>NW_017729032.1:14504673-14511436 GCF_001723915.1 Gavialis gangeticus | reverse complement strand
GGGCCACTCGTATGATCAAGGGACAGCAGGGTAGGTCCTATGAGGAAAGGTTGTGGGACCTGAACCTGTTCAGCCTTCAAAAGAGAAGGCTGAGGGGGGATCTTGTGGCCTGTTATAAACTGGTTAGGGGGGATCAGCAGGCGCTGGGGGAGTCCCTGTTCCCCCGAGCGCCGCAAGGAGTGACCAGGAACAATGGTCACAAGCTGGCGGAGGGAAGATTTAAGTTGGACATCAGGAGGCGCTACTTCACGGTCAGGGCGGCTAGGGTCTGGAACCAGCTTCCATGTGAGGTGGTGCAGGCTCCCACCCTGGGTGGTTTTAAGAGGAGGTTGGATGACCACCTTATTGGGGTCATTTGACCCCAGTGCTCTTCCTGCCATGGCAGGGGGTTGGACTAGATGATCTGCTCAGGTCCCTTCCGATCCTAGAAACTATGAAACTATGAATTCCTAATTAACAGAACTTGAAAATACCATTTCCACTAGATTTTTCCTTAAAAGGGCTTTACATATAAATAGATTAGTAATTTGTATGGCTATTTTTGAAAAGCATAATTAAGGTAATTTGGCAATTTTTCCTCTACTCATTTCAAATTTGATAATCCTTCTTGAATAATAATAATTGTAAAAAATAAGCTAACTGGTTAAATTATAGTCAGAGAAGTGTTATCCTTCTTCAGATGTGCATAGACCCTGAAGTGATGCTAGGCAATGTAAAAAATTAGACAAAAAATAATGGTAGTGAATCTGTAGTGAAATAGCAGACTTATTGTAATAGAGGGTTATTGTACAGATACTGCAACAAACTTAATTTGTCCACAGAGGCAATGGTTACTACACTACTAAATAGAAATAGAGAAGCCAGCTTCTCCTTTCTCTTTACTAGTTTTAAACAAGAATTGACTTCAGTGGAGTTAGTCCTGATTTGCATGGCAGAAGAGGGAAAAAAATTAACAGACTGTTTTCTGCATTAGTCCTCCCACTCAGAACAGGTCTAGAAGGTGAGAGTGGGGGCAAGCCAGATACAGTCTTGGAACTGAAAACTCGCTTATTATTTTATTCAAGCATGCCCAATACTCCTGGGTTGGTTCCCAGAGTTCTGACACCCAACATTTCTGTGAGATTGAGTCAGAAGAACTAGTTGGGTTATTTGGCTTGGGAAGTGGGGTAATTATATAAGTTGGTTCCCTTATGTTCATGCCAATATCTAGCATGCTTTTCCAGCCAACATGGGTCAGCTCTGGAAAAAACATCATGCTTATAAGCACACAAAGTTTTTCTGAGAGGATGTTATAAGGCATATTTGCTTTTTTTTACCATTTCATTTGCTTTTTTTAACATGCATGTACCATCAATAAGACAATTCTTTATCTTAAGCCATCATAATCAAATACTTCTGAGGAGGACATTACGATTTTGTTTGACCTTCTAAAAAGTTCACCTCTACAGGCAACTAATTCTAACTGTTCTTCAGAACGACTACTTCAGATGGGTTGGCTGTATTTTCACATCAGACTGATAAAAAATATTATTTCTAATTACTTCTTAACAGTCTAACTTTTACATGTTAATTTAATGAATTAACTGTTGTTGCCAAACAACATGATTTTGGTCTCTAGATGAAATGATAAATTTATTATAATTATAAATTGGGCTGATGTATATTAAAATGTCATATTGTATGGACTTCAGCAGTATTTATTGATATTAATAAATACACTGTACCATTAGCATAAAATTGGCATTGGCTATACATCAACTGCTTTATAAATATATCTTTGTAATAGCTGGTAGGCAATGGGAGCCTACAAAACTTTTGAAGCACAGGAAAAGACTGCGGTTTACTATTTCTGATAATTTATCATCAGGGCAGAGTGAAATTTGTTCAGAGTTGAGTCTCACTGAACTTTCACTCAGAACATGGGAGAATTTTGAGGTTCATACTATATATTATGATCCTCATCTCATTATTTTCATTCTTCCTTATCTCTGGTATCGCATACTCTCAACTTGGATGGGAAGCAAAAATGCCAAAATATTATCACAGTTGCTTTTGTCTGAATATGTGTAGGAAGGAATAAAGGACATAGATATTAGGGGTGAGGCATGGCTGGAGACCGATAGAGGTTGTGGAATTGAGGTGAGGCAGCTGAAAGTACAGGCAGGAGCATGAAGTAGATTAGTTGAGTTAATAATGAAGGGAAGAAGAGGCAGGAAGGAAGCAGCTGAACAGTCATGGTCAAGGAGGAATAGGAGGTCTCAGAAAGGCACTGAAGGGGATGTGGGTGACTGTTCCACCTGTGCAAGTATCATCCTTCTTCTTTTTTCTCTCTGGAACAAAGGGGTGGAAGTGGTAGCAAGAAAAGGTGCAAAATAAATTGTTTTCTGCAGTTGGCCATACCAGATGAGATGCAACTAGAGAGGGAAGCAGGGATGGGATATAGATAGAGTGACCATAAGGAAGTCGAGGACATCTTGGACACGGGCTCCCTACCACCAAGTAACCAGTGCTGCTGCAGGTAGTGGCAGAGGCCAGTGGGCAGGGGTATACCATGCCTCTCCACCTTCTCACCAAATGGTACCTCATTACCCTCCAATTATGGGACATCTGTTTAAATTTAAACCAACCAACTGGGACAGGCCTACAAAATCTGGGACTGTCCTGGCCAAACTAGGACATATGTTCACCAAAGGTATGAGTTTGTTGGGTGAGCAAGAAGGGAGAGCTGGTGGGAGCAGTAAAAGATATGGAGGTAACTGGATGAAGAAAGGGAGAAGGAATGAAGAAAATGATGTAGAGAGAGTGACCAGACTGCCCCACATAGGCTGCACCTACCACATGATCTCAAATGCCTATACTACTACCATGCAACATCACCCCTACCTGAGGTTGTTCTCCGACATGGCTTAGAAGGGCATGAAGACCATGACAGCTGCAGCTATGAGCAGAGCCCAGCCCCTCCTCACCAAGCTGCATCCTCAGTGTCACTAGTGAGAAGTGGGGAGCAGGGGTGGACATCCCTGCATCTCACATCTGGGGTCTGTAGTATCTGGGGAAGCAGAGTTGTGTGTCACTCCTGCACAGAGGCGTCTTCAGTTGGAGCAGGATTAGAGGCAGGTGCTTGAATCAGCCCCAGGTCTTGACCTTCATAGCAAGGGCCCTCTTCCCAAAGCAGTCAGAGCTCTATCAGCTCTTCACGCTGTTTTCTAGCCCCTGATACATTCCCCTACTGCTAGTATTGGAGGTGCAAGGTAGTAGGGATCCCTACACCTTCAAGAGCAAATTGTTACACCTTCAAGAGCAAATTGGATGCTTATCTTGCTGGGATCCTATGACACCAGCTGACTTCCTGCCCTTTGGGCAGGGGGCTGGACTCGATGATCTTCCGAGGCCCCTTCCAGCCCGAATGTCTATGAAATCTATGAAATCTATGAGATATGGCAGAGTTAGAGAAAGGAAGCAGTTAGGTTGCAACAGAACAGAGCAATGTCAAGGCAGTGAAATGGCCAGATTAACCAAGAGGCTATGAGATCAAAGAGGACCAGATCACAAGCAACCAGTTAAATTGGTAAGAGACAACAAACAAACAGGACAAAGTATGTAGCTGATGAAGTGCATAGGAAGTCACTGATGAGGTTGTGTTTAAGGTCCAAATGAACCAGAGATCACTCCACAAGATTTCACGGTTGAAGAACCCACTGAAGTAGAACTCTTGGATATGGTCTGGCTTGATTGCCAAACCTAAGTCCATTTCTAGTAATATTATGGTAATTATATTAGACAGCAACAATAAATTAGTATCACTTATGCATATCAAAGCATATACTGTAGAAATATCAATCTAGGGAACAATGTTCAGTAGATACAGTTGTGCGTAAAGAAGAGGTAAATGAAGCTGGCCAGCCAGTTTTCCCCTTTCTTTCCCAAAACAGAGTTTTATTGTCTACATTTTGTAGCCTGAAGCCAACATTCATCCATATATATATAATGACTGTACTTTCAGTGTGTTGTAAACTTACATAAAGAAATAAGTGCCTCTCCCAGCAGACTTTTCCTATGAGGTTCTTTTAATTGGGAAAACAAAACTGATACATTTTTGTTTCCTCTGAAGTCTTTGACAATTACAAAGCTTGTATTATCTTTATGTCACTAGACAGCCAGCCAGAGAATCTACAGTTACTGGAAGGAAACTGCCAAGAAAAGACATTTTATTTAGAAGCTATTAAAAGCTTTAATTTTTGCTTCAAATTTAAATAATTGAAGTTTTTTTAATTCGAGTCTCAGTTTCTCATCATTCCCTATTTCATGCATAAAATTAAGAGCCTCAATCACTCTGTATGATAAATAGGGTCTTATACACAAATCTGATTAAGAAGGCAGTGGGAGGTGGTTGGTTGTCTTTTGAAAAACTAAGCAGTATCCATTTGCTTTGATTTAAACACACACAAACACAAATATTTCCTTCCTCCCAAGAATATTCACCATATAGTTATATAACACTGAACTTTCTTATTTTCTTTCCTATAATCCTGTTGCTATGGAAATCTTCCCCCATACTACCTGCAGACATGACTCACAAGTGCTAACAACCTCTGAACCTACATTGAAATGTGTCTTAAGACCATTTAAAACAGTGGTAAAGGAATGCAATTGAAATCTTGTTTATAAAGTGATCTACAGCTAAATATAGTTAACCATATGCGTGTTTTTCTCTGCTCAAAAAAAAAAAATCGAGTTTACATTTACATGGTGCCTCTCGACCTGGAGTTTCCCAAAGGGCTACTGAACTGCATTAAACATATTGGGAATGTGCCCACACCTTGGAATGAAACTTCCTCCAGGGTGAAATTGGTTACCAATCTGTGACACCACATTTATGGTAAACAATATTTTAGCCCTCTCTGCCCGCCCCCCTTTTTTTAATAAAGAAATATCAGAATCCAATCACCACTGTTTTGTTTCAGCCTAGGTATAAAGATAAATACCCCAAAGCTTAGGAAAGGACATGGAATCTTTGGAGACTGCAAAAGGTTATGAATGAAGCTTTTTCATCTAATCTGAAAAGCAGCACCTCTTCCAATGCCATACTCTGTAACACCAGGTTGAACCAAAATAAATGTATTTTGTCATCTCTTTCCAAGTTCCATTCACTTTACACAAACCAAGGAAATGACCAGAATTGTTTTTCCTCTTAGGGCATCCGATAGTCAAGAGTTTTACACATTTTTAAGGAAATTCTTGGAGGAGTTTTGTATTCTGTTTTGTTGGTTTCTTTTTTTTTTTAATGGGAGGACTGAACAGAAAGTTGAATTAAAACTGGTAAGAATGATCTCTGAAGGGTAAAATATCCTGCTTTAAGTTAATCAGTAAATTTCATGTAGAGATGAATCCACAGAGTCATCATTTTGTGGCAGAGGGTTCATAGCAGGACTGACCACCAGGGGTGGCCTCAAAACTCCTGCCCTGCTCTGCCCTGCCTTTATTTTCTCTTTTCTGCCATGTCTTGATGGTATTATTTTATTGGGAGAAAGGGAGGCTGCTCCCAGGACCCAGAGTGAGCCTTTGTCTACTACCCATCTGTGGCTTCTTCCTGTAACCCATGAATCCCCATCTTGCCCTATGATACTAGGTAGTCCATGTTCTAGCACACTAATTGCCTTAAGGACTCATTTCATGGTCTCTGACATCCCTTACAGCCAGGACCATGCCTCACTGATGTTCACACAGGTGGGGCACTTGCCCCCAAGCTAATGCCAAGCCACATCAGACCTCTCTGTCCTTGTTGGGGCCTCAGCCTTCCTAGCCACCATCCCTTTAATCTACCTGGGCCATTTGCCCAGACCTGGCTTCAGGGCTCAAGCCCTAGTCTCTCCCTCTTGGGCTATGGTTTCACCCTCTTGGGCTTCAGGTCCCTGTCCCTGGTTCTTAGCCCTCTCAGGCTATGGCCTGAGGCCTCCCATCTTCAGGCCATGTCTACCTCACCCCTCTTGGACTCTGGGCCCTTGGCCCTAGTTTTGCCTGTCTTGGGTGACAGTCCTAGCTTTGCTGGCTTCAGGCCCATCTATCACCTTTCCAGGCTTAGGCTTTAACCCTTCCAGGTTTCTACCTGTAAACATCTTGAACCCTGCCCCTGATAGGTCTCAAAACACCCACATGCCCCTTAGGCACCTTGTGACCCCCTCCTCCCCTGTTAGTTACAAACAGTCCATTGGTATAAACTAAAGCAAATTAAACAAAACAGGCAACCGCTTAACATAAAACCTTCTCCCTCTGGGCCATCAAATGTGAGGAAAAGAAAAGGTACAGAATCATTTAAAAGAAAACCTCCCTTTGGGGTAAAGAAACAAACAAGCTTCAGCCAGCCATCCTCCAGTGAGGTCCTCACTTCCCTACCAACATCTCCAAAGCAGCTCCTCCTTACTAAGAGCTCCCTCCCCTGCAGAGTACTGGACTTCAGCACTTACGCTCTCCAGATGTGAACTTTGAAGCTTCATGGAGCAGGGTCCCTCTTGGGTCAGGAGGCTCTAGCCCAGCACAGGTTTTCACAGATTCACAGATTAAGGGTCGGAAGGGACCTAGTAGATCTTCTAGCCCGACCCCCCGCCAGGGCGGGAGAACAACAAAAAAAACCCCAAAAAGAGAAACGGGACTCAAATGAGTCCAGCCAGGTAGGCATCCAGCCTCTTCTTAAAGACCCCCAGGGTAGGGGCCAGCACCACTTCCCTTGGAAGTTGGTTCCAGCTCCTAGCCGCCCTAACTGTGA
>NW_017729032.1:14501764-14504327 GCF_001723915.1 Gavialis gangeticus | reverse complement strand
CATCATCTAGATCGCTGATGAAGAAATTGAACAGAGCAGGCCCCAGGACTGAGCCCTGGGGGACTCCGCTACCCACCTCCCCCCAGGTCGAATATGACCCATCCACCACCACCCTCTGAGTGTGACCCCTCAGCCAATCTGCAATCCATCTGACTGTGTAGGCATCGATGCCACAGTCACCCAGTTTTTTAACTAAGATGGGGTGAGAGATGGTGTCAAAGGCCTTGCTGAAGTCCAGGTGTTCTTCTCTAACTCTGATGGGCAGCTTACAGCTGTTGCGCTAGCTTCCATAGCAAAGCTCTTGTTGCTCAAGCAGGGCTGTGCCCTGTCAGCCAATTGCTGTGCAGATAGCCCTGCAATTTGCTATCATGATCTATGGGCCCCTGGGTGCCTGTTCTCCCACAGCCAACCACAGTGGGCAAAGCTTCTTCCAGTTGGGAGGAAGGGGTCTCCCTGTTGCTATTCCTCCCTTAAAGTAACAGGAGCCCTGGCCAAAGACAAAACTGTGATAAACTAACTCACTAAATTATTAGACCAGTGAAGGATAATTAACTTAATGGACTGAAAGAAAGCTGGAGAACCTTGCATTTTAAATAGTAGCTGCCTGTACCCATAATGCCTCAGATGATTTCCCATTTGGTTTTCTCAGATGATTTTCTGTTTGGTGTTTATCTGCTACAGCTTTTTAAAAAAAGGTTATGTCAGTTGCCATTACTGCTTATCCACCTAACCTCTTGCCCGAGTTCATAATCCTTTCTAAAATATTTGTCTTTTATTTCTTTTATGTAGTCTGAATTGAGAGTTCTGGGATTTGTAATTGGTTCTGACGACCTCCGCCAGCTAGTCATGGTAGAACCATCAGAGCATGTCTGTCTTATTCTCAAATCCAGCCCCAAATGTTTCCATTTTTCTATTGACAATTAACTACATTAACCTGTCTATCATTTTCAACCCCTCTGGTCTCATGGCTTTTCTGTGATGGTCATTTCAAATTAACGACTGAAATACTGAGCTTGTCTTTCAAGCCTGCCTTTAAGAAAAGCAATAAATCGTTCAAAGTTGGGTGTACAACATTCCTAATATTTCTGCTGGGGCTTGGTGTGGGAACACGGGGATACACTCAGCAAGGGAAATCTGTGCCATGCAACAATGGAACAACAACATGAAGAAGTTCTTTTTCTCTACATATTCCCACTGTATTTTCAAGCTGCTTTTGAAAATCCTTTTCTTGCTCATTGCCCCCTTACTCAACTAACCCCTTCCTCCCTCCTACCTCAAGTCTCTCCCCTTTACCCCCCAAGTGGTTTTGCAATACACGTGTCTGCTGATGAATTCATGAATAATGCACACACAAATGCATGTGTATATATATATTTTTGAACCCAAATCCTTGCTTAATAATTGTTTTCCAACTATTTAAGCTGGTCTAATAAAAGATATCAGATTGACCCAAAGAATCTTGTCTACCTATGTGCATATGGAGACATCTGCGCACCAAGTTCATTTGGCAAACACATAGGAGGTAATTGTCGGAAGTCACTCCTTAGCTCTAGAACTCCTTCCCCCTTAGGCCTGTCAGAGCTTGAGCCTGAATATCTTTGGGGAGCACTGTATACCCTTCCACTTGTGTAAGTCTTTGGCAGGAAAGGTTATATAGGTTTCCCTCACTTTATGCAGGTTCAGTATGTGCAAATTCGCTTTTATGTGACGACCCTTTTATACCAAAAATTCATTATATGCAAGATAAATTCACTCTTATATAATCAGTGTAGTAGAAGCCCGCAGTCAGCTGTTTTGTGTGGTGCATTGTGGGAGTGAAGGCATAAGTGCATAAAGAATAAATTATTTGGCAGGGCTGGGTTGGGTGGTGGTGCCCAGGCCAGGCTGCAACACCAGTCCGGTCTGGCCCTGTCTACGTGACACCCTGGGAGCTGGGAGCCATGAAGCTGCCCGGCAGCAACACCAGCAGCCACTGCTCAGGGCAGTTCGTGCCCATGCTTCTGGAACTGCAGCTGCCCTGGGAGCAGCGCAATGCCACATCAGTACAGTTGAGGGGGTCAGTGCAGTCGAGGTCTTGGAACATAACCCTATTTGTTACATTTTAAAGTGGGTTCTCTTTATGTGAATTCTAGTTCAAGCCAAGCAAGCTGAAGGAGATAAGCAGGCCAGGAGGAGAAAACGTCGTGTGATCATCACAGGCGACTCCATCCTGAGAGGTACAGAGGGCCCCACCTGTCGCCAGGACCCCTCGGCACGCGAGGTCTCCTGCCTACCTGAAGCAAAGATTCAGGATGTGAAAGGGATGCTCCAAACCATGATTCAGCCCACTGATTACTACCCCATGGTCTTAGTCCATGTGGGTACTAATGATGCGGCCAGGAGAAGCCCTGATCACCTGATGGAGGACTACCACACTCTGGGGTGCGTGCTAAAGGAGATAGGCGCACAGGTGGTTTTCTCTTCCATCCTACCAGTGAGTGGACATGGAAGATGGCATGAAATGTGCATCATGGAGACCAGCTGGCAGCTTTGGGAATGGTGTCTCGAGGCAGGCTTTGGCTTC
>NW_017729032.1:14499779-14501753 GCF_001723915.1 Gavialis gangeticus | reverse complement strand
CTACTCAGGTTCCTTCTGACCCTAGAAACTATGAAACTACGAGTTATGCTCCGTTTTCCGGGAATGCACATACAGCATAAAGCGAGGGAAACCTGTATTTTGAGGTTTCACTGTTCTATGCCAAATTATTTTATTTTAATATTTTTATCTGTCTTTATAATAAAAACCAGAAAAATTATAAGTGGAAGTGTAACATACACATCAAATAAAGAACTAAAAGTCCTCTATCTAGTATATATTTATTATATTACTGTTCTCCTTATTTTTCTCTGTTTTGTGTCTTTTTTAGTTTGTGACTCCTTATAAGAAGTTAAAGTACCTAGAGCATTCTGGCTTTCCTGCTATGCAAATAAATAAATCAATCATTCACTTAAAATTCATTTGCTATTAATATGCCAGAAGAATTATGGTAGTGTTAAGAGAGATACCCAAAACTAAAGGGTTGAAGCCATGAAAGGGAAAGAAAGATTGAATAACAATGAATAGTTCTGATGTTCTATTAGAATGCAAGGGAGAGGAAATCTACCACATCATAAAATAGCCTTCAGGGGAAAAGCAGGAAAAAACCTCATTCCTTTTGTTGTATGAAACTGAACTGGGCAAGAAAAATTAGGAAACAATGCTACAGACACCAGTTCTGCATTGTCCAGGTTATGGCGTATATAAAATATGATTATCTCAGGGAAGAGTAGCCTTCATATGGATTAAATAAATAAATTATCGTAGGGCTCTAAAACAATAGGAAATGGAAGAACAGGAATGGCGGAAATAGTGTGTCCTGGACCAAATCAAGAATCCAGAGCCACCCACCATGCAGAGAAACACATATCCAATAGAGTCGCTACCATAGGGTCTGTTGATCCGAGATACACCTCATCATCCATGTGGCAGCGCGTGACCTAGGGGTGCCATGACCTCCCCTAGCGCCCCCTACCTACCGTGCCAAATTGGGTCTAATGCACTCTCGCTATCTTGCCCGCCACATC
Organism: Gavialis gangeticus; assembly: GCF_001723915.1. NCBI lineage: Eukaryota > Metazoa > Chordata > Crocodylia > Gavialidae > Gavialis > Gavialis gangeticus. The sequence goes on along the minus strand of NW_017729032.1, from coordinate 14,500,767 downwards.
TTTGATGGTAATATGTTGAAGGGAGGCTGCCTTTCTAACCCTCCCTGGCACGGTGCCTTGATGTATCTCGGCCCTGTCTAGGTGCCCTGTGCACTCCAACCTCTGGGGCTGCATGTGAGTCCCACAGTCACCCATGCCCTCATGGGTCCCCACACTCGTCTCCGTTGCCCTCCTGTGCCCTCGCAGTCGCCTCCTAGCTTTTCCCGCGATTCCCACAGCCTGCACCAGGGGCCTGTCTCACCTCGCGATTCCCGCAGCCCGCACCAGGGGCTGTAGCCATGCCTGGCCTCCAGACACCTTTCCGGGTCCTACGCCCCACTGGGGCTTCCCACAATTGAGGCTCAGGTGGCCGTAGCCATGCCTGGCCTCCAGACCCCTTTCTTGGGTCCTACACCCCACTGGGGCTTCTTGCTTGTGTCCACACTGGGCTCCTCCCAATGCTGCCCACACTGGGGCCAGGGTCAGAACACCCCAAAATGCAGAGCCCTCTCTGGTGCCAGGAACCTCCCCCACTACTGGGGAGCTCCCATGAGGCCTCCTTCAACCCCTACAGCCTCACCCGGTCCTCCGGTGTTACACAACAACAAAACAGAAAACACAAAGCCCCTGGGCTACAACGTAAATTCCAAGCCAACCTGACTATCCTTCATACATATCCCTATCAGGGTTTTCTCCACCCAGTACCATCAAGCAGACGCTTAGACCATCAGGCTTCTCTGCCCTGCTTGCTCCCACTTCCTCAGCTGCCAGAGGGGAACTTACTTCCAGCCTCAGCCTGGCTGTTTATATAGGCCAGGCCCTGCCCCCTTCCGGTCAGCTGACCTAACTGGTTGTCTCGGCAACGCACACCTGTGCTGCCCTGGTGACTGGCAGCTGAGCCCATATTACTGTTTGTCAGTAGCAGGCACCTTAGTGCCCTGCTACAATCCATCTTTGGACATACAGATAAGACAATCATGGAAAACAATCATCCTTGACTGTGAGGGAC
>NW_017729032.1:14489494-14494779 GCF_001723915.1 Gavialis gangeticus | reverse complement strand
GCAACCCACACCTGTGCTGCCCTGGTGACTGGCAGCTGAGCCCATATTACTGTTTGTCAGTAGCAGGCACCTTAGTGCCCTGCTACAATCCATCTTTGGACATACAGATAAGACAATCATGGAAAACAATCATCCTTGACTGTGAGGGACTGCCAATGAAACAAGTCAGTTTACGTTCTGTATTCTGAATGTGTCTAGATTTACACTATTTCACTAGTACTGTCTGCAGGTTCTTGTTGCTTGGTATCATAAATTTGGATACCATGGTACTGGTACAACATGCCAAATGCCCAGATGTTTAAATGAGCATAGCTTTGTTATATCAAAACAACTTACACAAGCTGAAGAGCTGTCCCCTAATCTTTTCTTAATTATTATACTCTGTGCCTTTAATAATTGGAGGACCTCAGTGGAATCTGCAGAACTCTTAAGCTCCATCAGTTTTGTACCTGAGAGTATGTATATCTCCAGTTATGTTATCTCCCTTGAATTCCCAGACCCACTGGTAAACTAATTGACGGCATTGTAATGTTTTGATTTGCATATATAGAGAACCTTTCTTTTTAAATGGACCACAGTACATATAGTTCCTTTCCATAGGCCTTTAGTTTCATAATATGCAGAATATTGCCTTCAGTGCTGGGTGCCAAAGAGAGTTATAGACACATTGGAGGGATTTTAGGGATAATGCAATTAAGAGGGGGCAGAAGGAATTGAATCTGGAAGAAAAATTAAATTAATTCACTCATTTAGTGACATACACCTTCCAGCAGTAAGAGTAACTGATGATTAGCATTTCGAGAATAATCTAAAGCAGGGGTCAGTAACCTATGACTTACAGAACAGATCAAGCTGGTGGGGTCATTTGATTTAGCCCACGGATTTGGAGCTTTAGAGGTGTTCAGTAGTGGGGAGCATTGGCTGCAAGAGCTACCACTGCACCACTGGAAGAGGAAGCGGTAGTGGAAGGACCTCTTCCCATGCCTCCATAGGGTGAAGCAGCAAAAGCAATGGTCAAGTCCTAGCACCTACCTACATGCCTCTGACCCAAGCTGGGTCATTCTGCCCCACAACTGGAAAAAAATTACCAACAACTGATCTAAAGGAAGAGATAGAAACCAAAAGTGTCAATTACCAGGAAAATAGCAAAATAGGTTGCACATTAAAACCATATTTTATGGCGATTTACTTTAAAAAGAAAAAAATCAAGGCACAAGTATGTCATTACCATACAACCTGGCCATTACAGAATATAAAAAACTTGTACATTTATTATAAGTTCTTATATAATATACCTGTGCACAGTTTTTAATAGGTTACTCTTTTGTCAGTTAGCCGCTCATTAAAGAACTGCTTTTAAAAAATTCTGCTGCTTTAAAAAGTGTTCCAGGAATAATGGACATTCACAGGCTTTGCAGAGTAATGGTCATTTCTACCATTTACGTTAGCCTAAAAGACTTTGAAATACTCTTACAACTACTTAAGAACACTAAGTTCTTTCTTTCTGAAGCATTAATTCTCTCTCATAAGATATTATAAGCCTAGGGCAGAGATAGGCAAAATATGCCCTGTGGGACAGATTAGGCCAATTGAAGGGGTTTTTTGCCCGGCCCATAGTGACTTCCTCAGTCCCACCTGATCCAGTCATGGGTGAGAGCCTGGACTATGGCACATGCAGATGGCTGGACTCGATTTCTGAGCAGCCCCGGCAGCGGTAGCAGCTCGTTCTGGCCAGATGCAGCCCCACTGCCTGGGCACCCCTTCCCATCTGCCCTGCACCCAAAACCAGGGATGGGACCTACATGGGCAGCGAACTCAGCCAGGTTGCTGGGATGGGGCTGCAGGCAGCTGCATCTGGGAGCGAGGCAGGCAGGTGGGGCTGGGGGGACCCCAGAATCTTGGGGGGTAACAGTGTGGGGCCAGGGCCCAGGACAGAGCTGCAATCCACTGCCCACATACCCGTGTGATAGGCTCTGGTTCTATGAACAGGGGCATGTAGAGAGTGCATCGTGGCCCTGCCCCAAGATCCTGGACCCAGACCAATGCAGCTCCCCCAAGATCCCTGGGTCTCCACAGAGATCACCCAGTACCTGTGCAGGCAGGGCACATGGCCAGGCTAATGGGGAGCTACATCTGAGGCCAGGTCTGGGATCTTAGAGAACTGACAGCAATGTGGCCTGGGCCACAGCACAGCCACGATCCACTCCCTGCATGCCCCTGCTCACAAAACTGATGCCTGTTGCAGGTGCATTTGGGCAGTGGATTGTGGCTCTGCCTCAGACTCTGGCCCCACAATGTCACTGCCCCATGACCCCATAGGAATCTTGTTGAGCCAGCCACTACAGCTCATCAAGACTCCCTATGTGGCCCACAGGAGCAAATAATTGCCCACCCCTGACTTAGGGTGTAGATTCTTGAGTCTACACCACCAAAGGAAACGGGCATAGGTGGTAGAAGGCCAGGGCTAACAGGGCCTAGCCCCCACAAAACTTTTTGGGGCAGCCAGCAACAGCAGCAGCACCCCAGCGCCGCTGTCCCACAGTACCCAGCACCACTTAGCATGTAGCCACTCCTCTGCTGCTGCATGCAGCACCAGCAAGCACCAGCCCTGAAGGAGGGAAGGGCGGAGGTCAGGTGGGGCTCAACCCCCCAATAATATTTTCCCCCACCGCTTATGGGAATGGATCTTTTTTTCCCCAAATGATGTTAATAGGAGCAAAATCAGTTCTTTAGAGATAAATTCAGTCTGGGTCAGAAGATACCAGAGTTCATTATTACAAAGCACAGGCATTTTCTAATTATGACTCAGCACCAAATTTTTTTTCATCTTCCACAGAATTTCTTTGGAAGTAGAACATTCAGTTTAAGTTTTCAATCCATGAACAGTTATGTACTATTCTCAATGGGATAGTTCAGAATCAGTGATTGACTACATAGCTATAATTTTGAAAAGATTAATTCACTGGTGACCTAAATACCTACACAGTGGCAAATTGAAAACTGTTCCTAGGCAACAAGAACCTATTGACATGATGAAAATTCCTTCTTCAGAAATTGTTATCTGAAGCAGAGAAGCAAGAAATTATGTATCAGATTCCAAAGCAGGATGAGTGAGGAACACCTCTGACTTTTTAAAATTCAAAATGGTTGTTAACGTATTTATATTTTTCATCAATGGGAGACCTCCAGGGAAACCCAGAAGGTAAATGCTGCTGGATATAGTCTGAGAGAAGGGTGTCATCTTCAATGCAACACTGAAATAATATTCCAGAATAACAATAGGGGAAATATGCAGCTTAAGGTACCATTTTTCAGATGAGATTGAACAGCAAGATTATGAACACTTGTACTTACTGAAGATCCTACAGCATGTTTCACAAGGGGAGAGACACAAATATTCACTACCCCTGTAAAGGTCCAATGTTTAGCTATTCTATTTAGGGCCAAATTCTATTCCACCTATTAGGTGACTGTGGACTTGGTTGCCTGTTTGCAAATGCATGCCACCCTGTTCAAAACAGGAAACTCCATTTATGCATCTACTTTTGAAGCACATCATCATTACTCTTAAAAAATAAAAAAAAAACTAGCAAAGAGGAAGACCTATCTGCCTTTTTTTCCACTAACTCTTTTTTGGAGACTCAAGTAGGATAAATACGCCCACACTTAGGCCCCAGAGTCCACTTGTGCATGTAATAGGCAGAACAGAATCTGGCACATTGCGTTGGTCTAAAAACTCTTCTACATACACTTCTATAGCAGGCACAGCAATTACTATAGCACTACTTAATCCTGTATTTACTGGAATTTCAAATTCAAGATAAACCTGATTATAAAAACAACACCCCAATAATTAGATTCTATACCTGGAAAAATGATCAATTCGTTATCATTTTACAGGTATAAAATCTAATGATTAGATGTTTGTTTTGAATTCATTCCCCTCTCACTGCTACAGCAGGGAAAATAGTGATGGGGGGTGGGGAAGGGAGAGTCAGGTGGCCCTCTTGCGCTCTGCCCACCAACTTCTCCCCCCTGCAGCCTTTGTCCCCACTCTTACTGCCAGCATCTGTTCAGGCTCCCTTCCCTCCCCAAGCACAGAGTGGAAATAAACTGCATATGACAATAATCAGAGAAAAGGGATAGAAAGAAGGACAGAAATGGCAGAGGGGAACAGGAGACTGCTGTGGATCTGACTCTGGCCCCAACCCTGACGGCTGCAAAGTGCAACAAAGGTACCCCATAAACACACTTTTGATCACTATTTTTATGCCTACTTATACACAATACAAACTGTGCATATTAGTCCAGAGCCTAAAGCATTACGACTTCCCATATAGTTCATTGGGCTGAGTCAACAGTGCTTCCAGCCATAGTGACCCCACAACCCAGCACTGCTCACTATGCATGTGTCAACTCCAGACAAACCCCAACAAAGGATCCACATGCTAATTACCCCCCACAACTGAACCCAGGTGTTCTTGTCATGAGTCCTGAGACGCTCCAAAAATGTATCTGCGAATGAGGAACAGGCCTGTTTCCACCCCATAGAGGGTGGTGCCAAACTAATCATGTGCAAGACAAAGATGGGTGACAGAGCCTCTCAGCTACATGTAAGTTCAGTGATGTCTGCCAGACATTTAAGGCTGATTTAAAAACTGGACTCATTGGAAATGGTAAAGACAGACAGGAAGTCAAAATGTATCTGATGTAGTGGTTCACCATGACTTGAAAAAGAGTTGGCAGTGTGGGGAACTGAGCACAATCGACACTCTTATTCAGCTGGGCTGCCCTAACCTATCCCTGTGGCAGATTCCCATAAACATATCAAACGTAGCATTTTTGGCACAAAGGGGTGGGTGTCAAGGCTACCTATTATCCTCCCAGTGCTGGCCTGGGACTGCAGTGCTTCTAGGCCTGGTACCAGTTCCCCTAATCCTGGTACCAGTTCCCCATGGAGGGAACATCCTTTTTTTAAGGATCAGGAAAAAAAAAAGAAAATGTCTCCATCAGCATTATCTTGGCCTCTTGGGATTGTTACAGCCCCAGAGCTGGCGAGCCAAGCTCACGGTCGTGGTCACAGTGGGGCGGCCGGGTGGTGGCAATTGGAGCGGACAGGTGGGGGTTTTTGGCAATGGAGTAATGAGCGGCACGGAAGCTTGTGGTTTCTTAAACAAGTGGGATTTATTCAACTTACACTTTTGAGGCATAGGCAACGATCTTCAGTTACAGTGGATGGTAACAATAAACAAACAGAGGGGTCTGTCGGCTCACGGGGTTCACCA
>NW_017729032.1:14485802-14488963 GCF_001723915.1 Gavialis gangeticus | reverse complement strand
AATTTCGGTAACTTGATTTTGTAAGGGGATTGTTACATTTGGTATGCCAATGCAGCACATGTCGCAGGACAAATTTAGAAATTGACATAATCCTCCCTGTTGAATCAGGAGGGCATCCAGTGCTAAGCGATTCTGTATGGACATTTTAGATGTGGCCTGCAATTGTTCATTGATAAGTTCAAAACCTACTGCCGTATGATTTGCTAGGAGCTCGACTTGCTCGGATAATTTTGCTAGCGCAATTCGAGCTTTTGCTATGGCCAGGCCCCACAGAAATAGCCCTTCGAAGGCCCACCCGAGGCCTTGTACTATTTTCTTGCCACGTGTTAGGGAACTCCATACTGGGGTGTTTGATCGAGTTTGTCGATGTAGTATGGTTGGGCTGGGTGGTTTTGCCGTTGAAGCTTTAAGTGGGGGGCAAAACAAGACAGAACTTAACACACATTGGATACCTGTTAAGGTTGCTGGTAGGACTGTATATAATTTCCCATCAGTGCATGCCCATGCTAGGCCAAATGGTGCTGGTGTCATAATCTCATCGCATCGACCAGGGTTCGGAAAAGCATGCCTAGATCTTTCTGGGGGCCCAGACTGTAGGATCGGCTGCTCTAAGCCGTGGCAGGAAGCATGGGATAATAAGGCTTGGAGAATTGGGTAGTAAAACCCGTACCACGATTGTTGCCCATGACTGCCTGTTCCCCTTAGGTTAACTGCTAAAGATCTATTCCACTCTACGAGTGGTGTAGCTTCTATCAGGGGAGTCTGTACAAATTCAGATGGGACTTTATCTCCTTGTAAGCCTAGATCGATATGCCAATGTGGTTCCATTATAAAAGGATCCCACTTCAAGGACATGTCGGGCCTGGTCCATTCCTCCCCTTGGGGATGTATCCCCTATGGGATGGCAGAGCACGCACAAGTATGCTTCCTCTCCCAGCATTCCTCTCTAGGAGGCCAGGTAACGTTGGAGAGGGTGCTAAGATTAAACCCGCAGGGCCACTTATAGTAGGTAGATATGTAGCCTCCTCCCCTCAGTGGGACAGATATAGTTATGTTGTTCTCTTTACTATTTGCTACTTCGGCAAACCACCTTTCAATGTCGAAAGGAACCGGGTAAATGGTGAGGACTTGGTCCTCAACGGACATAGGGAGTTTTAGGCAGGCGGTTAATCCCTGCCCCTTTTCCTCTTCCCCAGTTGCATTGGCCCATAATGAGAGTAGCTGCAGTACTGTGTTTTGCACGTGATCCAGCTCGGACATTTTCACCAGATATGTACAATATATACATAAGACCATAAAAGTCACTGTACAGTCTTTTGGTTTCGTCACCATCTTTCTGATGTGTCCACTGATCTGAGGCAGTCCAGGAGCCAAATTCTTTAAGTTAAACGGCGAAATAATACTTCTCCGGTATTTAGGCCCGGTGGGAATCAGTTAACGAATCTGAAATAATAAAACAAACAGGACGGAATGTGTTCTGCAACAAACTATATACATTATTCATTTTCAGGCCTACTCTTTCTGTGCCTTTCAGCATCCAGGAGGAAGGAACTGTCACTTACCCCTTATACGTTAAACAACTTATTTATAATTGAATAGAGTCTGTGATGGCTCGTCATGCTAGCCGATTATGGTGCACCAAGATGATGCGGTTACTATCCTCGAGCTCGGCTAGATATGTGTTTGCATAGCACCCAGCCAAGTTGATGGATCCTTTCAGCACTTTAGGATGGCAATTTTTGGGGTTGGGTAGTGTAATCCAAACAAGTTCCGTTTTTTGAAATCTGGGTTTCCATGATTCGGTGGGTTCGATGTCTCGTTGATTCCACAATTCTTTTCCTGAATTTAGAGTAGCCAATACTTCGTGATTAATTTTAGTCCAATTTCTGTAGCTGCCTTGTCCCTTTAACCGTAGGGCTTCTTTATATAGGCCCACTGCTGTCTCCACCACCCCATTCAACTGGGGGTGGTACGGCAGATGATAGTGCCATTCGATATTGTGTAGTTTTGCAAATCGGTCTATAGCCACTAAGGTGAAGGGTGGCCCACCATCTGATTGAATGGTTTTAGGAATTTGCCAAACTGCGAACACGCTCGTCAGGGCTGTTATCACTGCGGTCGCATGCGTCTTTCTTAGGGGCATGACATTTACTTGTTGGGTTCCGAAGTCTATGACGATCAATCCCTTGTTGGGGATAGCGGCCCCAGGTAATGGACCTAGTAAGTCTACTTACCATGCTTTTTTCCAGCTCGAAGGATTTGCAATCGAGAGCACCCTTAGAGTTACCCGTTGGGTGGCATTTTTCTTTTGCACATGCTTCACAGGCTTGTGCCACTCTAGTCCAATCTTTCTGAGATCCATATTCTGGGTTGCCTTCTGATCCTTGCGTCCATTTACATTTGCAAACTCGAGGGCCGGGGTGGCCCCAGTTCTCATGCAGCCAGGTTAGATATGGGTGCACACACAGGTCATTGTTGATATGCTGGGTGACTAGTATGCCATCAGCATGGTCTGGATCTTGTAACAATTCATCAATGGTGCCGTGTACCGGATCAGTATCAACCCTGTGTGATCTTGTATGCTTGATTAGAGGTAGTGTGGAAAATTTGGACAGCAGAGTGTAGACTTCCTTCCAGAGTTCCCGATGTTCACTTGGAGAGGCTGTTCCTGTGGTGATCTTGTAGATGTAATATGAATCAACGGCAATGACAGGAACCGGAAGGGTTCCATCATGCTGCTGCAGGCAATGCTGGACGACTTTTTGAAAGGTTAGTAACTCATTCTCTTGCGCGGATTCACAGCCAGGATGGATTTGGTGTTCGCGGCATGGATGGCAGTAAAAGCCATACTTCCCGCCTTCGCGAGTGGAACCAGCTGATGCCATACATGCTGCCTGCGTCATGCTATATAATATAACTTCTTGTTGTTCTATGACGGTTGGCGGCGGAGGTAAATCTTCATGCTTCCAGAGGGGTCATTGGTAAAGGTGGTTGACTACCAGGGCGCTCCAAGTGGAAGGTTCCCCTTGAAAACATGGATCTGGCTGATCATGCAACAGTCAAAATAACAAGGTGGCTCCGATGCCCTTGAGTTTGCCTTTTCCAGGTGCGAGGTGCTCAACCAGTTGGTCAACGAGGAGTGTCTTCCCGATCGTTCCGTA
>NW_017729032.1:14480595-14480802 GCF_001723915.1 Gavialis gangeticus | reverse complement strand
TACCAGGGCGCTCCAAGTGGAAGGTTCCCCTTGAAAACATGGATCTGGCTGATCATGCAACAGTCAAAATAACAAGGTGGCTCCGATGCCCTTGAGTTTGCCTTTTCCAGGTGCGAGGTGCTCAACCAGTTGGTCAACGAGGAGTGTCTTCCCGATCGTTCCGTAGGGGTGTTGTGCCGCTTGGATGGTCTTATGTGCCATGAAAAC
>NW_017729032.1:14479830-14480584 GCF_001723915.1 Gavialis gangeticus | reverse complement strand
TGGCCTTCTGCCCAGGCACGAGAGCACCACTTCAGGGGTCGTCATGGGGGAAGAGCCACTATGGAAGACAGCTTGGGAGCCTGGGCTCGGGTGCGCGGCAACACTTCCGTGGCACAAGGGGGTCTCGTGCCACAGGGCCTCGAAAGGGGGCAGGCCAGCTCCAGAAGACAGGTTGGAAGCCTTGGCTCGTGTACGTGGTGGCAGTTTTATTGCACTGCCCTGCGCACCCCAAGCCTGGATGGGCCTCTGTTTCCACGCAGATGGAACAGCTTCCTCTTGGGTTCGGGGGCTGTAGGGGCGCCATGCCCACCCCATGCCTCGGGGGCCGCCCTGCCCACTCTTAGCCTCCCTCTCCACATAGATGGAGCCTCTTGCTCTCGGCTGCTCGGGCTGCCTGTCCCTTTTTCAGGCTCCGGGGCCTGGGATCCTGTCCACCTCCCCTTGTTTGGTCCCCCCCCTTTTGGAGTCTCTGCTGCACTACCTGGAGGAGCTCCAGGCCACAGTTCAGAGACTGTGTGCCATCTGGGACTGTGAGCAAGAGATAGACTCCTACTGCCAGGCCCTTCTCCCCTGGGAGCCACGGACTCCCTCCAGGAGAAGGGAGGACCAGAGGAGGGCCAGAGGAGGGCCACCCGCATGATCCGGGGACAACAGGGCAGACCCTACAGTGAGAGACTGCGGGACCTGAACCTATTCAGCCTCCACAAGAAGGCTGAGGGGGGACCTGGTGACTGTCTGTAAACTCATTGGGGGG
>NW_017729032.1:14475224-14479415 GCF_001723915.1 Gavialis gangeticus | reverse complement strand
AACTACTTCACAGTTAGGGCGGCTAGGAGCTGGAACCAACTTCCAAGGGAAGTGGTGCTGGCCCCTACCCTGGGGGTCTTTAAGAAGAGGCTGGATGCCTACCTGGCTGGACTCATTTGAGTCCCGTTTTTGTTTTGGGGTTTTGTTGTTCTCCCGCCCTGGCGGGGGGTCGGTCTAGAAGATCTACTAGGTCCCTTCCGACCCTAAATCTATGAAACTATGACTCCGGGACCTCCCATTGTCTCCAGTCAGGGGCATGGACCAAGGTGGTCAAGGGTCCTAAGGCCTACCGCACCAAGGTCCCTGCCCCGCCAAAGCTCAATTTAGCAATTTTGGCATAAGTTTTGGATGTGGGTAGGAAGAGATAGAGTGGAAGTTTTCATGGAAATAGCAGAAACAGGAAAGATTTTACCAGAGGCATTATGATCTTACTCCTCCAGAAGGGGAGAAGAAACTCCTGAAAAACTGGAGACTGATTCCACTCCTTAATATGGTCCAAGTTAATGGCCAAGGTGCTGGCTTTGAGGGTGAGGACAAACCTTAAGAAGATAATACATGAAGACCAAGTATGTGCAGTACCAGGTAAAAGGATCTCTGAAGTGATCAGAGGGATCAGAGATACACTGCCCCACATCCAAGAGAGGAAAACGAACACAGTTACAGCAAACCTAGATTTAGAAAAACATATGACAGAGTGGATCATTGTTGCATTCATAAAGTTCTAGGAAAAATGGGTTCCCAGAGAAATCTATATATTGGGTAAAGTTATTTTATAGAGAAGCAGAGAATCAAGTCCAAATTAATGGGAATCTAAGTGAGACTTTTAAAATCCATACGGGGTGAGATAAGGGTGCCCCCGTCATCACTATTATTTGTGTGTGGAATGAAACTGTTCACACAAAGAATAAGAAAAGACATGGTCATAAACGAAGTACAGATATTAGGAGGGGAGGAGGTAAAATGTGTATTATACATGGAGGATATAAATGTAGCAGTTAGAGACAGACTTTTGATGGAAAGCATGCTAAAGAGTACATCAGAATACAGGCAACCCCCGCTTCACATGTTTCACTATAATGCTCATTTTAAATTGATACTCGATTCCACTTAACGCTCAGAAAGTTTCGTTATAACACTTGTGATCGTCATCTTGGGTCGTTAAAAACACTTGCAGTCGCCATCTTGGAGTTGGAGCTTCAAATGAGGGAGCAAAATCAAGTGTTAGCGATCCTGATGGACACTGCAGGGAAAGGTAATACAGCATGGGAAAAGGTGACGGCAAGGATGTGGCAAATACTTTGGTTCAGATCCAGAAGGACATTGTCCTTTTCCAGAAAAGTGGTAGCAGTTAAGGCTGTGCTACTGCTGATTATTCCCTACACAGGAATTGTATTCCCACCAATGTGGCAGCAGAAAGCAAAAGTACAGAGGGAAATGTGCGTGTTCTTCTGGAATGTCAAAAGAAAGAGGTTGGCTACATCTGAACTGTACAAAGCAAGAGAGATGGAGGCTGCCAGGCTTGGGACTGTTTGTCTGTGTGAAATATGTAAGCGCAGTATACAAGACAGTAGCGGCGGGATAGGGGAAAGCAGTATATATCACTGGATTTCACACAGCTGCGATTTTGAAGAAATGGGGAGTATATCAGACCTCTTTGAAGAGTCCAAGGATGTGGCAACTGCCAATTCATGACATCAGGATGGAAGGATTCGTGCAGAGGTATAAAACAGGAAAGGTAAGGCTGGAGGTCTTGAAGGATCAGAAGAAATTGATCAAAGTGGTAAGGGAGAGAGACAGGATGGCGACAGTGGAAAACATCACAGAAGGACAAGTGAAGGTGTGGGGAGCAGTGGTGGGGAAATAACTAAAAGGGGAACATGCTCACCTGGCACGTGGGTGGTTATAAAAAATATCTTGTTAGTAAGAGAGATGTAACTCAGATGGGGCTTGACAAGCTTATCAAGGTGCCCAAGGGAAAGGTACGGGGAAGAAAAAACAATGGGATATGCATTTTGGGAGTGTACATATGCAAAGTGGGTGCCGGAAAGGGTCTGCTGCTGAGTGGCACCAAAATAAACCTGTTAAACTGGGACATGGTACTATATGGACTCATACCAAAGGGACTAGAGGAAACATTATCAAGGACTTCATTAGCATGTGTCAAACCTAGTTTATGAACAGTTAGAAACCTCTGGGTTTTTATGGGGCTGGCTTTCAATCAAAGAGGGTGCCTGAAGCTGGAGCTGCATGAACTGAAATACTACATCAATTGGGACAAAGAAGAAATCAAAGAAGAGGCAGAGAAGACATGGAGGTAAAAGGACTGGACACACTTGTTTCACTGAACCAATAGAGAAGATTGATGGGACGTGCGGAAAGGTGGTTACTGAGGTAACAGTTTTTCATGGAGTTTTGTACGCAGAAAAAAAGAATCTGTAAAGGGTTTTTGTGGGAAGGTGACGTATGTTGTTTAAGGGTTTAATATTGTATGTTTTTACGATGTAGTTGTTTTTGCAATATGAAGTCTTGGTAAAACAAGGAAGCTCAATAAGTGAAGCTTGGCATGAAGTATAGGGTGATAAGTATGCTTTTAATACAATTTGTAAATATTTTTTTTAAAGGTTCCTGTCAGATTTTTGGTACTAGGGGAAGGTGTTGGAGCTTGTTCTGGCCTCTCCAAGTTTTGGCCTGGTATTGCACTACCTCCAGGTCTGGTGCTCATTCCCTCCTGGGGGCGCAACTGCCTGTTTTGTTTTGGTTTTTAAGGGCCATGCACAAAAAAAAAAAAAATTAAAAATTCATCAATGTGTTTGCCCAATATGAGCCATGTACATGGACTACATTTAATCATCTTCATAGTTGGTTCCATGACTGAGCATTATGGTTTAATGATAGCCAATATATTTAACAAGGGGATTTGCTGTTATGCAAACAGAAGATGAAGGTCTTTTTTCCTATGCTATTGGAGGAAAAAAATCCCTTGTCTTATGTAACAGCTGCAAGGGCTTGCTTGGCTGCAAGCCGAGTGGGTGAGCTGTGCCTAAGAACTTTGCAAGAAAGGCAGCAAAAAGTTTGCAGAGGGTGCTATACGTTTTCCAAATAGAGGGTATGCTGTGCACGTTGCATGTTTTTTACTGGAGTATTTGAACTGTGACCAGAGCCCCCATTGCAAACCCCAGGCTCTTATTAGCTACTGTGGAGCCATAAAAAGCTTAGGGAGGGAAAAGCAGCTGTGGAGAAGCCAGAGGAAAGCAATGCCGGCCTGGAGAGTGGGGCAGAGACTCAGCCCCTCCTTCACCTCCAGGCAGAGGGAACTTTGCTGAGTTACCAAGAAAGCGCAGAGTCCACCTTCCCGGAGGCAGCAGAAGCCTCACCTCTGCCACGTAGTGCTAGATCATAGTTAAAGCTGGATTACCATTTATTATGGGAAGGGGAGGGTGACCAGAGGGAAATCAACCTGGGTTATGGGGGTGGTGAAACTGTTTTGAAGTGTTATAACCAAGTGAATGTAATCATTGAGGTTGTTTGATACAAGTGGGACCACCCAGTGTGGTGGAATTATTTATTGTTGCGGTTATAAGTTATATTCAAATTGTTGGTTTTATTATTAACTATTGATAATAGATAGATATCGTCTCTTGATTAATCATTTCTTTTCTGTATATAGCTGTGTATAATAAAGAAACCCATTTGTTTTGCCTCTCCATGGGACACCTCAGTCAGCAGACCTGCCTGAGGGGTTCCCAGGGCTACTGGCATCCTGAGGATCCAGAATCCGGCATATTGCCCAGCCTAGTGTGCCGGTGAGGATTACATATATTTTGAGTAAATATGGTACTATAATGTGGATGAACTAGTCATGCTTCCTCTGTTAAGGTTCAATTTAGTTTTGTACTTAAAAGAAGAATTCAATTTCTGGTGTATAAGAAGTAGGGCTGGAGTATTGTTGTTGCCTTGATGGTCTAGGAAATATACAAGAGGTCAGGTTTTCTTTTTTGTCATCTCGGATTCAGAGCAGAAATTTCTCAGTTTAGGCCTACCTCCGTATTTGACAGTCAGTGGCTAGATTCGGACTCTCATTAGGTGCTTATGCAAGGGAATCAAATGGTGCAAGAGCCCCATGTCCATAGACATACCCTGGGTGCAGGCATGTAGGAATGAGTGAGGTTCCTCACCTGCTTGCTCCAAGCC
>NW_017729032.1:14451973-14470224 GCF_001723915.1 Gavialis gangeticus | reverse complement strand
TCATCAAATCTTTTATTGGACTAATTGTATAGTTGGGCCAAATGTTGGACAAGCTTTCAGAAATCAAGTGCCTAAAGAAGGGTGCTTTATGAACAAAAACATGTCTAACAACTCTCCCAACTGTACAGTTGGTAGAATAAAGGATATCACAAAAAACCCTTGCCTCTAATATGCATGTCCCTTCCAGACCTACTTTCCAATGATTCTAGGTTTCTCCTTCAGAAAAGCCTGAAGAAACATTCTTCTTCAAATGCACTGCCCTCTTGTGAAATGGCAGGGGCCACAAAACTTAAAATTTCCCTAATTACAACGGTATGGAATTTGCACAATATCACTGCAGGGCAAATAAGCTTGTAGCAGTCTCTCACCCGTACATTTAGTTATGGCATTATTAAACTTGGACAAAATATTCCATTTAGGCTTTTCGTTATATAAACAAAATAGTCTTTTTACATGAAAGATGTCCCAGCAAGTTATTGTTGGGTTTATCCATTTCTAAATGCAAAGAATGTTAAAAATAAAATAAACCACCCTTCCCTCCCTTTCATTTTTTTACAGTAACATTTTGAAAGATTTTGCAAAATAAACTTTAAAAAACACTAGCTCTAGCCAGCATACTTTGAGTTATTTTAGGGTTAACTGTGTTTTTTTCATAAGTGTTCTCTGTAGAAGTGGGTGATTGATCCTCATTTCTGTGAAAAATTCAGAGGGGATCAGGTGGATGAACAGAGACATGGTCAGGAACCAAAGGAATGTACAGTTTTCTTGTCTTCACCTCTGACAGGTTTAAGGGAAAGTAAATCAATCCTATCCACTGGGGCTTTAGAAGAAGCAGAACTGGGTTTGGAACTAGGAGATCAGGCAAGTGTTGAGAAGTGGGATGTGCGGAAAGGAACAGAGGCAGAAAACACAGGTTGCCCTCAAGGCTGTGTCATGTAGCAAACGTGACCCCCTTCTTACTGTCACTCTCCTGCACCATCTTGACATCTTCCATTCTTCTGAAGATACTCAGGAGGGAGTAGTTAAACTTCGCCCTGGTACAGATGGTTTCCCATCACTTTCCTTTTTTCCAACAAGTTTACAAATGCTGAACCTGCAGCTGAAATCAGTATCTCAGGCCTAGCAGTAGTTGATTGACAGGAAAAATATATCCTCTCCTTCTGGGTAAGGGATTAGACTTCCCAAGACACACTACTCTGCCTTTTAAAAATACAGGCAGCATAATACCAATTGAAATTTTGGAAATAATTAGCAGACGTAGAAATCATGGGGATGTGAAGTAAGACCTTGGCAGCTCATTTTACCAATATCTGAATCCTGTAAATGACAGTGGTTAATTGTGGCCTATTACAGATTTCTGGAGGAAAACTGCCT
The DNA here is from genome assembly GCF_001723915.1 of Gavialis gangeticus. Taxonomy (NCBI): domain Eukaryota; kingdom Metazoa; phylum Chordata; order Crocodylia; family Gavialidae; genus Gavialis; species Gavialis gangeticus. The sequence continues at coordinate 14,468,850 of NW_017729032.1, read as the reverse complement.
GTAGCTCATATTGCATTTAATTTCCCCTTCCATGCTGCATGAGTCAGGTTGAATTGGTTCAGAGAGTCATAGACAAATCAGTTACTAGTTTGTGTTGGTACAAGAAATGGGTCTTGGCATTGCTTCTAGGTATTAAAAAAGCAGCATCTTCCCTTCCTACACCATAGGCAGCTGAGGTCTCTTATGCAGACCACGGCTACATGCCTAGGGCACTGTGACAAAGGTCCAAGGGTCAGTTTCCAGGGGCTATCATTATGCTGAATAAGCAAAAAAATGAAGAGTTTGAGACTTGCACTTTGACCATAGAAAAATTTGGGCAATCCAAAGCCATCTGTTCATGGAAGCACTCTTGGGTAAGATGAAGATGGGGGAAGGTAAGCAGTTGAACAGAAGACCAGAGAAGGCGCATCACCTTTCATTTCAGTTTTTTTAATCCCCTCACTTGCTGAAAAACTCTTGAGGTCTCTACTTTTCAACAGCAGCTGATCCCAGAGATGCAGTGAGGGAAGATCGTCTCCCTCTCTCCAGACTGAGATTTCCCCTCTCCAAATCCCACCCTGCAGGTCATGAGGAGATAAAACCCACATCTCAAGGCAATAGTCTTAGCACACAGCTCTAGCAGGGAAGAGACGAAGCAGAAGTGTAAGTATAGAGGAAGACTGACATCCAACAGAGGTCACGGCATTGCAAGGGCCAAGAGAGGGTCAACATTAATCTTGAAGCAGAGGGAGTAAGGATAGAGAACAGGGTAAGGGTACGTCTATAGCATGACCCTATAGGCTTCTGTTCATAACATCCCAAACCCAGAGAAGACACCATGAGATTTCTTCTCATGAGATTTCTGTTTTGTACTTAAGAACAGCAGCACAGCAGCAGTGGCATCAGCAAAGCGACTTCACTGCCTCATCTCTGGGCTTGCTGTGTTTGAACAGGTGTGGGCAGAGCATGGCATACTCAAGAGTAATATCCCCTGAGTCTGGAGACCCGGGGACATACCCTGTGGCAGACAATAGCAGCACTTTCTTCCGTGCTCGGTGTGTGACTTCTTACCGTTCTGACTTTGGGTGGGACAAACTCAAGGCATTAGAGGCTTTGATGGGGGGGAGTGTGAAATGTGGGTGCAGAAAGCTTATGTTGTCCCATCTACCTTGTGACTGTAGGCTAAGGAACTCAGGGCAGGGAAATCCTGACAACGATTCTGCATACAAACATCCATGATAGCTGCTAGGCTTGGCAACCTCTATGAAGCCTTTGACATTATTGTGTGAAGGAAATCTGACTTGTAACATGGAGGTGACATCCCCCCATGATGTCTCTGGGCTCTGGGGAAAAGCCAGATATTCAGAAGAAACAGAGGGGAAATAGCCTCATCTTTCTTATCTGCTTTGCAAGCAAGCAAACCAAGCCTCCGGGACCATAAGGGGGCAGTTCAGCTAAAATGGGAAAGAATATATTTAAACCACAAGAAACCTTGTTTTAAAGCAAATGGGATAGAAGGGTCTTCAGCCATAAATATACAGTTAAACACAGGTAGTTGCTTACCTAGATATCTCCTTCCTATTCCCTTCTTTCTCTGCCCTCACATTCATTTCCTTTAACTATTCTCTCTGCCTTGCCAGGAGAGAACCAGAGCAGTTAGAAATGGATAGCACTCACCTAATCCTTCCTGACTCAATCACCACAGGTTCAATCCCAACAGTATATGCCTCGCAATTTAATTTTAGATGAGCCAAGTTAGTTTCTATGTATACCAAGTGGCAGGCTATTCCACCATGTCTCAGAGTCTGCTCCAATTCCATTCAAGTCAGTAAGAATTGATCATCTCTCAGCTGTGTGGTTTATCTTTTTATTTTATTTTTTTGTGGTATATTCTTAAATTGTCCTTAAATTCACCCATTTTCTCATGGATCATACTACATTCCTTTTACACTGGCCATGTCTACACGAGATGCTTACTGCACTGTAGCTCATTACTACTGAGCACAAACTGTGATGCAATGCTACTGCACAGTAGTAACGACCTACTGTGCGGTAAGTGTCACTAGGCAACTCTGCCAAGACACTGCTATATAGTAACCAGCATTACTGTGCAGTCATTTGGTACTACAAGTACTACATGACTGTGCAGTAACAGCTGTGCAGTGGGCATCTCGTGTAGACTCACCTTCTGTGGAGTTTATACTGCTCAGGAGGTGACCCAAGTAACTATAGCTATCTGGGCGTCCTTTCACTGAGCTAGAGAGATCTAACTTATTAAACTTTTCCTCAGATTAATCCCATTATCCCCATAATCATAAATTCTAATGTGTTCACTGGGAGGGGAAAGAAAGACAGTGCCGTGACATCTTAAATTAACGGGGGGGAAGGGGGAAGAGAAGGGGAGGTAGCCAACAAGTTCAAATTACATCCAGAGTGCCCAAGGAGCTCTGACAGCAGATATTCTAAGAAACGTACTGATTTCACCACATCCTCGGCTCGACTTACCCTGCTCCAATAGGGCTATGTTGGCCTGTTTTCAACCCCTAGGCTGGGATCTTACTCAGGAGCCCTATAGTCTGGGTTCTGCTGGTGGAAGCTGGTGACTCTTACCCAGGTCCTGCTCTTCTCTTATTTCCTTTATTCTGGCCTTCTTGAAGACAACAGCACAGATCTCAAATGCAGAGAAGTGGCATCTTTTCTTTGCCTCAGAGGATATATGAGGAGTGACGGGAAGATCTCAGTCTGCCAATTGCCTTCATCTGAAGAAGTCCTAAATTACATATCTGAATCACATATTACTGTGAAGATACTGCAGTTGTGTGTCAATGAGCCAGGGCTATCAAATGAAGGCATTGCGCCAACCCCTTCACTTGTGACAAGGAACTGATCTCTTATTCCTTTAAATTCTTTTGTGTGGTGCCTAGCAAAAAAAAAATCACTTGGAGGTGCCAAATACCATAAGACACTAGCACATCAAGACCTATTTCATTTGCACTGAAAAAAGAATATAACGACTACTTACTATATAATTCATTCCCTGAGACGCCTAGCTCTTGGTATTCCCACACAAAAACTGTACCCACTTATTTAAATGTTAGTTGAGTTTCTTAACCAAGGAAGTAGAGTAAATGGTGTTTTTAAAGCTAGCCAAGAGAAGACAGACAGGTTACAATCATTCAGTCTTTCCTACAATACCATCACTTTCTATGAGTTCACATTATAAGCTCCATAATATAATCTATTATACAGAAGAAAGAAAAGTTGTGGGGGTTCTTTGTTTTTTAGCTAATGAAGGTCCAAGGTGTCTGGAAGAAAGCGAAATCAAGACCCCGTACCTTCATTCATGTTTTGAGGTGCACAAATGATATATTTAATTCTGGGAACATCTGGTCATGCAGACTAGAAAATAATCTTGCTTAGCAATAAGTAGATAGCAATAATAAGCAATGATGAAAATGTGTCAAACAACAAGATATAGAGCAAAACTGGATTAGCACCGTGAATGACAGGTTAGAAAAGACTTGAAAGGAAAAATAAATCTTTCACAACAGTCTTGGAGCTATAAAAATATATTCACTTGCCTACTCGTTTTGTAGCAAAATGCGTCAGTTGAAAATTCGTAGCCATAAACCCCTTCTTGACATGATGTCACCTTTCACTCCTACGTATTTTCTAGATCCTTTTGGAATGTCACAAAATTCAGAGGACTCTGCCATGATGCGTTAAGTAAGGAGATGAGGCCCAGCAACACCTGATGATGAGAAATGCTGAACAAACCTAGCACAAATTGCCCTTGGAGGGGAGAAGGGGTGCTTAGCAGCAGCAGCATAAACTCTGAGGCCATGAGAGTCTACCTCCTGAATACCTCAAGTTATTCCAGAAGGAGACTCATGGTTGCTTTGTGGTCACTCTAGCTAGCCTCAGAGTGAAATTATGAGCTACAACTAATAGGAGAACAAGAGACTTTTGAAGGCATTTGATATGCTCCTATTCCAGCCAAAGGCTGTTGTTTAATATTTTCTTACTCTTAATAAGCATTACAAAAATCTATAGTAATCTGAGTGTTTAATTTAGCACTGCATTGCACATTTAGCTTCATGGTAGCAAAAGAGATATGACTGAGATGTTCCTATTCCAAAAGATAACCTAATTTATCTACTGGCACCGTAGAGTCTATGGGTAGTCACACATTCACCTGCGAAGGATGTAAATTATTGGAGTGCTTTGACATATTCAAATTAGCACATTAGATAATCTTTGCCTTAAAGGAGGCAGCCATGATGGAACTTAACAGATACTGAATTGCTTGAACATGCATTTTAAATTCACTTGGTAGGTGTTAAATTGAATGTGTGACACCATCCTATTACATGTAAATTGAAGACTTTCAGTTCCATCCAGAAGAAGGGAGTGGAACATGTACACTAAGGCACCCCATTACACTCTCTTCTAAAGTAGGTATTGCTTTCCTTTCTTCTCCTGTCATTAGTCAGGTTTTGTTTTTCTAACCATCTCATCAGCTAATATCCCAAATCATCCTGCAAGATTTTTTTCTTGTATGACTAACTAGTTACAATTCTTTGCACTGCATGTAGGAGTTTATTCAGACAGACAATACGTTGGGAATAGCCATTTTCCAGTTCCCCAAAGGGATGTAACCAAACTTTGCTAAAATTAGGACTGGGGAAATAATTCATGACAAAACAATGTAGTTGCCTCCTTTTTGTTTATGAACCATCGACATCAGATTGTTATCTCCAAATGAAGTCATTTTCCCTTTAAATAATTCTCTTCAGTTGTGAAGCCCACGGACTTACACCAACACAAAGGATTTACATGGGTTAACAGAATAACCATTTGTTATTTTGACCAAGAGAACTTAATATCAGTGCAGAAAAACATAGCAAGACTAATTAAACACCAAAAATATATTAATATATAGGTTAAATTCAAACCTTTCTTTTAGTTTGTGTCAGGATCTACATACCTATGAAATATTAATCAAGGTAATATAAATGTTCTGGAAGAAGGTACAGCAATTGTTTTAATGGAAGAGTATATATTTTTAGCTTTTCTTGATGCTATCTAGCAAATAAAAATGAAGAGTTCCTAGGTCTCTTTATCCTAACTGTTCTTAATAACCGGCTACAGCCACTTCTTTAAAGCACCACTGTTTACATGGATTAAGGATGGTAACATTTATTTGCTTTGCTTGCATTATACCTATAATTCAATCCAATAAAGCTTTCAATGAGGTTTATTAATATGGTACACTAAAAGCTCTGTTATCTGGCAGCCCCTGGGTATGGGGGATGCCGGATAACAAAATATGCTGATTAATTGAGCGAGGACCCCTGGTCAAGGTGCCACTTCCCCCGCCATGTCCGAGGTGTCACCGCCACTCCTGCAGCATCGCCAACCCTCCCGTGGCATAGCTGACCTCCCCGTGGGCCCTGCAGGCCCCATGAGACAGGGAGGTGGGCCCTGTGCAGCCTGCTATGCCCTGGGCCGTGGGGGCTCAGCAGCACAAGCTGCTTTCCCCCGTGCTGTGGGGGCTCAGAGAAGCCAGAAGTGCCACGGTGGGCAGTTCCAGTTTCACTTTACTGTACAAGCTAGCATGCCGGTTAATAGAAGATGCCGGCTTGTAAGGTGCTGGATAACAGCGCTTTTACTGTAATAGGAACAGACATTCCTTAAATAAAAATAATTATGTGTGATGTGATTCATAAAATGTTTAAGCATGAGGTGTTATCTCAATTATTGTAGAAGTGTATATTTTTATTGAGGTGTAGCCAATTCCAAGCATGTAAGAGATTTGAGATTAGTTTGCAAGTCCTAAGTTGTTTTTTTAAATACAACTGTTAAAGGTTTTTTATTTGTTTTCTGCTTTTTCAGCCCTTGAGGTTTACTCAAGTAACATTTCCAAACATTCCTGCTAGGTAAACTTGTAGTGTACTTTACAAAAAAGTAAAAAAAGTAAAGCTGTCATTAGAAACCAAAAGACAAAGCATGTAACAAAGTACTACAAAACTCATCTTGCAAAAAAAGTTAAAAATAAAAATAAAAAAATCACAAGAGCTGGCAACAGGAGAATTCGTTGGATAAAACTTAAGGTAACTCAAAAAAAGAAGACTTTTTTTCCCAATTATAAGCAGCAAGGCTTATATTCTCTTGCATTCAGACCATTTAGGGAGTGAGTGATTAAGCAGGAGGGCTGTGCAAAACAGCACCATTTTGCTTCAACTTCTGTTTGGACTTTTTGATGGGACAGTGTTTCATTTAGAGTTTAGTTTCATTTCAAAAGGACTGCTCCATTTTGTTGAAATAGTTTTGCTGTTTCAATGCTGTTTCAAGTTTCACCCACGCCCCTGAAGGAGATGGCAGAGCCCTCCTGGGGGTGCAGGCAAGAGGCTGCTGCTGCTGCCACCCGGGATTGGCACTGGGAGCTGAGCCCAGTGGAGGGAGGCAGAGTGCAGCCCTGGCGCTGTGCTCTGCTTCCCCCTACCAGGCTCAGTTCCATGGGGCTGGGAGCCACTGGGTGCTGAGCCCGGTGGAGGGAGGTAGAGCGCAGCCCTGGCGCTGTGCGCCATCTCCCTCCACCAGGCTCAGCTCCCAGCAGCTCCAGCCCCGTGGAACATAGCCTGGTGGTGGAAGGCAGAGCGCAGAGCCAGCTCGGCCCTCCTCCCGCCACCGGGCTGGGCACCACGGGGCTGGTGGAGCTGATCAGAGCACAGCCCAGTGTCAGGAGGTGGGCAGAGCCGGCGCTGCGCTCCCATCAGCTCCACTAGCCCCATGGAGCACAGCCTGGCAACAGGAGGCGGGGAGAACCAGGGCTCTGCTCCCCACCAGGCTGAGCCACATGCCTCCTACTACTTGGCTGCTGCTTTGGAACTTGAAACATTTCGACTGGCCTCGTTTTGTTTTGAAGCTGTTTTGAAGCCCTTCGTTTCATTTCGATTTTGCTGTTTCGAGCGTGAAATGAGTCCAAACAAAACAGCCGGTGAAATTTTGCACAGCCCTATTAAGCAGTGCTGCATATTCATAAAACAGCAAGTAGCATCTGAAAGAACAATGTTTTCAAACAAGAATATTTGCAACCAATATTAAGCTGTGAGATTAATGCAGTAGCCTGGTATAAGGCTTAACCCAACAAAATAAAAACATCGTATTTCTGTAGTTCCATAAGTTTGCCTGGCTTTTAACAAAAACAACACATGAACATAGGGCCAGACTGTTCCTGCAGAAGTACATACTGTAGTTCCTACCCACTTATTTTAATGGAAGATGCTTATATATCCACAACACAAATCTTACCCATGATACTTTCAGGATTATTTTAACCCAGAAGCACATAGAATGTCCCTTGTCCCAAGTGTTATGAGTAAAAGTAAAGTCAATATAGTTCTACTTTGACAGGACGGGCAATTAGATCCTGTCAGATTCCTATTGATTTCAGTGCAGTGGGATCAAACACTAAAACAGAAATTACAAAGGTCAGAGCCAAGTCATTGTTCTTTCCAGGAATGAGTGTTTAATACTAGAAGTGAGGAAAGGAATTCAATCAATCACAAAAGCCTACAGTTGATAGCAAGTATAACAAAATACAGATAAGTCACTAAGCAAGTCTTTCTACCTTCTGAACATTGGTTTAAGAGCACCAGCAAACTTGGAAAGACTTCTTTATCACTCCTCTTTCTAAAGGAGAAAGTGACTAATTACATAGTTTAAAAAAACAGGGTTAATAATAGGAAGAGGGCTGAATTTGAAAGAGACTCATATCTTATAAAATATGATAAAGCCATTTAATTGCTAGTAAAACTAGCTTATTCTCCATTAATAGAAAGCTATATCTTTAGTATAATTTGGGTCACACAGCTTAATTACAATATAAGGTCTCCCTTCCCTTTAATATAAATCATGGCTAAGATGGCTATATCCCATCAAGCCTCCCCTCTATCCTATAGACATGAGGCGTACCTGGGGAGCTGGAAGACTATTCCACCCACCACAGCAGCCCCCAATAAGCACAGGCCAAGGCTACAGCCACCAAATGTGGCTGTAGCCTTGGCCTGAAACAACTGAACTCACTAGGTATGCAGTACCAGATGTTCACAGGGGCATTTCTCTACAAGCAGAAGTAAGGTAATATTTGTTCTTTGAAAAATTAATGAGTTTATCCATCTCCTGTATCTTCTCCTTCACCTCCTGTTAGGTCAGATAGTGTTGTGAACTAACTAGATTTGCATTTTAAGACTCTGAATCAGGAAAACTCTTAGGCCCCTGCTTGCTTACATGCTTATGTGAAAATGAAGTCCTAAAACTAATTGGATCCTTCAGTCCTAGGGCTTTTGACAGAACAAGAAACAGGGGCTCGGGCACACACCTAGCCTTGAACTCTCAACCTTTTTGGGGGATAAGACTGAGCACCCACACCACTAGGACAGCAAGCTAGGTCAAGATATATTCCCTGGCTAGGAATTGAACCCAGCCCGTGGCAGTAAGAGTGCCAAATCCTAACCACTAGGGAGATGAGTTCACTGCTTGCCCATTTCAATTTCCTGTCTTGCCAAACATGAGCCGGTGGGGGGGGAGGTTAATCCCTCCATGCTATCTACCTACTCCTGAATTGCTACACTTTCTAGTCCTCAAAGTCATCCCCTTCCCTTCCCTCGACAGATGTTGGGTTTCCAGTCCATGTGAATGAAATTGCTGCTGCTTCACTCCACCGGGTCCATCCTGCTTCCTGCCCTCTTTGGACTCGCCAAACATAGATAGACCTGTGTGCATGAGATGGAAGTGTTGTGCTGCTCTGCCTATGCACTTCACTCAGTGTTTCCTTTATCACAATCAAAAAACAATAATCAGATCTTGCCACAATAACCAATTCATCTCTGCTGTAAGTTGAGTGGAGTCAATAGTGCTACATCCAGAATGAATTTAGCCCAGTTTGTGTAGCATACCTGAACAATGTCTGAATTTGATATATTAAACATTTAGAAAGTATTACATTGACAAGCATCTTAAAGCAGTAAATGCCCAGAAGCATGGAGAATTACTCCTGAAAGTACAATTTAGTTTTGTGCTTATCATGCTATAACACAGCAGGGGCAAGCTTCTCTCACAAGTATCCTGCATTACCACAAAGGCTTTCAGGTGGAAACTTCAAAGCCTCTTCAATGACTTATGATGCTAGGTTCCATGGACTTAGGTAACAGAGGCTCATAATGCCTAGATCTGACAATCAAAGCAGAGTTAGACACACAAGCCAATGCATGGGAGGAGTTAAGCACTACAGAATGTGATCCAAAATAACCAGCATGTTGAAGAAGGAATGATCTGTGCATCTATGTGAAGGGATGCACAGAGGAGTGGGTCAAGCCTCTGTCCCCTTCAGAGTTTAGGGACCTGACTCAGAACTACAGGAAGGTGACTGACCACATCCTCTTGGGATCCACAGCCAAGAACCTTCTCCTCCGGAGGGGAAGCACTCACAATAAAGTGGAAAATCCAGGCCAGATTCCTTCTTCAGCCAGAAGGGGTTCAAGCCCATCTCTCCCTCACCCCATCAAGGTGCCCTAGCCACCACTCTGTAGTCTAGTCTGGATATAGGCCTTCTCCAATGAAACTGTGCAGCAAGGAATGGGAGATTCCTAAGGCTGTAGAGATCCCAACATGGAACCTAAGTCTGTAGCCTAGTACATAGGGTAATTATGTAAAATGGAAGAGCCCTAGATTCTGGCCCTTGGTCCAAACACTATTATCCAATGGATGTTTAATACAAACCACATAACATACAGACAACGTGCAAGGAAAAGAGCCAGAATTTAGGACTCCCTACTTTACCAAGTGGCACAGTTTCAACAGGACAGGTGAATGATTCCCCCCACCCCCAATCTAAATTAGTCTATGACTAGTAGCTAGGGCTCTCTCCTGGGAACAAGGAAATGTGGGTTTTAGCTCCATCAAGTCAAGGAGATCATTGAATCCAGGTCTTCCCCTTCCTGGGTGAATGTACTAATCACTAGGCCATGGGTGACCAACCTGTGGCACGCAGGCCACAAGCGGCATGAGCAACCACCATGTGTTGCATGCAGGAGACTGGGGAGGTGCAGTCAGCAGAGTGGCAGATGGGGAAGGGAGAAGGAAGCAGAGCAACAGATCCAGCAGGAAGCATAGGGCAGAGGCCATAAAGTAGAGAAACAGATCAAGCAGTACTTGGAGAGGACCCAGTGCTTAATTTGTGGCATGCCTATCCAAAATGTTGGACCCCACGGACAAAGCTATTATATACAAGGTAGTGCTGCCTTCAACAATATCACCTCTTCCTCCAGCTGCATCTTGAAAGTAACTGGCCACCTCTACATTTTGGGAGGTGCTCAGCCCTGGCAGCATGTGCTTCCTGTGCTCTGAAAGTGTTTACAGGACTGGGCCCCTATGGGGACTTATGTGGAGGAGTGCCTACTTTCTGGATCGCAATCAGACTTACATGGGTGTGAAACAGATACTGGGCTGCTGATACTCGGACAGATCTGGATATAAACTATAGGCTGCTAGGGAACTTCAAAGTGATAGAAGGAGGTGTCTAGCATATTTAGGCATCTCTAAGTTTAATCAGCAGCTTTTGCAAGGGCATTTTTGGACTTTGAGTCTGGACCTGGGCTTGGACAAAATTGAAAAGGCCTATATCCTTTATTGCATATATGCTTAAGTGCCTATGCTAGTTTTGAAAAATTGTACTTTCCCCAAATCTAAGCAACTGGGAAAATGTCCTTCCTTCCCTGAGGTTTATTCTTCAAAAACCTGAATATTCTCTATGCTTTCCTTTTAGGTCATTAAATATTTTTAATCCATTTTATCTTTCAACCAAGTTGTTGCAGACTGTTCACGCTGTGTCAACATAAGGATTGCAAGGAATTTTGGATTTAAAAATAGTTATTTGATTCTTTGAGATGGAAAGTACAATATTAGGATGCTAAGCAGTACATAAGATGCTCTTTGTGTTGGCAGACTACAGAAAATATTGGATAGTAGCTCAAAGATAAGAAATAAAAAGTTAGGGTGAGAAGCACCTTCTATTAGATCCACAGTCATATGGATCTATTGTGAAAATCCACGAGAGACAGCAAAAGCCTAAATGTTATCAAAACCAGTAGAGAAAAGGTAGTCAGGAACGGAGCACTAATCCCTTTCCACAGACTGATGTTTTCTGGGATCTACTGTAGTAGACCAATTCCCCAAAAAGGATCATTTTTTAAAAGGGGAGGAGAGAGAGAAAGAAAGTACTTTCATTTCACATTTGCCTCTTACCAAACTTTGCAAAAATTCATTGACAGACACACATTACAGTCTGTGCTGTCAGGAAAGTGACAGCTTCTCTTTCACCCTTGGGCAGCAAATGGAAATGCTGCTGGTTTATACGCAGAAATCTAAAAATGACCAGCGTTTCTTTAAAATTTAAGGGTGCTATAACTCAGGCATCATTCTAACAAACATGACTCTGAAGCCCTGATGCATTATAGTCAATTAGTTATGGCCAAATATGAAATTATGGGAATTCTGGATTTAAAAAAGTATGTAGGAAGCTAATAGAAAAAAATTAAATTGCATGTCAAAACAAAAGGCAGCTGAGATAATTTGTGAACCAGTCAGTGCCACTCTCAGCTAGGCATTTCAGTCTGAGTTTGGACATTGATTGTCCAAATTTTGAGATTGTCAGATACAAACAACTGATGCTGAATATTCTGCCATTTCACGCAATCTTGTTCTGAAGCTTATGGGCTGGAAAGACTGCTATCGTTATGACACTGGAGATCTGGGCTCAAATCCCAGTGTTGCCATAGACTGCACTATCGATTTCTACCTTTGCTTGGGACATTTATATGCTACTGGAAGAAAAAAGCAATCACCTTTAAATATACAGTCAGACTGAACCGGACTTTGAGGTGATATCCAGGTCCCAGTGAAATTAATAGGATTATTGACACTCGTTTCACTGAGCCAAGGGCTTACCCTTAGTCCTTGCTAAACCAGCCTCTCTATTTTTCCAGTACTTGATCAACTTTACCAAGTGGGAAGGACAATTTGTAGTGGTACTTGGTCTATACAGTGAAATTAGTTATATTTCAATGTGGTTTGCAATATCTGCGTCCACTGAATGCAGGTTCACTCTCAGGGTAGAGGAGGACAAAACTATATTCACCACTGTGTTTGTTAATGGGCTAAATACCTACTTTACAGCTTGTTCAGCCTTGCTGGAATATACTTGGAAGCCCTCAAGTGTAAATCTCTTCCTGCCCTCAAGTGGACGGTCAAGACCCTCAAGTCAGGACCATCTAAGTATTGGCAGGAGTAGCAACACACCCCAGTGAACTCCTCCCAGCCTTGGCTGTGGCAAAGGTCTTAATGCTGAGAGGAAGTGAGACACTGCTGCCTCAGTATCATTCATGGGACAAAGGGGGACTGGGGGAAGGAGTACAACTACTTCCCAGCCCCAAGTGGCATCCAGCAAAGTTCATAGGATCATAGGAGAGTAGGTTTGGAAGGGACCTTACAAGATCATCTAGTCCAGCCCCTTGCTCAAGGCAGAACCATCCCTCACTAACCCATCCCAGCCAAGTATCTACCTAATCTGCTTCTGAAAGTTTCCAAGCACAGAGATTCAACAATTTCTCCACGTAGTTTGTTCTAATGCCTAACCACTAACATAGTCAAAAAGTTCCCCCTAATCTCCAGCCTAAATTTCCCCTGCTGCAGCTTGAGGGTGTTGCTCCTAGTCCTCTCCTCTACAGACATTTGTGAGACATGGAATAACCAGATGCTTTCTATACCTTTCTATCCCAGACAAATAACTCCACCTCTGCATCTCCACCACTTTGCTCAGAAGACTTTATTCCTCTGATAGAAACTGGGAAAGTGGGACAAGTTAGCAGGAACTTTACCAACCAGTTAACAGGACTTTGCATAACACTTATTAATGTAGTGCTCAAACTCATCATGTAAATACAGAAAGGGTAGGAAGGGGGGGAAGTACATAGAAGCTAAATGACTTGCTCAAGGTCAGACAGTACATCCATATCAAAGGCAAAAAGAGCATACAAGTCTTCTGAATGCTGTCTACTATATCATGTGACTTAGTCTTACTAGTGCCCAAATCTTACTTCAACCAGTCAGTGACTCACCACAGAAACACCATGTACTCAAACAATCCCTAGATCAAAAGGCTCATTAGTTAGTATTTGTAAATGCCCATGTATCATCATTAGCCATTGTCTGTGCCTATGTGCAAAAAATCTACTGAAACACCAGATACAACTTTCGGGAAGATGATTCACTGTGGAAGTGAAAGAGCAAGAAGGGCTTTAAAAGACCAAGTAAAGGTTAAGGTGAGCAGCTACAGAGAAAAGGCTCTCACTCAGCCATCTTCCTTCTCTTCGAAGTGTGCTTTATTCATCAAAAGGTGAAATTTGATAAGAGTCTTTGCTAAACAGAACAATTAATGCAACCTGTCATTAGTGTCAGGTGAACACAAAATATCAGTGCAGTCTACTTCTCTAAGAAGCTAACAATTTTTCACACCCAAGTGAGATATCTAGAACTGGGTTGTTTTCTGGATACAGGAGACTATATGATTAGACACACACAGACTGGATAAAAATACTGGGAAATGTCATGACCATGATGAAAATAGACTAACTAAATCCTTGTGTCTGGGACATGGACACTGCCTTATAGCTATAAGTAATGAATGGTGATTACTGCCCCTCGACCTTTCATGTGCTTCATAAAGGAGCATGAGGACATAAAGCATGGTGCCAGTGGATACTGCTGGCCAGAAAACACCTCTTTCAAGTGTAGGGAGCAGACAGCCATCAAGAATGGAACATGTATACGGATAACAGTTCAAAGAACTGAAATTAATGCAATTAAGTAATTAAGTACAGTTAATTGCAGTTTATTGGTTGGTGACTTTGGTCTTCTGAGGTCACAGATGACTAATGCAAATACTTTTCCCATTGCATAAATTATTACCCAAAGAAACTTATCTCCCATTTCATAAGAGACATTATTTGTGGTAGGTCTAGGTTCACCTTTCTGTGAAATCAAGTAAGGATTAGATGTCAATCTTGGGAAATCATAGCTAGAAAATCAACACTCATAGGTTGCAATTAGCATTGTCAGAGAAAGGCATATTCAAAACATTATATGTCCTTTCCATTCCTACCATCTTTATCAAGCAATGCTATTCTGCTGCTTTCTGCATATAATATATAAAAATCCTTTCTCAGAATGAAATTGCTTGCATCGATTTGCTTGCAGACCCGCAGTTAACAAGATTTGCTTCATTACAAATGATTAGCAAAAAGTCCAATCGTTGTTCAGAAAGCAATAAAATCTAATTTATCACATCAGTGAGACTACTTTGCAGGATGCCAAGCAGTGGGAAATGTTTAGAATTAGGAAAAAGAGGAAAAACAAACCTAAATGCATTTATAGAATATGCCTTATGGATGAAACTTTTGAACTTTTCCTTAAGAAAAAAATCTGCTTTAATAAATGTACCTTTGTGAAGAACAGCCTTCCTTAATATTCTTTGTCTTTGATGGTTATTGGTCTTTTAAGACCATAGGCAGTAGCAAAGAAGGAAGGTTTGCCTTGTATTTCTGGAAAAAAATACTACAAGGAAGTGTTTGCTTCTTTAGGAATAGATAGGGGTCTACCAAACTCAAGGAGGTGTCCAGTAAATTTCAAAGGCAGATTGTGTGGCCATTTTTGTGGGTTGAGCACAGCACCCCACCCCACCATCCAAGCATGGATTAATGGTTTCCTTGGGTTTAATCAGGGTAATTAAGCCATGGCTTTGGGCCATCCTCAAGCAAGCAGATGCACCAGGCTCCATGGAGCCCCAGGTCCAGCCCTTGCTGGTGGCAGGTGCAAGCGCTCCTTGGGGCTGACAGCGCAGAAGGAGCTGGGGGCCAGGGACTCAGAAGGCTGAGGGTTGAAAGAGGGCCACAGCCAGTGTGAGGGCCAGGGGCCCAGAGAATAGAGGGCTGAGGCCAGAGGAGGCTTAAGCCAAGAGTGCAAAAGCCTAGAGAGGGATTAGGGCCAGAGGCACAGAAAGCAAAGAGAGCCTTGTCAGGGCCAGGGGATTGGCAGGCCTACCTGTCTGACAAGTGGCCTGCCCTAGGGTTAGAGGCCCCCCACCCCCCGAGGTTGAGGGCTAGGACTACAACAACCAAGGGAGGGCTAGGGGCTCAGAGAGTAGAAATCTAAGGCCACAATAGGGAGGTTCAAGCCAAGAAGGTTTGAGCCAAGGGGCTAAGGCTTGGAAAGGGGCAAGTACTCATGGAAGACTGAGAAGGTTAGTGAGCCCAGAAAGAAGCGAGCCTAGCCAGGCCCAGGGGCCAGGCAGACTAGGTGAATTACTTGATCAATGGGCGGGCCATCAGGCCCAGTGGATGATTTAAAGTAACATCTGCGAAGCATGGACGTGACTGTAGGGGTGGAATAAGGCCATGGATAGCCCTTAAGGTGACTGGTGCTCTGGTGGGCATGGACGGGGTAAGAAGAGCCTCACTTAAAATCTGAGGGCATGGCTGGGATCAGCTGGGTCTGGGAGGGACCCGCTGGACCAATAATAGAGGAGCGCTCACTCTGGGACCACCCTAGGACAGCCTCCCTTTTCATAACCTATGTATTGCACTAAAGGCATGGCTGGTGGCCACCAGCCAGTGTCACAGCTGCTGTTGTGGGGCTCATTCTTGTTACAGGGATGTTTTAGGGTGCTGCCCAGACAAAATAAGATGAACCCTACTGTTCTTTTTGAGGTTTTGTTAAATCATGCTAGAACAGGTATTGAGAAGACATGTCAAAAAACTATCCTGCCCTTCCCAAGTCGCTAACTTGAAAATGGGCATTCCAGGGAAGAATGGAAGATCCCTTACAAAATAAAACAGTTTGCAGTAAAGCTAAGCCTAAACTGGGCTTTTGGGCCCAACCAAGTAAAAGCAGTGAAAGGGATTTGCTAATTCCAGCAGGCAAAGTACTTAAAATTAAGCATGTGCTTAAATGCTTTGCTAGTTTGGGACCATAGCTCAAAGTATTTGCTTAGACTCAATAAAATATTAATACATAAAACATGGGAATATTAAGGAAACACAGTGGTTCCTAGTTTCAACTCTGAAACAACACAGGTCTAGTAGAAATACATCACACAGCCCAACCTTCAGGTGCCACATTTCTAAAACCATTTTTATATTGTAGCTATAGACACCAGAGCCCAAATTCAGCCCTAGCACAGATGGGCACATTCACTGGCTTTGGTGTAGCCCTTGCTTATATCAGGAGTTGGATATTTTCTGAATATCCAAAGCCACATTCGAGTGGCTCACCTGGATCTTTCAAATCTGGGCCTACTTATTTAATACTTTGCTCTCTAGAGTACTTTCTATCACAGGATCCAAAAGCAATTAATAAAAGCATGGGTGTCTTTTTTTTAAATCAGGAGGACATTTTTTTCTGATATATAATAGGCCTCTGCGAGTCAGCAGTGATCCAGTCTAGCTTTGGATCCAGCCACTTTGGATGGCCATGGTCCGATCGGGAGCTCTGGACCAGGTTTCTGCCTCGATCTGGCCGAAGCTTCAGAGCCGCCTTGGAGATCTAGCCATAGGGTATAATGGGGAATCAATGAAATATCTATAACTTTGTTGTCTCTTGTCTGATTTGTATGAAACATGCAGGGATGGTAGCCTCTGCTGAGAGCATGAAACCTGCAGTTTCAAGAATATCGGTGCAGGGGTTTGGGGGGGAACTGTACCCCAAATTCTTGAAAGCCAAACTCATGTCATAGCTGTGTGTTACACCATGGGGGGGGGGGCAGAGAAAACTGCAAGGCTGGT
>NW_017729032.1:14451486-14451827 GCF_001723915.1 Gavialis gangeticus | reverse complement strand
GGGAACTGCCCCTCAAGCTGCAGACAAGCAAAACTGGTGCCATGGGTGACACTGTGCGCGCTAAGGCACAGCGGGGTGACAGCTGCAGGGATGGTGGCCCCTGCTGTGACGCCTGCCAGCTGTGGAGGAGATCGGTGGGGGCGGGGCCCTGTACCCCTAGCTGCTGACAGGCAAAACTCGTACCAAGACCGTGACTGTCCTGAGGCAGTTGATTGTCTGTATTGAGTCTTTCCTCTCCTTAGCCTGGTTTGTAGGTGCTAATTGATGCTCGTTACGTCGTTATGTAGTAGCTAGGTCCTGTGGATTGAGCTGGTCCCTGAGTGAATCATGATTGATCGATC
>NW_017729032.1:14446030-14446486 GCF_001723915.1 Gavialis gangeticus | reverse complement strand
GGGAACGCAGCAGCTCAGTGGCCGGGCCTGCAGCCCTGTCTCCCCTCCCGCCCCAGGACAGACACAATCAGTCCCACAAGCACCCATGGCACCAGTTTTTCTTGCCTGCAGCTTGGGGGGCAGTTCCCCCTAAACCCCTACACCAATCTTCTTGACACTTGGCAGGCTTTGTGGCCTCAGTATGTACTACCAGCCCTGCAGTGTTCACCCCGCTATGTTGTAACACCTAGATGTGATGTGAGTTTTGCTTTCAGGAATTTGGGGTGCCGTTCCCCCAACCCCCTGCACCAATCTTATTGAAACTTGGTAGGCTTCATCCCTTCTGCCAAATCTGCCATCCCTGAAAATTTCATCCAAATCGGACAAAAAACAACAAAGTTATAGATATTTTATTGTTTCCCCATTATACCCTATGGCCGGATCTCCGAGGCGGCTCCGAAACGCTTCGGGAAGCCG
>NW_017729032.1:14428330-14441030 GCF_001723915.1 Gavialis gangeticus | reverse complement strand
TCGGAGGCGGCTCCGAAGCACTTCGGGAAGCCGAACGAGGCGGCGCTTCGACCCGGACGCGCTGCTTCCACCCCCGAAGCGTCTGAAGCTTCTCCGGATCTGAAGCTCTGTCCGAAGCCCTACACATCCCTAATATATAATACCAAAAAAAGGTAGTACTGTATTTCCACATTTCATTTCCAAATGATACTTGCAACTCCAACATGTCTACATGTAATTGAAAGCAAACAGTAAATAAATCTTTTTTCTTTTTTAAAC
Source organism: Gavialis gangeticus (assembly GCF_001723915.1). NCBI lineage: Eukaryota > Metazoa > Chordata > Crocodylia > Gavialidae > Gavialis > Gavialis gangeticus. Next base: position 14,440,772 of record NW_017729032.1, on the reverse strand, counting down.
CTCCCTCAGACTGAGACACAGCAAACATGAGCCTGATTTTCAGAGGATTTTTAAAAAAATATTTGCATACAGTTAACTCTGCAGTTAGGCTTCACACAGACAGCTCTGGACAGTCTGGCCTGTGCTTCAGCAAATGGTAAGGCTGAGATACAGTGAGAAGGGGAGTCTCAGAGTTACCAATGTAATCTATTGGTATTGTGCCACCTAGGCCATAACTGCAGCCTAATATTATAATCCCTGATGTTTCTTCCGCATACTTTAGACTGTGGCATTTATATTAAAGGCTAAATTTGTCTGACTTTTTCCCTTCACCTTGTCTTTGGGTTTCAAAGGTATAAGGAATTGTAATTGAAGGGAACAGAAAGGCAGGGTATTGAAAGCCTTTGAATGTCAGTGACCTACTGTCACAGCACAGGATAAAAGAGAGAACAACTATTCTCTTCCATTACAGGTACTTGTTATTTTGCCACAACTACAGAATCTCCTCTCTAGACACACAAGCCTGGAGTTATTTGCTTACAGCATATATTGTTTCTAATTTCTAGACACATAAGTCCCTTTCTGTACTTGGATTTTGCGGCTTCATGAGTTGGAGGATAATGACTGTCATGACATACCAGGAAAGAAAAAGAGAAAGCACCAATTATATCTCTACCTGCATCTCTTCAGTCTCACTTTTTTTTGGCTTAACAGCAGAGCTCTGCTTGGGATACTTTTAAAGTTGCACTTCACACTTAAGGTAAAATTGAGAGCTAATTAAAGTATGCTAATTTAGCTGGAATGAAAGGTGAAGCTTCAAAGTAACCCCTGTAGGAGTGCTCCTGAGCCCCAGAGCTGAAGGGAAAGAAAACTACTGCACATACATGCATCACAGGTTTAAAGAACTGCTTGTGGCTATACTACAGGAAAAAAACCTCCTCGTTTCCTCCTTTGCCATCTCATAGAATCACAGGATCATAGAACATTAGGGTAGGAAGGGAGCTCAGGAGGTCATCTTGTGCAACCCCCTGCTCAAAGCAGGACCACCTCCCTACATTTCACTAGAGTCGGGGTTGTTGAAAAGTTTTACTCGCACTTGAAAACCCTCATCATGAAAAAATGGTTTTCAAGTGAGAATAGAGCTGCACAAACAGCCAAGCCTTCTGCAAAGCTGAGGGGGTGTTTTGTGATGGTCCTTTGAAGTGCTGTTCTCAGAAAGGGCTGGCAGAGGGAGAAACCTTTGAGAGAGGCAGGCGGAAGGGCAAACGTAGCCTGTTATGGCGTTGAAGTTTGAGAGAGAGAGACTGCTTTAAAAGTTTAACTTTGAATTAAGATGTTCAATTTTAGAGTGCCAGAAACTGCTCCCTGACTGACTTTGCAAAGGAAGTGTTAAACATCAAACAAGACATCTGCTAAAATGCTGATAAGCAGAGCTGCAAAGCAGATCTCAAAAAGAAAAGAAATACTATTCCTTATTCTCTGCCTTGTGACTACGGACAGAGAAAGGGAAGGAAGGAATAGGAGAGAAAAGTAGAGAAGGACAAAGTGAGTGTGGAAAATGGAGAGTATCTAAGATGCAGGGATGGGAAAATGTGGGGAGAATTTAGAAGTCAGCTATATACAAAAAAAAAGAGACTTAAAATTCAGGTCCAGATTATTGCTTTCCCTACTCATATTGGGTTTCATTATCTTTTAAACTAAACACCATAGGGCATTTGTAGGTGACACATTAAAGAGAGTTAAATGCCCATTTGCACCGCTTTAATGGTGTTGCTATTTGCAAATTAGGCGGTGTATTGCACATTAATTCTAGCCACTGTAGCAAATTCGGCAGCATAATGCACCTTAAATTACTTTGGGGCACAGCAAATGACTCTGGGGCACAGCAAACTAAAACACCTCCAAGGAGATTTAGTTTGCTACCTTACAGCTGCAGAGGGAATCACCAGGCTCCATGCAGCTCAGGAGCTGTGCAGACAGCACCAGAATGCAGCCCAGGAAGGCAGGCTGCACTGAAGACAAAAAACAAAAAAAGGGGTGAGCAGGAGCAACGAGCAGGCAGATGCTGCCGCCCCCCTTATTCTACTTTATTTCTTTCGCTTTGACAGAAGGCTGGGGAGACTGACCTGTATAGCCCCAAATAGCCTGGATCCTAGTTCTGTGAACACCACTCTTCCTGCATAGCAGGGCTCTATTTTGGAGAAGCATCTGAGCTACAGCCCTGACTCTGTTCAAAGGATGGGACATCTGGCAGGGGGTTCTCCATGAGGCCTCTCCTGTTGGAATTTCATTCCCACCTCTGTTTGTAACCGTCTCACCTTCAGGGCATGCACCATTTTTTTTTCTCCATGAACCATGAACGAGCAGGAAGGCTCAGGTGGAAAACCTTTAGGAGATTGAGTGCTGCTGGGCTATTGGTTCTGGCTATGGACAATTTGACGGATGGATGAAGGAGCTCCGTACAAGAGGGGTCTGCTTTATTGTCACAAATAAGGAGCAAGGGACAGAGCTCTCATTTTAATGGGAATCTGCACAAATCTAAAGGAATTAATCAAATGAAATATGTAAGCTTATAGTACTATGAATAAAACAACCCAATTTAAAAAATATTCCTGTCTGTGAGGGCTCTAATATATGAATATCTCATAATAACTCAAGAGGTGCACACCAATAACCAAATTATATAGATCCTAGAGAGGCTAAGAGTCAAACTTTTCTAAACTACGTAAGAGACAATAGAGCAAAATCTCATTCCCATTAACTTTCTATAAAACTCAAGCTCTTAAGTGCTTAAGTAACAGATGCTTTTGTAAATCCCAAGAGACATCTATTTGCATCTCTAGGTACTGAGCTGGATTCACAAAAATACCTGAGTTTGGCACCTATCTTCTGTTGGCTTCTAATAGGATATAAGCATTTAGCCTCCTTATCCACTGTGTCAAATGTTACAATCTGCCTACTATTATGTACCTAGACACCTTTGTATATGGAGCTCTTAAGCCTAAAATGCATGCCTGAAGTACTGGCACAGAGAGAGAAACGGATGGGCAAAGACTTACCACAAAATGAAACTGGAAAATAGTAGTGGTATTGCCAGGAGGACAGTGAGTAAGGAGGGTGCAGGAGGAGAAATGGGAAAGGAATGACAAATGACATGCCCACAAGTCTTTGCTATGGATGAGATTAGCAACAGCAGAAGTTCTGATGTAGAAAAGCAGGGGAAAGTGATAGCCCCAAGTCCCATGTAAATCAGCATCTGTCATATTATGATGGGAAAAAAGCAATACACTGCAAAGGGAATTGGCTGGTCAAGCATCCAGTGGTGCCTAGCAGAAGGCTCCATCCAATTCACTGGTATTTCACCTATGCAAGCTGAAGGCTGGAGGAACAAGGAAGGAACATGTTCATATTAGTACTCCTTTTGACCCATGCAACTAGTGAAAAATACAGCGTCTAATTGGATTACTCTACTTGTCAGGTATACAGTTCTGTGCATTCTTACAAAGCAGACACTTTCTTGAATACAGGAGGAATCAAGCAACCTTGCTCATATCTCCCCACTTTTTTCATTCAACATGCTGACACATTCTATTGTCTAGATTTCTCCCAGGATCACATACCTACTCACATGGTGTTGAAGCTTCCTCCACAGGCACCCAGACAAAGCTCCACTACCCAGCGCATTTGAATTCCTAAGCAGCCTTGCAGTTGCCTGCTTTTTGATAGAAATATGGGCTCCAGCTATTTTAAATGAAGTTCAGCAGTTAAACCTACAACATTCAAAACTGTTCGACTCAGCAAATACCTTCACCTCTGTGCATTTGCGCATTCCGTCTGAACTTCAAAAGGATCGAGTAACTTTTCTTTTTAAAGAAAGGATTTCAAGTCCTTCCAAGCCACATGGCCTTCATTATACTTTATTTTACTGAAAATACTTTGAACCCCAAGTTTTCATTGTTTTTATTCTGTTGCAAAACAGTTGTGAAAAATCTGGTGCCCTGCCACCTCATCCTGTCCCACAAAAACCTACTCACCTGCACATTACCATGCTAAATGATCATGAAAAATTAATCTTGGTTAACTTGTTCCAGATAAATAGTGTTTTACTTGAGTAAAGTTACACCAAAGATTTAATTGGTTCATTTTATAATATTTCTTGCCACTCCCTCATGGATAAGGTTCAAGTGTCTGCTAAAGTCTACACAATTTTGCACGTAGAAGAATGAAACAAAAACAAATCTTCAATTCACCATTTGTCAATAGGTGGTTTTACATGGGAATAGATGGTACAAATCCAGAATTTTTTTTCCTTTAGATTCAAGAATTTAATTTGGTGAATTGTGGGTAAGCGATTTCAGCAAAGCTAGAAAAGGCAAAGCACACATCTGTTTATATCTTCATGAAATCAGGAGTGCTAAAATGGCATCAAGGTTTGTATTACCAAATGAATGCAATACAATTAGCTTACTTTTTTAAAAGTTACTTTTCATTCCTTACCCCCTCTTCCTTTTTCTGTTGAATTTTTTTCCAAGATGGCATTAAGAAAACTTCACATTTTTGTCATCATCTTCAGCTGAGTAATTTGCCTAAAGTATTTCAGGCTGCTTTCCTTGATCCGATAATATATAAAGGATATGCAAATTATTTGGGAGTTCTGAAATGTACTTCAGGTTGAAAGCTATGGAAATACAAAACGATTTTAAAAAGAAAGTGCTGTTTGTTGGTTGGTTTTGATTTGTTGTCCATAAGAAAAAATAATGCTCACATGGAAAATTCTGTCCTGTAAGAAATTAATTCTTAAGAAATGCACAGTTGGCAAGGAACAGAACAAAAGAAAGTACAAATTGGACTCTCAACCTTCTACATTTAGTTTTATTTACACCAAATCTGTTATTGCTTACATCATCCTGTTCATTGGATGTCAATCCTGTCTGCTCTGTCCTTGATAAGTATAAAGCAGTAGAGTACTGGCTTTATAAATGGAACTGTACAGGAAGTCGCACAGGGATAAAATCCCTTGCATCTCCACTGGGCAGTGTGAGGGGTAGTACTCAAGTCTCTGTCACCAGCAAGCCTTGTATGCCCAGTAACCTACGGACACAGTGTAGTCACTGCAGGAGTTTGTGAATAACAACCATATCATGAAACAAAATGTTGATCTTTTCTAACCTCACCCCATATCAGGGAACCGGAAGTAAAAACACCATGGGTCAGTCTCTTGGGCTAGGTACAGACATTCAAAAAGCCTGAGGTGGGATGAATCCAAGTAACGTGGTGTTCTGTACGTGGCGTAGTTTAGATCAGTAGTAAACAGAACACATATTCACTCACCCTTTGGGTGGGGGGAGAAATAGTGGGGAGCATATCTTAGACCTGCTTCTGCCATTTCTAAACCAGTCTGTGTGTTCTGTTACAGACATAGCCCAGTTTCTGATCACATATACTGGTAAAAGTATAATGTCTGTAACCTGGCCTTGATATCTTCCTCTGAGCCACACTATTACCAAACAAAAAGAAACCTGTATCTTTGGCAAAAGTGGAGTCAATAAACATACGAAAAACTCTAACTCTTCATCCAAGAAAGGATGCCTGCTAGAGTAGTGAGGGTGCTGGTACCAAGAACATCACAAAAAAAAAAGAAAAAATGAGTTTGAAATAAACCATGACTCAGATACTACCCAAAATTAAATCTAGGCAAGCCCATAAAAAGAAAACAGAGTAGCCCAACCATGCAACAATTAGATCATGTAATTGTGGAGGCAAGGTCAATAGGAAAAGAACAGGTAGCTTCAACCTTAATCTTACTGAAACTACAGAAAAAGGATTTTGGCGTACACTTGTCCAATATGCCATAATACCACACAGCAGAAGAGCAGAAATGCTGGTAAGCACAAGCCAGAGCTCCCACTTGGACATCAAGAAACCATAACAGAACTCACAGAAGTCTTATTCTACCTTGGTTTTCAGGCTACTGTCAAACAAGACCTCCAAAAAGTATATGTAATAGCTATTATTCACCAGTGGCTCATCAGGATAATTTTTTTAATATACCGAGTTAAACCAATTATATGTCAAGCCTTTCCCATGTCTAAAAAAAGCTCCTCAATGTTAACTATATGGTCACTACCCCACACTAAAATAATTGCACTTTTGTCATTGTTTCCATCTCTTTTTTTTAAGCTACACGCGAGGATTAATACAAATATAGGAACACATGCATTGTGCATGATGTAGCATTTTGTCAAAGGCACAGTTTACATATGCTCTCTGTCGACGGCTTTCATTTTTCAGTTCCCCACATTCACTAGAAAGATTTGGTGGCTGTTCTAACCATATGCTTATTTTCTAAATGACCCACTGAATCTTAACTAGCAGAGCTATCTTACATCTCAGAGTCATTCTATTGCTAATACCTTACTGCAAGGCTCAGGTGCCAAAAATCAATGCATCCTGCTTTTTATATCTAAGGCTTACAGTAAGTCGTATCTTTTATTAATGTTAAAATTCTTCCCCATTATTCATAAAACATTCATTTTTTATGAATTTCCCAAATTACAGAGCTTGCTGTTTTATTCAAGCTTCTTGTGAGACTTCAAAATGCCTTGCCTTCCTTTGACAAGGTCTGTTTGACAAAGGCGGAAAGTTGTCCTTCAAGCTAATAAATCACACAGCCACAAGCACAGAAAAGGAGCATGTGTGCTCTCCTAGATGTTCCTAATCAGCATGACACTTCAAATAAGTTATTTTATGCAGCACAAAAATGACCTTGGATTATTATTTCAGCTCATATTTTACGTTGTATCGCAGAACATCAGTGTGCAGAATTTTAATTAGACCAGAGACTTGAAGAAATCACTGCATTTGATCCATTGGCTTGTCTCAGCCCTGGAAATCATTCTGGGTTTGTTGTTGTGCCACACCACAGGGTTTTAAAATGGGTGATTTCTCCAGTTTATGTGAATAATGAAGGATAAATGGGGGAGGGTAGAATAGTCTGAGGCTGTTTTTTATCCATCTTTCCTCTCCAGGGACTCCATCTCCTTATGTTGATTTAGAGGAGCCGAATACATAGTTGTGGAGAGCACTGGAGAATGTTCTGTTCCTGTTCGACACAAGGCAGAGCATGCTACCTTCAAACTCCTATATCCTTCTTGCTTTAGGAGCCATTTTACTGAGCACAGGAAAGTCTCAGATTCAACTGTTGCTATATCCTCCCACAGAACAAAAATAATCAAAACAACTTTCCTCCTAGTATGCATTCATACTGTATTTACTCGAATACAAGATGAAGTTGATGAAAAAAGCCCCTTGCCATACATTTACATACATGGAAACATCACTGAAGACATTGTCTATCATTAAACTGTTGCCAAAAACAGCACATGCTCAGTAATGGAAACCAACTGTGAAGTTGATTAAATGTAGCTAACATTGAGCATGACTATAAAACACATGTACTGTATGGGGCAAATATACTAATAGGATCCTTTTCTTTTTTTTTTAATTACAAAACAATTAAAAGAAATTTCATTAACACAAAACTTGACAACTTCCCCTACAACAATACCTTCTTCTTATTACACCCCTTTTCACCATTAATACACAAACCACTCCCAACACAGGAAGAAGCAACCATGTTTACTCCGTCCCTTTGTCCCTTTGAAAGAAACACCACCATTCTTCTTTCCTCCATCTCTTCTCTGCCTTCTCCTTTCCTATCTCATCTACATCTTGATCCACATAGTATGTAAATTCACATATTGCCAACTCCAGACATTCTCCTCTGGTGAAAGCCAGTCCCTTGACCAACAGTAGGTTTCTCACCTTCCATATTGTTACTATGGCACCAAGTAGTATGGTTCTCAGTTTCTCTCTCTCCAGTCCTTTGGGCATTAATCTGTACAACACCATTTCATATAAGTCACAGTTCATATTGATCACCCTTAAAACATAATACACACCCTCCTACACCCCTTGGACAAAAGGGCAGTCCCAAAATACATGCAGTACAGATTATTCAGCCCCACACCCCTCTCTTGGGCACAACATCGATCTTACCAAACCCCATTTATGCTGAATGCCACTTGCAGGAAAAATATTCTGTATCATCATCCATATGATATCCATAAGTTCTCGTTTCAATCTATTATCTGTCACTTATTTCCACACATTTGCCATCTATATTTCCATCAAATCCTCAACTACTGTTATCTTATCTTTCCTTATCATCATATTAATCACCTTCTTAGGGTCTTTCATGCTCTCTGATCCCACGCCCTCAAATTTATTTCCCTTTACAAAGCTCTCCATCTTTGCATAGTGGGCTGGTGGCTGTCATGCCCATAGATTTTTCCAATCTCCCCCATATAGGCCCCATTTTCTTAATGTTCTTTCTGCCAAGTAATGGCAGAACTATGCAGTCTCTCCCTCCCCCTTTGTTATCTCTTTACAGAACATACTTATAAAGTAAGTATATACAAAGCTTTACAAATCTGGCATTTCTGACCTCCTAATTCTCTAGCTGTGTATAGCTTCATTCTGGCTTCCCTTTCTCTTTTATTTTCCCTCCCAAAAAATGCATATCTGTATCTGTACCCTCCTTATCTGTTGCCAAGATGGTGGATACACCATGCCCTTATAAAGGATGATTGGCAAGAGTACCATTTTCACCACAGCCACATTCCCCTTGAAAGGTAATATTCTACCACACTCACTCTTACCTCTAACTTCTCCCACAACTTTGCTTCTTTCCCTTCAGCATCCATTAGGATTCCCAAGATCTTGATTATACGTTCTATCACCCATAGCCCTTTTCCCTTGACCAGAAGGATGAAAGACAACGTGACCTGAGCCCCAGACCCCTTCACCCTTGCACCCAGAGCCCTGTAGTAACTTTTGATCTGCTCAGGGTCTCCCTTGGCAGTATCACTGGTGCCAACATGGATGAGCAGCATGGGGTAGCAGTCAGAGGGCCAGATGAGTCTTGGTAATCCCTCTGCGACATTTTGTCTTAGGAAGTCTGCTGCTTGCCCAGATCCAACAGGTCGGGGCAGGAGATGGCTCCCTTCATCCCCCACAGAAGGGAGTCTCCAACTACCACCACCCATTGCTTCTCCTTGGTGGCAGCTGTCTCAGTCCTTCCCACCTTGGTGAAGCCTGGCCTGTCCTCCTCCATCAATGGAATGTGTTCCTCCCTCTCTGTTGCTAGTGATGCATACCTGTTCTCCAGATGAACTGCTTCAGGTGGAGGTAAAGATTTCTCTAGCAGAAAGCAAAATCTTGAGGCTCAGGTCATGTTTGTTTCAATCACTCAGGTCAAGGGAAAGGGCTTGGGCAGGAATAGGTGTATCCTGCAGATCAATACCTGGCTGTACAGGCAGTGTTACCAGCAGGGCTTTGGCTTCTTCTACCATGGGATGTTGTTCCAAGGAGAAGGATTGCTAGGAATAGCTGGGATCCACCTGATGAAGAGAGGGAAGAGAATCTTTGCAGACAGGCTCACTAACCTAGTAAGGAGGGCTTTAAACCAAGTTCCCTGGGGGGTGGAGACCAAATCTCTGAGGTAAGTGGGGAAGTGGGTGACTTGGAGGAAAAGCAAGCAGGACGGGGCAACACAGAAAGCTTTCTTATACTTCCTGAGAAATCAGGGCAATTGACTAGTTACCTTTGGTGCCGTTACACAAATGCATGGAGCCTGGGAAACAAGCAGGTAGACCTGGAAGTCTTTGCATGGAACTATGACATGATGGAATATGGAACTATGATGTGATGGAATATTCTGACATTTATTGAATATTAGGAGAAGGATATATTCTTCACCTGGGTCATTATTTTTGTAATTACAGTGTTTGTTTATTTTTAAAGAACATGGTACAACATATTTAATATGAAGCAACATTTCAAATGACATCCAAATGAATGATCTTTATTGCAGAACTTCTTGTAAACAATGTTTGTGGTGTTTCCTGGTGGCACCAGTATATACACCCCTCTTTGACTACCAACTCTGGATCAAGATGCATACAACCGACCATGTGGAAAGCATTGTTCCCTTAAATAGTCACTGGAAGCCCCAAAAAGGGTGAAGTGAAAAATAACCCACCTATAATATTCTTCAGGTGGTATTCAGTGATTTTGGAAGGCTTAGAGTAAATAGGACCAGCCATTCTCAAGTTATAAGTGAACATACATATATACAGGCATACATTTCACTTTATATAGATAGGATGGATCACTATGACATGATGGAACATGGAACTATGATGTGATCAGAATAACAGAGATTTGTTGGGAGCTCACATGACTGGAGCACTGGCATGGATGGGTACAAACTGTTCAGGAAGGACAGGCAGTGGAAAAGAGAGGAGTTGCACTTTATGTAAAGAGCCATATGATTGTTCAGATCTCCAGTATTAAACTGGAGATAGGCCTGTTGAAAATCTCTAAGTTACAATTAGAGGGGGGAGCAACAAGGGTGATGTTGCAGTGGGTGTTTGGTATAGATCACCAGAGCAGGAGGAAGCAGTGGATGAGGCTTTCTTAAAAAGCTAATGGAAGTTTCCCGATCACAAACTGTGGTTCTCTTGGGGGACTTCAAACACCATGACATCTGCTGAGAGGGCAATATAGCAGTGCTCAGGCAATCCAGGAAGTTTCTGGAGAGTGTTGGGGGCAACTCCTAGGTACCAGTGCTCAAGTGGCCAAGTAGAACCCATGCTCTTCTTGACCTGCTGCTCACAAGCAGAGATGAATTTGTATGGAATATAGTAGTGGGTGGCAACTTGGGCAGCAGTGACCACGAGCTGATTGAGGTCAGGGTCCCAAGGAAAGCAAAGATGGAGAGCAGCAGAGTAAGGATCCTGGACTGATGAAAAGCATTCTTTGACTTGCTCAAGGAATTCATGAGCAGGATCCCCTGCGAAGCCAGACTGCGGGGGAGAGGAGTACAGGAGAGCTGGCTGTACTCCCAATGTGCAGGAAGACTAGCAACTATGGTAGAAGACGAGTTTAGCTTAGCAAGAAACTCTTCAGTAAACTAAATAACAAAAAGGAAGTTTATAAGAAGTGGAAATTTGGACAAACAACTAGGACAGAGTATAAAAGTATTGCTCAGGCATCCAGGGATGAAATCAGGAAGGCCAAAGCACAGTTGGAATTGCAGCTAGCAAGGGCTCTGAAGAGTAACAAGAAAGGTTTCTACAAGTATGTTGCTAGCAAGAGGAGGTGCAGGGAAAGTGTGGGTCCCTTACTGAATGGGGGAGGTAACCTTGTAACAGACGATGCAGAAAAGGCTGAAGTGCTCAATGCCTTTTTTGCCTCAGTCTTCACAGGCAAGGTCAGCTCTCAGATTATTGCACTGGCCACCATATTTTGGGAAGGAGGTGAGCAGCCAACAATGATGAAAGAACAGGTTAGAGACTACTTAAAAAAGCTGGTCCATCAGGCCTGATAGGATGCACTCGAGGGTACTAATGGAGCTGACTGATGAGACTGCAGAGCCAATGGCCATCATCTTTGAAAACTCATGGCAAACATAGTACCCCATTTAAGAAGGGGAAAAAGGAGGATCCATGGAACTACAAACCAGTCAGCCCCATCCACCTTAGTCCCAGGAAAAATCATGAAGCAGATCCTCAAGGAATTAATTTCTAAGCACCTGACGCAGAACAAAGTGATTAGGAATAGTCAACACGGGTTCACCAAGGGCAAGTCTTGCCTCATCAACCTGATTGACTTCTGTGATGAGGTGACTGGAGACCCCTGGATGTAGTGTACCTTGATTTTATCAAGGCTTTGGATACAGTCTTCCACAACATTCTCGCAGGCAAGCTAAGAAAGTATGGGCTGGATGAATGGACTGTAGAGCTCTTCCACCCTGTTCTTCACCTCTCTTCAACCAATATTTATAAAAAATTCACTTGCACTTCCCTGTATCATAGGTCACCATTCCCAGATGCGTTTGTGGTATCTCTTCAAAAGAGTCCTCCATCCTTTATACAGCTCCACATATTCTTGACAGGTCTTCTCATCTTGTAATAATTGAACATTTCAGTTTCACATCCATTTCCCCCTACCTTCATTTTTTTCTTACCTTACTTCCATTCTCAGCATCTGGTAAGCACTGAAGGTCACATATAAGATCTCCCTCCTTCCAGTCCCTAGCCCATTTGATGTTAATACAATATCAAACCTTGACACTTGTCTCCCACTCAGTTCCATCCTCATAATCACCTTGTCACTAGCCCATACATCCTTTCAACCTCCTTCTTTTATTAATCAATCAGTACCTTTGACAAGCTGTCTAGCTCTTCCTCCTTTCCATCCTCTCTCCTATCCCCCTCCTCAATAATGCAATTGAAATCCCTTACCAGAATTTGCTGCGTACCCCCATCTCATTTATAGGTTTCCCTCACCCTCTCCTGTGCAATCAGCCTTTGACTATTTCTTACACAGCTCCCTCCCC
>NW_017729032.1:14419885-14423330 GCF_001723915.1 Gavialis gangeticus | reverse complement strand
GGCAAATTAAACCCCCATGTCATGCACACACTCACTCTCTTCCTCCCCAGCTATTCCTTCTTGTGGCGTTTCTTCCACTGTCATGCATTCCAACTCAACATCTTCTTTTCCACTTTCCCTTTCCCATCTCTGCTGCTCCTCTATAGATGTAGCTTTATTTCAGAAGAACCATGGGCATTGCTGCTATAAGTGTCCCTTTTCTCTGCAAATAAGAGACTTCACACGCTTCTCGGCACTATGCTGCCCTGTGACATTTCCTTCACATCTGTAGCATATTGTGAAATGGCAGTATGCAGCCAAGTATCCTTCTTGCCCACACTTGTCCCAGAGTTTAGGATGTCCAAAATACATTGTAAACCCTCAGTGTGGCCATACTTGGATTGCTGGCAGTAAGTGCATTATCCTGTCAGGACTCCTCATCTGCCCTCATTACCACTCGATAGGGCTGTCGGAAGCTTCAGTCCCCGATTCGATTCGGCAGATTTGACCTGATTCAGTGCCCAATCTCTGAATCTGAATTGAAATCAGAGGACCCTTTAGTTTCTGACTTGAATCAGAACACTCTGAATCGATTCAGAGAGATTCGGAAAGATTCAGCGATTTGGACATAGATAAAGCTTTAAATGTTTTTTCTACATATCTCTAGGTAGCGAAGGCTCATGAATGCTGTGATGCTGGGGCACATAAAGTGTCCAACAGAAGCACGGGGGGGCTCCCCAGCACACTCAGCAGCAGACCCATAAGTGGACCAGAAGCACTTCTGGGTTCACCGCCAAGCACACAGGGAGCCGCTCCATCTGCCCAGCATTGAAGTGTTCATGAGCCATGCCTGGTATTTCAAGGTATGTAGTAAAACCATTTAAAGCTGTGTCTATGTCTGAATCACTGATTCTCTGAATCAGCATCAAAGCTTCAGGAATAGTGATCTGAATAGTGATCTGAATCAACAAATTGAATCACTGTCCCCAGTTTGGGCTGAATCTGAATCGAATAGGGCCCTAGCACTCAGGCTCTCCATGACCCCATCCACATACCATATTTATCATATATCTTCTCAACATACATAACTTTCTGTAGATAATTCTACAACCACTTTTCTATCTCCTGAAGCATTTCTGTGTACATTTGAAAAATTATTGTACTTTGTCTTGTCTTTTCTCCCACAGTATGACTTATCCCCTCTTTCACCTACTACCTCATACATCTTTCAAAATTCTTCATAATGTTCTTGGCTCCAATACAAAATTTCCTAAGACTTCTGGTTAGGAAAGGCAGCCAAGCTATTCAAATGTTCTGCTTTAAGATCCAAAAGTTCAACCAATGTTTTTTCTATAAATTCATATCTATCCATCATCCAACTTCTCTGTTCTCCTTCCCTGTTACTACAGCTCTTATTCTCAGGAGTATGTTACCTGCTGTTCCAACTCTCACTTGCTCCCACCTTCTTTTTCCTTGCAGCTCTGCATTATTCCTCCCACTAGTCATCTTCTTCCCTTCAATCACCGTTCCTCATTTCTCCCTCCTGACTCCTCTTCTCCTGTTCTTCCTGCCACTGAACTCTTCCCTTGTTGCTTTCTTCTATAAAGCCTCCTTCAAAAGCACCAATCCCACCACATCTTTCTTTCCTACCATCTTTTGTCCCTTCTTCCCCACTTTCATCCATCCTCCATTAGACTTTCATTCTTCACTTCTGCTGTCCAATTCACTTCTCATATCTTGGTCCACTTTCTTTTCCATAATGCCACATTCCTCTCCAAAATGCTATTCTGGGCTTCAAGAACTCCTCCTCCTCCTCCATCCTGGTGCTCCATCGCTATCCCCCCAGCATTCCTGGCATCAATCAAGGCAGTGAAACTGGGTTTCCACCCAGCCACAACATTTGATCTCAGCCAAAGAACGACCAAGAAACTATGCTGCTGATGGGAACCTACCACAATAATAGGTTAGTGCAGCCCATCCAAGTAAGATATATGGTAGTGTCCATTGTGCTTGGTTCCCATCAACACAGACTCTTTTTAAAGTAATGATGAGCCACTACATTGCATACATTTCAATTTCCTTTTCACTCCCACAGCTGAGTTGTGCCTTTCTTTCCCATTTCCAATGATTGCTGTTTTTAAACCAGCCCTAAATGTCTGGCAAACATCACTGAATAGGGCCCCAAATAGTTTACACAGAATCCCTCTGTTGCCCCCTCTCTCAGCCTGTCATATATGATTAGTGTAGCCCCACCCTTCATGAGGTACAGCCAGATCAGGTTGCCCTGCAGCTTGTCTGCATAGAAATTTTGGGAGGATCCCAGGACTTGTTATAAGAACACCTGGTTCCAGTCATGAATGGGGGGCTAATTAGCACATGGCTTCTTTGTGGGGAGGGGCATATCTGGAGCACACACACATACTAAATAGTGCTAAGCTGTGGGGTTGCTATGGCTTGAAGTGCCATTGTCTCTGCTGGGACCCATTCCAATGAACTATATAATAAATCATGAACCTTTTGGCTTTGGACCAATATCATGCATAATTTATACTCTCTATAAGAAATAAAAAAGTTCTGCTTAAAAGTGTGTTTATGCAATACCTGTGCTAAAACTTGCAGCAGTTTCAAAAGAGGCAAACTGCATCAATTCTTGACAAAACAAGTCTGTGGTAGCTGTAATACTTTCCGTATATTCAAGTTACTACAGGTATATTTATTTCAAGGTCAGCGTTTTCAAATGTGTCCCATACTTCCATGTGCTCAAGGAGAGTAGGGTATGATAGTAAGGTGGTGGGAAGAAACAGCAGAGGGACGAAGTTGGGGGGAGAGGGCAAAGGGGCTACCTGATCCCTCAGATTTATTTTCCTTGCTGTAGCAGTGGGAAGAGTTTTCAAAACAAAACTCCTATACTGTAATTATATCCAAAACCAGGAAAATTAGAAAAAAAAATCATAAATTTTCCATATTTCTAATCTAATTATTAATATTCAACCTTGTCTTGTATTCAAGTAGGCAGCATTGATGGTACTTCAACAACTTTAGATGTTACAGGACATTTAACTTGTTAGAGAAGTACTATCAACACTGCCTGTGGAAGATCGTCTAAGTCCAGTGAGAAGGCAGGGACGCCAATGTTAGTGTCCACCTGCAAGCAAACCACGAGTATTGAGGGAATGATCATCTGACGTCAACTAGTTTGGGCTGGCCATGTCATCCAGATGTCCAACTCTAGACTTCCAAAGCAAGTTTTATTCTCCTAGCTTAGACAAGGTGTACACTCAAGAGAAGGACAGAGAAAGCACTTGAGGTATGTCAAGGACCAGCTTGAAAAAAAAAATCAAGTTAAAAAAATTCAAAATCTATGTCAGCTTGTGGGAAACTCTCTCATAGACATTAGGGCTGGAAGGGACCTCAGAAGATCAGTGTCCAGCCCCCTGCTCGAGGGGCAGGAAGTCAGCTGGGGTCA
>NW_017729032.1:14417708-14419874 GCF_001723915.1 Gavialis gangeticus | reverse complement strand
AAAAAAAAAAAAAGAGAGATATTTGGGTAAATACAGTAATTTTTTTGTTCTTGTTTTTGTTTTTTGTTGGGTTTTTTTTTTGGTGGGGGGAGTTAAGTTAAGGTTCCGTGACTTCAAATGAATTCTGTTCAGTTCTTAGGCAAAAATTACCATATGCAATGAAATAATGGTCCATCTAGTCAAGTATTATTTTTTCAATTGTGGCCAGGCCCAACTGCCCCAAGAGACTCCACAGGCAGCACATTCTGGATAATTTATGCCAGGAAATGTTTGCTCCTGACAACTGATAGCTAGAGGTCAGTTTATGACTCTAATCCTAGCATCTAATCTGTTGAACTCCCAGAACTGGGATGGTCAAGCCCATTCTGAGACCTAACACAGCCAGTATACCACACAGTACTTCTAAGGCCTCTTTTTAATTTACTGACTCTATAATTTGGAATAGTCTCACACACCTTGGTAGAAACACCCCTACCATCCCTACCTAGCAGTCAACACCAGTAATATTTCATGGCAATGAGTTTTGCAGGCACAGGATCTATGGAAGAGCACTTTTCATTAGTCTTAAAACTGTATTTTCATTCCTTACTTTTATAGTTTGATTCTTAAGAGCACGCACAAGCAGCTGGCTCCTTACTGGAGAGACAGACTTCATCTTGTATTTCCAAATCTGTTGAAAATAAAGGTAAGTTCCCTCTCCTTGTATCTTTAGGTGTGTTTTGATTCCTATCCCCCATCCCCCCAGCTCCCATAGGAGGGAAATCAAATTCATACATGACAGTAGTGAGATTAAATAAACCCTTGCCCCATTATTTCAAAGAATGTGTAGGTCTATCAAAACAGCCCTTCAACTCTCAAAACAGGAAACAATTACAAAAATAATAAAGCACTACTGAAAAAAGGGCTTCAACTCTGGCCTCTGACAAAGTCATTTCCATTTCAGTTCTTAGCCTTAGCTCTGCTTAGTCACTTCAATCTTACCCACAAAGAAAAACAAAGAGGCAAAAGGCAAATATACTCAGTCTCTTGAAACCCAAAATCCACTGATAAGAAAAAATAAAAAAACTCTTGTCATAAGATGTTTGTTCTCCTTGTTTATATACGAGAGAGAAGAGGGGGTGTTTGCCAAAGGCATATAGCCTCGCTAATCCCAAAACTCTGATCAATTATTTTTAACCCTCCCAAGAAAGAAAGACCTTTCCTTTGTTTCTTCCCCTCCTAACTATTTTGCTATAGCTATTCCTATCCATTTGTACTCCATTAATTTTTATAGAGCTTCAAGCACTCTTTGGATTCGGGGAGAAGGGGGCTTGGGTGCAATGCTGGCTACACCCAAAGAATGTGTAGGGTTAGGTAGATATGGGTAGACAAGATATTACAGTCCAGTGATCATTATTCTAAAAGGCTTTAAGATGTGGTGGGAAAACAGAAAGCAGTCACTTTGACATTAATTGACAACAATTGGGGAACATTTAGATCAAAAGAACCACTTGACAAGTAATCATAAGAACAGCTGACATGGTTTCTTGAAAAGGCAAACCATGCCACTTTAATTTGTTCCAGTTATTCAAGGCTATTACTAGGGATGGGTGCGCCTTATGAATTTCCAGGATTTGCAAGCTTCTCAGACAATTTCTTGGATTCACGAAAGTGGGAAACCTCATGAAGTGGTTTCTTTCCTGTAATTGCTATAAGATTCTGGACACTTGTCAAATTAGACGCCATGCTGATACAAATCTGAATGGTTGTGTATTTGACAGGCTTAAAAAAAACCGATAGCTAAATTCACATTCTGGACCCATGTCAACTCAACTGTACTACAAGCATGAAGTATGTGGTAGGGGCATCCCTGTCCATTAAGCTACCTGCAGATCCCAACTTTTTTGCCCTCTTGCTCAATCCAACCTTCCCTGTTCTAGCCTGCAACTACCGAGAAGTAAGGAGTCTATCCAGAAACAAATGCTATGCACAGTTTATACTAATGATTGTTATCTTATAGTTTCATAGTTTCTAGGGTCGGAAGGGACCTGAGCAGATCATCTAGTCCGACCCCCTGCCATGGCAGGAAGAGCACTGGGGTCAAATGACTCCAGTAAGGTGGTCATCCAACCTCCTCTTAAAAACCCCCAGGGTGGGAGCCTGCACCACCTCACTTGGAAGCTGGTT
>NW_017729032.1:14412239-14417497 GCF_001723915.1 Gavialis gangeticus | reverse complement strand
GGATGCACGACAAGGTGCAGTTGGCCTTCCTAGCCGCCTCCCCACATTGCCGACTCATGTTCATCCTGGAGTCAATAATGACTCCCAGATCCTTTTCCACCTCCGTGCTGACAAGAGGGGAGTTCCCCAGCCTGTATGTGTGGTGCCTATTGTTCCTCCCCAGGTGCATCACCTTACACTTGTCTGTGTTAAACCCCATCCTGTTCTCCTCCGCCCATCCTTGTAACCTATCTAGGTCTAACTGTAGCCTGTTGCTCCCCTCAATTGTGCCCACTTCCCTAGTGATCTAGTGGATCAAAGCAAAACATAGGCATTAAAAAAAACTTTTAGAGCCCCCCCATGGGGAATCCCATGTATAATCCCAGCAAGAATGCAAAAGATTGAGTCCCCAGGACATACATAACAGAATACTTCCATCCTAACAAAACTGTCCCCAGCTTCAGCCCCAAGATATGGTAGTTTCTTCCCTTTGCATTTGTTCCTGATGCTAGACTAAGTACTAGCTCAAAGTGAATAGTCCTAATTTCCAATGCTTCACCAGACTTTTCCCTCTGGGATTATTGTGCTGGTCAAGGCTGCCAGAACATTGTCTAGAGGGCTACAGCTGCACACCTGTGGAGCAGCAGCCTCAGTTGCTAATTTAGGGGGAGGAGTACAAAAATAACTACTTGTACCACAGCTATGTGATTGCCTCAGCTGTACAATGGCAACTAGAAGTCAGCACTGTTCCCACGTGTCTTGCTGCACTGGGCACCCAGCTGCCTTGTTACACCGCTGGACCAAGCTCCTGGCTATGGGTTTGATCACACTAGGTTCTAGTATGCACTTCAATAGCAGCAGCAGCACCAAGCAACATAAACTCTTTCCAAATACCAACACCTCCTCAGCACCAGCCTAGCTGCCCATAACTGACCAGAATAATTATGACCAGTTATCTGTCTGTATGTGCGTGAAAAACTGAGGGGCAGAATTCTATTCTCCTCCAATGGACAGGCTGACAGTACGAAGTCACGGGTGATGTTTTCTCCCTGATCACCAGTCAAACAGGGCTCTGCTGGATTAGCATCTCCTTCCACTCTCTGGCCCCCTCTACTCAGTAGCTGTGTCTACATGAGATGCTGACTGCCCAATAGCTCATTACTACTGCACAGTAACGTTGCATGGCAGGAAATGTGATATAACACTACTTCACAGTAGTAACAAGCTACTGCACAATCAGCATCACCTGTGCCATTTGGTTACTGCACAGTCTTTTAGTATTTGTGTCATAACTTCAGACTGTGCAGTAATGACTGTGCAGTCAGCATCTAGTGTAGATGCAGCCAGTGAGGACTAGCAGACATTATATGCCCTTCCCTACTGCCAAGATGAAACCAGGTACATGCTAAGCCTTAAGTACATGGCAAATTCCAGTGAAAACCTCAAACAAGTGACTGTTGTGAAAAGGTTCCCTAGAAATATAATCCAGGGATTCAGGTTCAGCAAGCAG
Organism: Gavialis gangeticus; assembly: GCF_001723915.1. Lineage (NCBI taxonomy): Eukaryota > Metazoa > Chordata > Crocodylia > Gavialidae > Gavialis > Gavialis gangeticus. The sequence continues at coordinate 14,416,008 of NW_017729032.1, read as the reverse complement.
TAATGCACTTTGCTGAACTAGGACCTCAAAGCTTAGCAACACAGGTAGAGCTGGTAACATTCTTGCATAAAGAACATAAGGGGTATAGCCATATAACACAGATGTTTGCATCCAGTATGCATTTTTGTCCCCCTTTAACTCCATTTATTCAGATAAAATACATCTCTTATTTATCTTGTTCATGTGGTATTAAGAATTCTACTTTTTTTTTTTTAATTGTAGCCCTGGTATATCCTTCTACAATGTATCTCACTTCAAAATTTATTATCATTATTATATTTCATTTCTGCATTTCACTTATCTTCCTTGCACTCCTGTTCTGCAAATAACTCAAAATGGGAAATGCCTGGCTCTACTATCATTATCATCATTTATAATCCTCTCCCCTACAATTCAAATAATAAAACAGGAAAAAAAATGAGAACAGACCAGACAGTCTCATATATTTTTGTCTTGAAAATTTCACCTGGAGGTAAATCCACAAAAGGAGTTGATTAAGTCCTATCAAACTTCTTCTGTAGGCACCAACATCCAAAACAAAGAGCCTTAAAATCCCTACTTAACTGTGCTTTACCCTGGAAGCCTCTACATCCCAGAGGTGTCCAAAGCACCAAAGTTCCCCTGGTGCTACTCTTCATCTGGCCAATGACTGTCAATCTCCTGACTTTTCGGTTTAACTCAATCAAGGTCCACCTAGGCATTCCCCTGCCTTTCACATTTTGAGGACTCAACCTAAGAGTCATTCCTAGAGAACACCTACCCACTCTGACCCTATACAGAGCAGAGGTAGAAGTGATAGTGTCCTCCTTTTACCCTATTACCAACAGGTCAGAGAACTCACCCAGGATGAGAGGGATGGAGGTCGTTTTGCTGTCTAAGATGAGTATTTAAACAATCAGGCTAGATGGAGGTTATCCTAGGATAGGACTATCCCTCCCATTGAAGCCGGTTCATTTTGTATGAAATCAGAAGGGATTCACTGAACAACAAAGCAAGCACAGTACTGAGCCGGACTTCATAACACAGCTCATGCCTCAGAGTGAGTTGGGCAGACTCATTTTCCAGTCCCTGTTGCAATACTTAATATTAAGTACCTAAACTGGGTATCTTGCCTCCCCTAGAACTATGCTAAGGAGCTCTTCTAATTGCTCTGGCACTTGAGGAAAGATTCAGGATTTGCCTTATCCAGCAAATATCAACACAGAATATTTAAAACCCTTAGAAATGGCCTGTCATGAAAGTTAAACTAACTTTTCTGTCTGTACTAGGAGTTCCAAATATACAGACAGACAGACTGCTATCAGTCAGACATCTGCTGCTGTTCCCTGCCTCAAAGTGGCCCTAGCAAAATGAACCAGCTGTGAGCAATTAGGTAAATAAATTTTTCTCAAACTGCCACATTTAATTTAAAAGACATTCAAATGGGTGGTGTTTGTGAACAGTTTTGATGCTATTCCACTTTTAGATATCTCTGTGCATGTCAGTTCCAACTTGTACTAACCTGAACTCTACGTCAAAGAGCAATACACATCCTCTACCAGCAGCATGGGGTCAGAGGAGGGGCAGGCTGAAGTGCTCTGGGTCAGGATACAGGGGGGTCATGGAGAAAGGGACTTAATGGTGGGAGTCTACTACAGACCCCTCAACCAAGGGGAAGAGCTGGACCGCAAATTCTTGGGTCAGCTCGTGGTGGCACTTAAGGCAAGGGACATAGTTGTCATGGGTGATCTAAATTACCTGGACATCTGCTGGGAGGAGCAGTCAGCCAGGACGGACCACTCATGGAGGTTCCTGGCTTGAGATACAGGACCTCCACTTAACTCAGGAGGTTCACAGTCCTACCTGGGGGAATGCCCTGCTGGACCTGGTCCTGGCCACAGGGGATGACCTGGTAAGAGGGCTCCAGGTCCTTGACCACCTGGGTGATACCAATCATCGCTTACTGGAATTCACCATCCAGTGCAGGGTGTCAAGGGCCTGCAGCAAGGCAGTAGCCCTAGACTTTAAGAGGGCCAACTTCAATGAGTTGAGGAAATTAGTGGGAGAGGCACTGGGGTCCTTAAGAGTAGGCAAACTCAGTGCCCTAGATGAGCGGTCGTTCCTTAAGATGATACTCAGAGCCCAAGGGATGACAATCCCAACGTGAAGCAAGGGGAGCAAGAGTGCCTAAAAGCCCCCCTGGCTCACCAAGGGCATTTGTGAATGCTTGATTGCCAAAAAGGAGGTGTACAGCCGGTGGAAGGGAGGGGCTATCACCAAAAAGGAGTATACCTCCACCGCTCGGGTCTGTAGGGGAGCTGTTAGAAAAGCTAAGGCAGATACGAGCTAGGGCTAGCGTCAGGGATCAAAAATAATAAAAAATCCTTTTTTAAATATGTAGGTAGAATGAAGAAGGCACCAGGTAATGTGGGGCCCCTGCAGGATATGCTTGGCAATCTGGTGGTTGCACCAGAGGAAAAAGCAGACCTCTTTAACAAATTCTTCACCTCCATTTTGTTGTGCAGGGACCGGGACTCCCCGACCAAAATTCCAGATGGACTTGGGAGAAACGCCGCCGGGCCTAAAGTCAGGGAGGACTGGGTTAGAGAGCTTCTGGAGTGGCTGGATGTGTTCAAATCAGCAGGTCCAGATGCTCTCCACCCCAGGGTCTTGAGGGAACTAGCAGGGGTTATTGCGGGTCCCTGGCACAGCTTTATGAGCACTTGTGGTGCTCTGGCCAGGTGCCAGATGATTGGAAGAGGGCCATTGTGGTCCCCATCTTTAAAAAAGGGAAGAGGGAGGACCCAGGCAACTATAGGCCCATTAGCCTTACTTCAATCCGGGGGAAACTATTTGAGAAGATTATCAAGGAGCACATCTGTGAAGGGTCTGCTGCAGGGATGATGCTCAAGGGCAACCAGCACGATTTCATTAGGGGCAGGTCCTGTCAGACCAACCTGATTGCCTTCTATGATCAGGTCACAAAAGCATTGGATGCAGGTGTCGTGGTGGATGTAGTCTTTCTGGACTTCAGCAAGGCCTTTGACACTGTCTCCCACCCCATTCTCATAAAAAACTGGGTGACTGTGGCATTGATGCCTACACAGTCAGATAGAGTGCAAGTTGGCTGAAGAGTCATACTCAGAGGGTAGTGGTGGATGGGTCTTTTTTGACCTGGAGGGAAGTGGGCAGTAATGCTCCCCAGGGCTCGGTCCTTGGGCCCACACTGTTCAATTTCTTTATTAGTGACTTGGACAACGGGATGAAAAGCAGCCTGTTTAAATTTGTTGATTATACCAAGATTTGGGGTGAGGTGGGCACACTAGTAGGGAAGGACAGATTACAGCAGGACTTGGACAGGTCACAGGGGTGGGCTAACAAAAATTGGATGGGTTTCACTACTGACAAGTGCAGAGTGTTGCACTTGGGCAGTAGGAACCAGCAGCACACTTATAAGCTGGGAAACACCCTTCTCGAGAGCACGGTGGCAGAAAGAGATATTGGAGTCATTATTGACTCCAATGCAATACCTTGCCATGCATCACAAGCAGGGCCAAGGAGGTGATCCTCCCCCTCTATGTGACACTGGTCAGGCCACAGCTGAAGTACTATGTTCAGTTCTGGGCTTCTGCACTTCAGGAGGTTTGTGGACAGCATTGAGAGGGTCCAGAGGAGGGCCACTCGCATGATTGGGGGCAGCAGGGCGGGCCCTATGAGGAGAGGCTACAGGACCTTAACTTGTTCAACCTTCACAAGAGAAGGCTGAGGGGGGACTTGGTGGCCATCTATA
>NW_017729032.1:14405742-14407239 GCF_001723915.1 Gavialis gangeticus | reverse complement strand
CCCCCTGACATAACAAGGTATAACGGCCACAAGTTGTTGGAGAGTAGGTTTAGATTAGACATCCATAAGAACTACTTCATAGTCAGGGTGGCAAGGATCTGGAACTGACTTCCAAGGGAAGTGGTGATGACTCCTATCCTGGGGGTTTTTAAGAGGAGGCTTGACATCTACCTGGCTGGGGTCATTTGAGCCCAGTTTTCTCTCCTGCCCAAGGCAGGAGGTCGGACTTGATGATCTACAAGGTCCCTTCCGACCCTATTTCTATGAATCTATGAACTCAAGCTTGCAAGGATCTAAAATGAAACTCATGAAATCTGCCTTAGGTGAAAACCTTACTGACCAACAACAATCCTCTGTTCCTAGAAAAGACAGTAAGTTTTTTTTTAAATGCCAAAATGACTTGGGAGCCTACTTCTTATTTCTGACAAATTTTATTCTTTTGACTTCAATTAAAACTTGGATTCCTAATAGTCTGGCCTTAGGTTCTGAAGGGCCATAGCTAAAAAGTGCCCTCTAATGTTTCATTTGAGGTTGAATGCAGCAGGAAAGCTCACTGACTATCTTCAAAAGAAAACAGAAGTACAGTAAAAATTTGATGGACTTCTGATATTCCACCTATTGCCAAGCATACATCGGCATGTGTGTGTCTTTTTATGTGACCGTTATCTCTGAAAGAACTCTAGGTACCAGTTCTGGAAAGGCAAAAGCACAGGAGTTAGCCAGGCTGTATACTTCAGAGTCCCTTTAAAAGGTTCTGGTATTATGTTTTATGATCCTGATTGACTTGAACTGCTAGTAGTTATTAGAATGGCAAAATGGTCTGTCAGACAGACCTGCAACCACAGTTGCCATTATTAGCATATTGCTGATTCTGGTAAGAAACTTAATTTCTTAGGATTTTACAGGACTTTTCCTGTGCTGTCTGCACCACAGAAAGTGTTAAAAAGGAAAAAAGAGAGGGAGTAAGCAGCTGCCTTAGAAAGAAAAAGCCAGTTAATTAACCACATCTTCAAGAGTTTCAATCTTTATAATGATATAAAGCAGGGGTGGCCAACCTGCTGCTCCAGAGCTACATGCATCTCTTCAGAAATTAATATGCATCTCCTTAAATCTTTGTACAAACACTCAGTGACCAACATCCATTTAGTCTATATCATTATAAAGATTTGGAAGCTGGTAACTGTGTGCTTGCGCAAAGATTCAAGGAGACGCACACTAACTTCTGAAGAGCTGCATGTGGCTCCAGAGCCGCAGGTTGGCCACCCCTGATATAAAAGATTCAACCCTTCTGTGGCAAAGTGGGAACTCACCAACCAGGCACACTGCTAGTCTCCTACCTGCCTCTGGGCCCACCGCCCATCTCTCTCGCTTGCCATGCCTTGTTGCTAAATGATCAGGGTCTTAACTAGGCAGGAGGCTGCCCTTTGAATGCCCTGCTCTCCTGGGCCTATGTATGCAGTTCCAACCACCACTGAAATGCATCCCAAGCCTCGCATA
>NW_017729032.1:14391785-14400742 GCF_001723915.1 Gavialis gangeticus | reverse complement strand
CCTATGTATGCAGTTCCAACCACCACTGAAATGCATCCCAAGCCTCGCAGATGTTTCTAACAGCTGTGGACTGTTCCAGCCTGAGGCCAGGCCCAACTCAGCACAGTGTTAGGCCTTTCATGTTCTGCCCTGTATGGGTCACACTCATACCACCTTCTTTTCACTGAGGCCTCTCTCACTCCACTGCCTCTCACATGTTCTCTCTCTTACTGCCCCTTTTGGGGCCACGCTTATATCGCCCTCCTTTTCCCTGGGGCCTCACTCACCCTGCCTTCACCCAGAGGGTCCTTGGGCTTGTTTCCCTGCACTCCCCGGCCAACAAGTGTATGGTCTTTTGGGCACCTCCCACTGCTCTCATCTGAGCAAGTGCTGGGTGGTTTGCAGAACACTGGCCTGACTCTGCCTCTGCCCTCTGAGTCATTCACCCAGCTGCTCTCAATCAGGGGCTCCTGATTCGCCCTGTTGTTTACTTGTGGCTCGTCTTCAGGTGCCCTACCCAACAGGCCTCCAGCCCTCCTGTGGCCTCAGGCACCCAAAGGCTTACCTAGACCTAACTCGGCCCCCATGCTAACAGGACCTACTCTCAAGCCCCCTGCTCATTGGGGAAGCACTTCAAGCCTCTTCCTCACAGGGCTTCATCTCAGGCCCCTGTGTTCGCAGGGCCTCAGTACTACCCCTCTCGACTCGTCCCTCTCTCCAGGGCTTCCCAACTTTTCCTCTGGTGCAGGCCATCAGGTGCTCCCCTGCACCCCAACTCTACTGAGGCACATACTCCACCCCTATGCTGAGGCCTAGGGTCAAACAGCCCTGCAGGCTCAGGTGCCACTCACTGGTGTGCCTGGACCACCACTCTCACTCTCCAGGGTCCTGTACCCCACACAGGCTCAGGTGACTGCAGCCATGCCTGGCCCCACTATCCACTCTCCAGGGTCTTGCACCCCATATGGGCTCAGGTGCCACACTGGGGTGTGCCTGGTCCTCTACTGCCACCAATGATAAATAGCCCACCCAAAGGCAGGGGCTGGGGTTAAGGTACTCCTCACCTTTCACCACAGTGGTAACTGGCCTGGCATTTCCTGGGGGCTCCCACACCACTAGGAGCCTGACCAGGCCACACCCCCAGCCCCAGCAGTGCAGTTTCATGCCATACCCAGGACCAAGAGCCTCCTAGCCATCCCCATAAGCTCCTGCCCTTACCTCCTAGTGTTACTGGAGCAGCAGCTCCACCAGGAGATGTTGTTTTCTCAGTGCCAGGAAGAGTGTTGCCTCCAGCTCTGCTGGCTGGAATCTTCAAATGGCCATTCATCAGAGCTGGGGTCACACCTGCCGGTTGCCTCTTCATGCTCTTCAAGTGGCAGACACCAAAGGTGCTCTGCCACACCCTTCCACTTGGAGTTGGCTCTCCTGCGCAGCATGCATGGACTGAAGTGGCCCATAATGTTCTTTTGTAGCCATAGGGCCTTGAAATATGCTAAGTATCCTAGGGTAGGTCTACACTACTTCCCTAGTTCTAGTTGCTCTTGAGCATATCCTGCCTACCAGCTGACACTCTTCAAGTAATTAAAGTGGAAATGAGATAGTGACACTGCTCTAGCGACATTCACCATCCCTGCTCCCAGCGTACAGGAAACAGATTGAAAACAGCTGCAGGGGACTCCCTCCAAGTGGCCTGATCACGTTTTCATATGCAGCATTTTCAGAATCAGACTAAGTGGGCAAGATGTACTTGAGCAGGGCAGCTTTAGGAGCACCACCAAAGTGGTGTTGGCATAACCTTTAAGACATTCTTATGTCCTCCTTGTGCTGTGTATCAGCTCTCCAAAAAGGCTACTTAAATAGAATATAAATTTAAATAACTATAGAATCTCACTATATTTTATGATTATATTCTAATATAAAAATATAAATATTGTAATAATAATTATAATCTTAATATAATTATATGGTGCATAATGTAATGTATTAATATATGTATAATTATTATAAAATTATATATGCATGTATAATATGTATGTAATTATAATTAATATATATTATATATTAGCTATAGTAATATATTTATATGACTGATATATGTATATTGCTTTATAATTGTACGATGATTATAAAGTATTAATTATAATTTTGTCATAATTATACAATTTTAAAATGTTATATATTATATATTTATAATATATTGAATATTATGTTAAATATTGTATGCTATATTTATACAATAGAAAATATAATTTTATTTTACATTTATATTTTATTTGCTTTATAGTGCAATCGTTATGTTTAAGTAAGGTGAAGGAAACACGCACATATACACACTCCCGAGGTAAATAACAATAAAGTAGAAAAGTAAGTAATTCTAACTGTAATTTATACATTCCGGTGCAGAATGAGTATTCTAGATATTCCAGTTGAATCAAAAAAATCCACACTATATTAGCTGCATGACAACTCTGTGTTATGGCAACATGAAAGTAAAAGCCGTATCATATTGCTGATCCTCACATACAGTAGACATAATGCTATTTTACCTATTAAAAGTTAAGTTAGCTTGCCTCAGGTGAAACACCAACTCTTTAAAGGCACACTCTAAGATTCTTTGATTTTAAGGCCAAAGTGACTTCTTGATTGACAGGCCCACACCTGTATCAACCCCCAGAACTTTATGCTTTAGCTAAAGAGCATCCTCCAAAAAGGCATGCAGTCTTAAAGAGACATCAAAAGGCAGAGAAGTCACCACTTTGTAGTTTTCTCCAGCAGCTAATCACTTGTGCTGTCAAAAAATGTATGTCTCCATTAGAATCAGACTTTGTCTGACTTCAGCTTCTAGCCATTTGTTCTTGTCATGCCTTCCACCCCTTTAGTAATCAGTATTTTCCCACCATGATTGATAGTACTTATAGACTGCAATCAGATAAGCCAAGCCATTTTGCTCCTTAAGTCATTTTTGTAAGGCATTTTGAATCATTTTTGTGGGTGCTATAATTAAACCCTTCTACAGCTGGGTAGCTCTTCCTGTTGGAAGTGGAAAGAGCATCCAGCCATACCTCTCCTCCTCACTTTCAATGCCCTTAGACTGCTGCCTGCAACACTGCTATGTCCTCAAGAAAGCATACCAACTTCTACTAGATGTGATCCTTTGCAACCTCCCCACGGTATACAGTCTGGCCCACAGCAGGCCTTTGTAGATTTTTTGGGGTTGTTTTTTTTTTAATTAATCCTAGGTTTTCTGCTGTCAGACCTGTGATCCAGACTCCAAATGATGCTATTATTTTTGATACAGAAAGACTAAAGGAAGTGGTTGCCTAGTAACAAGAGCCATGTAAACCTTTTCCAAATATTTTCTTCCTTCTACTTAGATTGTTTGTGTCTGGAAGCTCATGGGCATAGCATGTTTGCATGGAGATGGAGCTACATAATGTTCTCTGAACTGAAGCAACTATCAAAGACTTACCCTGCTTCATTAGCAAGCTGGAAGCAGCTACAAAATGATGCTGTCAGATTTGGTGTCAAGGCAACCAGAACATTTTGGATTTTCAGTGTTACGTATTTCATCACAGTGTCAGCTAAGAAGTTTAATTTTGGTATTTGAAATACAACATGGATTTCCAGTGTTAAACAGAAAAAAGAATTAAAATGTTTCTTCCTAGAAGTAGGTTTACATAAATACACAATACACAATACACAAATCTATTCCCTCCCTTCTTAACTGTAGAGATTTAGAATATATAAAACAAGGATACAAACAGAAACAAGAATTCCTTTTCAAGAAATATGTCCAGATTACAAAATTAGTCTTTGTTCTGCATCAGACAGAAAACAAGAAATTTCCAATTTTTTTTTTCAAAACAAAACAAGAGTGAGAGAGAGACCCATTCTGGAATAACTAATAGTCTAGTATTCAGCAAGCAACCCAGGATGAGATATGAGGTACTCAGGTAACTACCCTAACCCCTGGGCTATTGTCGATTATGGTCTTCTGCTCTTCATGCTGAAATTCCTCTGAAATTTTATCCTAGCAGGAGCAAAAGGTGTCTGTGCATCTCTGCAGACAACCAAAATCATGAGATATGTTATAGTTCAGCCCATGGTAAAGTAAAAAAAGGCATAATGGTTATGCACCACAGACAACAACTACTTCTACAGAACACCATTTTCCTGGAAGTACTTTATAGAATGTATACACATTGCTCCACTTTACATCTAAGACACTTCTTCATCCCCCTCACTGTAGTAAGTGAGCAAATTACAATCTAATGTATTTACCAACACAGCATCCTAGTGAGATGGGAATAATTACATTTACCTGTTTCACAGATGGGGAACTGAAGGTGCAGTCAGAAGAGCAGCTCCCCGTTGTAACTCATGGCATGTTGCAGGAAGTGCCATGAATCAAAATGATCCCCTGGACCTAACAGAAGTTTGCTGTTGGGCCCCAGGAGTTAGGGAATCCAGCTGCTGGCTGCAAGCCGGTGTCTCCTAACAAGGCCCCCCCTCCCACTGCCATTTTCAGAATGGAAGGTGGGGAAGGGAATAAAGGGAACTTATTCTGGGGGTTCCCCAGATGGCACTGGAGGGTTGGGTAGGTGGATGGGATTGGAGCCCCCCCCCCCAGTTTAAGTGGGGGCTCCAGTATGCCTGCCCCACCCTCCAGCACACGCTGAAAAAAAACCAGACTGAACACCCTCTGCTCACTTCCCCCCCTCCCATTCAAAAAACAGTGCCAGGGCTGAGAGGCAGCACAGACACAAGTTACTGAAGATGCTTCATTTTGGAAAGTCTTCATCTGAACCTTCGTGCAATAAGGGTTCAGATTTTCATGGGATCAAGCCTTTTTAGGCTAAGGACAGACATTCAAAAAGGCTGAGCCTGAAATGATTCAATCTTTGCACGTTAGTCTAACCTCCAAAGCTTGAACCAATTTAGAAGTGGACAGACATTTTCTTTCCATTCCAAAAATGCAGGTACATGCCTTCAGTGGATCAGGCTAGAAGCCGGGGGGCACTAGAGCAGCCCCCAATTCCCTTTCACGGTACTGAGCTGAGGTGGGGTATGGCCAGGCCCCAGCAGGACACTCTGATTAGCCCAGCAGGGAATTGATAACAATGTTCATCACCCCTAACTTAGTGTTTATTACCCCATTATGAAAACAGAGGGACATTACCAGCTACCTGTTGATTCTTCCTTTGTCACAGCATGGACTGATGGGAGCCAGCATGTGGTCTGCTAACAAATACACAGATACCTCCCAGCAAGGCAGAAGGGAGGGGGGAATTCCTGCCAGAGCTCTGCCAGAGCTGCAGCCAGGGACCAGACGGGAGGGACCAGCCCTGCTGTGAGAGCATGCCGGGATGCTGAGGGTGTCTGGTTTAACTTAAACCACAAAGAGGTCTATGTCTGGGACAGACATTGAACAAACCAGCTTGACCCAAATTACTTAAGTCTGATACTACATTCAGCCAGGTTTATTTCAAACCGGTTTCTGTCATTTTCAAACTGGTTTATATGCACTGAACATCTATTCTGTTACAGGTTTAAACCAGTTTCTGATCACTTAAACTGGTTTATGTATAATGTCTTTCCCTAGCTTTAAAGTGCTCTGCAACTGTGCACTTCTCTTTGGTCACAGCCGTGGAGCACTTTCAAGGGCCAGAACAAGTGAAAATTGTCACTTTTGTCTGCACCTTGAGAGACTGAGCAACTTCCCCAGGGCCACATGGAAAGTACTTTGGAAGGCTAGCAATTCAACATAGATCTCCTGATGCCCTAACTAAGCAAATGAACCATCATTCCTCTGACTACATCCTCAAGCTGCAGTTACATTATTGTACATTACTCACCCGCCTTACAGTACATTCCTTAGCTAACAATGAAATGAAGATATTTTTTCATGCAGAACAGCCTGTGTCCTATAAAATGTTTCTTCAAAATGCTATATGCCCTGCACTCTGCCACCTATCTGTTCTTTCCCCCAGAGGATCTACAGACCCGAAAGGTACATTCCAGTCTCCACAGAATAAGGCCTTTATCAATATCAGCACTTAGCCCACAACCAGACTTATGGCCAACAATATTCCATTAGAAGAGAATGACTTCTCTCATTGAGATGGCAGGAGGAAAATTAAGTAGACGGAAAAAGAATTATTTAATACATTTTGGCCAGGATGGGCCCCATCTCTAACAAAATCAGAGCGTCAATTCTGTTGACACGATGGGAGAAGAGTTACATATTAAATCATCAAAAAACAAAAAGTCCAGATGCACTAAAAAATACGTATATAAACGTGTGTGTGTGTGTGTGTGTGTGTGTGTGTGTGTGTGTGTGTGTGTGTGTGTGCGCGCATGCATGGTCATACATCCCAGCAGACTCCACACTGAGCTGGAAACCAGGATTTCTCAATATTTAATCCTCCTTCAGCTTGAAAGATCAAGAGAATAGATTTATTTCACACACAGCTCCCCCTCCACCCCTTTTTTCAGAAAACACTATTTACAGAGCTTTTATAAATTCAAAGCCAGTCATAAAAATAAAACACTTATAGATGAATAAACTTAATGAAGAGAGAAGACTATTAAACATAGTTTGGATTTGGCTTTCAGTAAAATAGCACAAGCCTTAGAATGCCAAACAGCTATGATCTCTTGTGTAGGTATAAAGGCATTCTTGTCCCAAGCAGCACCACTTTTTAAAATCCTGCCCTTCAGAGAATGGAAATGCATTTTTAAACGGCACGGCAATGGTTCACTGTATTTTAGCTTGTCATTTTAGGTATACTGGCTTGCTGCTTTGATTTAAAATATCCTTGAAAACATTTCAATTCATGTATTTCTAGCTGAAACTATACAGCGGGTACTAATTCAATATGTATATTTAAAGGCAGCAAATATCTGCCGCTCTTATGAAGAAATAAATCAAGTCAGCACGATTTTTATCTGACGATTTAGATTGCCATTTTTTAATTCCATGACAGTTGCCTCATTCTGATATGAAATATGATAAAATTGAACAGTACTGTCGAATGTTCATTTACCAGTGCATTCTCTGTGTATCTTAATGTACAAGAAATAGATCATATGCTGGAAGGCCAGGGCATATATCATATGCAAAAGACCAGGGCATGACAACTATCATTCTCATGGAGCAATTGAGTTTCCACTATAAGCTTTTGTCTTCCTCTACAAAAAACCAAAGAAAGAGCATTGCCTGTTTGCCTACAGCACAAATAATTGTGATAACATGGCAGGTGCCGAGTACACATCTTATTTTGACAATTTAACAAGTCCTTTATGTTATAGTAATTATGTGGATTGCAAGATCTTTGAAAGGCCCTTTCCATCTGTGTTTGTTTAGTACCTATAGCTAAAGCGGTTTAGCACTACTGTTTGATGGCAAGAACACTTACCCAGGCACAACTCCCCTTAAACTGAATAGCTGCAAGACCTGATAATCAGATCTTTTGAAGAAATAAATAAGCTTGACTTGAGGTTGTAACTGCCGGCAATAACAATAAAATATGTGGAGCCACTGGAGAGTCATGCTCTCATTTCAGTTTTTTGGAAAGTCCCACAATTGTTTAATCTCTTCAGAGGTCATAACATTTCAGAAGCACCTTGATTAATGCTTAGCATTCTTTATTCTAGATTTTGTTTGATAAGCAACAGTCCATTTGCTTAAAGTTAGAGATTCCCAAGTAAAAATTTCATGCATCAAACTGGCAATTGCAAAAAAACCAAACCAAAACAAACAACAACAACATCCTAAGGGATAGCCAGCACAGTTTTCTTGTGGGTAGGTCTTGCTTGATCAATCTCATTTCCTTCGACGACCAGGTGACCTATCACCTGGACAAAGGAGAAGAGATTGATGTCATATATCTTGACTTCAAAAAGCCTTCAATCTGCTATCCCATGATCACCTCTTCGCGAAACTGGCCAATTGTGGCCTTAGATCCGCTGGCTGGGAAATTGGCTCTGCGGTCAGACCGAAAGGATGGTAATTGATGGAAGTCAATCGTCATGATGCCCTGTGACCAGTGGGGTCCCCCAAGGCTCTGTCCTTGGACCCATATTGTTCAACATCTTCATTAATGATGTGGACATTGGAGTCAGAAGCGGACTGGCCAAGTTTGCCGATGACACCAAACTTTGGGGCAAAGCATCCACACCTGAAGACAGGCGGGTGATCAGCTACTCTGAAAATCAGGTCCCTTATCTCTCGACATATTCTCCATTTTAAAATTTGAGATGAAATTTGAGATGATAATGTTTGCCTAAAGCAAACATTATTTTAGCAGACAAAAAAGCATTTAATGATCGGAAGAAGATCAGCTACAATGATTCTTCTTCATCAGTCCCTTGCAGTCAAGGATTATCGTCTTACATGATTGTCTCATCTGTGTGTCTGAAGATGGCTGATGAAGCCTATCTTCAATCAACAGATTCTACTACAGTTTGCACATGTGTTTCTGTGTGCAGAGTTTGAAACTGGATTCTTGATTTGGTCTGTAACATGCTGCTTCTCACGCTTCCATGTTTCTGTCTCCTGTTGTTGTCATGAGGTTTCATTCAAAGTACTGAAAAGAAATGAAGAGTACTGTATTACACAAGCTATGTTTAGGGCATTTTTTCTAGCCCCTTCTCCATTTGGTTTCAGCAGAGCGGATCCTGAAGAGGGCTGTTCAGTCACAGTACAGCTGCAGAATCATACTCCTGTCTCATCCAAGTGCTAGACAACCTTCTTGTAACTGTCACCTTCATGTTTAGGATCTTCCAGACCTTACAGTCCTGCTCCTGTCACCATTAGCTGGTCACCAAAGGGCTGGAAAACCTGTTTTCATGGAAGACGCCTTTGTGTGACTCAGTGCTGTAGCAAGGGGGAGGGGGACAAGCAGGGCAACCACCCTGGGCGCCAAAGTGAAGTGAAGGGGTGCCAACAGCAGCTGGGGGGCGGGGGGGGGGGGGAG
>NW_017729032.1:14388156-14391488 GCF_001723915.1 Gavialis gangeticus | reverse complement strand
TAGAGGAGCTGCAAGCAGCTCATTTCGGAGAGCATAGGGACAGAAGAAGGGTGTCTTCTGCCGCTGTGTGCACTCCTAGGCATAGGTGGCAGAAAGCCGGGGCTAGTGGGGTTTAGCCCCCACCCAAAACGCGGGGTAGCAGTGGCTGCAGAGGACTGTAGGGCAGCCTAGGTGAGGGCTCCAGGCAGCTGCAATGGGGGCAGGGGAGGTGCACACAGATACAGACAAGCAGCTGGAGCCTGCAGGCAGCCAGGAACTCAGCCTGGCCCTACTGCTTGTGGAGCAGCGTCCAGCAGGTAAGTGTGTAGGGGGAAAGGGAGGGAGTAGGGCAGGGGCTGGGGTGAACATGCCCTGGAACGAGTTGTGGGAGGGTGGAGGCAGGCTGATGTTGCTGGCTTGGGCTCTGCACCTCACTGCCTCTCGCCCAGCAGCCGCACAATACCACATGCTTCCTGTTGCCAGGCAGGCAGAGGCCTTAGCCAGCACACAGGAGGCACATGGTGCAGCTGGCAGGGGAGAACCCAGCCCACAGCAGCAGCCCACTTCTACCCCATGCACAAATCCAGGGGGCACCTGCCCCCTATGCATGCCCTGGGGCTGCACAGAGTGGCAGGATACCCCCGCACCCTTGGAAAAGCCATCTGGGGTCTGACGATCCCACAACACACCCCAGAGCACCGTGCATGTGAACCCCTGCCCCATTCCCTTCCTCACTGCAAGAGCCTCAATCTTCCCCCCCAACAACCCTTTCCTCCCCCTTCTCCCCTACACACTTACCTACTAGGCAGTGCCTGTGTGTCTGTGTGTAGAAATATCTTTTAAGTTTAAGTTTTACTCAGCCCCCCAAATAAGATTTTCTGTCTCCGCCTATGCTCCTGGGCAAGCATGGTGGGGGGGCCGTGTGATCTCTGTGCACAGGACAAGGGCAGGCTGCCACTATGGGCTTTGCCCCAGGCAACAAACTTCATTGCTATGGCCCTGGCATGACTTCTTTTATTGTGGAGAAGCTGCTGCACATCAGTTTCCACATGGCTGTTCACAAAACAGGACCTTAATCCAATGGCGAGGAGACCCAGACAATTGGTGATCTCATTCTGTGGCAGCCTTCATCCATCTTCACGGCCATTGAGATTCTAACATCTTCTACCTAATCCACCATTGAGGACTTGTAGACCCATGGCTGGCAACCTGGCAGGCTTATTATAGGGCGACCTGTGGCTTTTCAGGAGAGAAACCATAGCTATCTGCTGTCCTCACCACATCCTGGTGCTGCTGCTGCTGATCGGTCCACAACTGCTTATTCATCAGAGTTACCCCTGCTTATTTCGCAGCTAGACTTCCCTGAAGGTCATTCCACCATCTGCCACCTGTGGACATGCTGGGTAGCAATACAGTTCTGCCCCACCACTACCATGCTTAGTAGCCTTACTAAAAGAGGGCTATGGGTAAAAGGTAGGTTGAGTGTCAAACCAACATACAGTGACATCTTCCTATATATATATATATTTTGCATTACCTTCATGTTAAATAAGTCAATCACTCTCAACAATACATCAAAGAAATAGAACATGTTAAGCACTTCACAGAACCAGGCTCTCAAAAGGCCTAGAAAAGAGACTGCCTGTCTAAATATCACTGCTCTGAAAACGGATTGGGGCATATCAGTAATTATGGGGAAAGCTGATACACCTTCCAATAGCCCTGCTTTGTGAAAAGCAGGATGTTATTTCAAGTTACAAACTCACCTCTTCTACAGACTTCATTTTAAAAGCAGATCATACTCCTCTACTTAAATCCACCTTTGACATTTTTATCAGTCACTCAATCTTTCCTCTCCTTATTTTCTTGGTGAAAGAACAGGATTTGTTAGGATCCTTCTGTTACACAAATAGGACCATGGGTCAAACTAGAATGTCCAGCCTCCTTTGCTATGCTCTTAACAAAAGAGAAGAGATAGCAACCCTACACATCATGATGGCCAAATCTTATGTTAATCTTGTTTATTCCAAAGAGTTAATTAAAAGGGCAAGAGAAGGAATGACAATCTTCCCACTGTTGTGCCAGAAAAGCAAAGCTCAAGTCTTCTGTAATAATTATTCCCCAAACGCCCTGAGCTGAGGCATGTATAATAGGTTTCAAGCAATATTGATGTATAGGCAGAGGTGATAATTGAGGACAGATAGCATTCCTTATCTGAAGGAGACTGCTTTGTCCAACTGCACATCCTATGGCTGATGAAATAATGGTGTCAGGGGTGAGAAAGGGAAGAAAATTGAAAAGAAAGACTTCTGAAGTTCTCATTTCATTTTTTTTTGCTTGCTCTCTACACAGGTGGATGACTCCAGCCTCATCAGGTTGATTAACATGAAAAGGAGGATTCCTTATATTAATTAATTACATTTCTTTGGAAAGAAGCTAGTGTTCAACCCCTTTCCATAGCAAAGCTGACAAGGGAGGGACTCTCTCAAAAAGATTTTTAACTAATAATAAGTCACCTCTGATTAAACATTTGACTTGAGATAACACCATGCTGTATTTCTTGAAGCACATAAGAAGAGATATAAAATGCAGCCTCTCCATGAAAGCCCTTATTGCACATGCTGCATAAATATGCAAAGATATTAATATACACATAGAAACCAAGAGAGTTCCCAAACAGGTCTACCCCACCACTTCTCTCAGCTCCCCTGCATCTGTCCTTTACTACACATTACTCATTTTAAATAGGGTGGGCAAGCCAGTCTATTCACCAGTCACTTGACTGCATATTTTTGACTCATTAAAGATTATAGCAATTTTACAAAATTAAGAAAAAAATTGTAGCTTACTTGACAGAAAAATGATTTTTTTTTTATGGTTTTATCACATTTCTTTGTGGAAATTTTGTGCTTTTTCTGTGTATTATATCAGTCAAAAATCATAAAAAACATTGCCAATAGGTCCAAATTTGACTGGTCAATTGGCCAAACTTTATTTGACTAGTCAAATACCCAACCCTAATTTTAAAGACTCTTGACAAAGAACTAGATGCACTCTATGGGTGCATCCACATGAGTGCACATGTGCCTCTTGCCCCACCTCAAACCCCTTTGAGGCGGGTCAAGAGGCATGTGTGGGAACAAAAAAATGTTCCCCATGCTGCAAATTGAAAAAAGCTGCACACTGCGCCCTGAGGCAACCGGAGGCTGGGTCCTCCATGGAGATGCTCTGGCTGCCAAAACATCTCTATGGTTGCCCCTTGCCCTGGTGCCGAAACACGCAGCCAGCAAGGCTGCATTTTTCAGCACCAGGGCTCCGGTGCCAGTGAGGAAGGGGTTGTTTAGCTGAAGGTG
>NW_017729032.1:14382751-14387798 GCF_001723915.1 Gavialis gangeticus | reverse complement strand
CCCCGACCCCTGCTGGGGCTGGCCCCTCCCCTGCAAGCCCCCTGCCCGAGTCCCCAAAACCCTTCCCTGGACAGCCCCCTCCCCACAAGCCCCCTGATCCCTGCTCCCCTACCCCATACTTTAAAAAAGAACAAAAACCAAAACCCAAGACTTACCGGCAGTTGGAGGTGCTATGTGGCAGCCTGGGGCCCCGCCTGCAAACTGCGGGGCAAGGTGACAGCCCCAGAGGCCCCAGCTCAGGCTCTGCTGCCCCTGCACTATCCTGTGCTGCCTGGGGGGGCTCTGCAAGGAGGCCCTGGAGCCCATCCCCCACCCCTGCTTCTCAGGTAAGCAGAGGCTTTTTTTTCCATTTTTTTTCTGGGTTTTTTTTTCAAGTGATGGTGCCTGGGGTTGTGGGGGTAGTCTTGGGGGCCTGGGGATGCAAGTTGGGGGGGTGAGGATGGGTGGGGCACCCATTGGGGGATCTGGGGGAGCAGGGAGGTGGGGCTGGGTGAGGCAGCCATTGTGGAGGTTGCAGCAACTGGTGGGGAATGGGACCAGGTGGGGCAGCAATTGGGGCATGGGAGTGGGGCATGTGAGCCTTGCAAGAGGGGTGTTACCCCTGTGGGGGGCATTTGATCCCTGTTGGGGGGCCATCACCCTATGGGAGTGCAGCAAAACATGTATTCATGAATTCGTGAAACATGTATTTAGAGTTCACTTTATTATTATGATAAGAGACTTGCTTTAACACTGTAGATATATCAATAAAACATTGTCCAACTGATCACTGTCTCCGTCTTGCTCTCTATCTTTATAGTGGTCTCTTGTTTTACTTGTGGAGGAACATGGATTTGGGGGTATTTTAGAGAGTGATTTTGGGATTTTTTTTTATCAGGGACTTTTCAGTTTTCCAATAGGGAATGCCAGAATTCCTGCTAGGGAGGCCAGTGGCAGGACCCTGCCTGCTCAGAGCTGGCACCTTGGACCCATCGGGCTGTGGCTGACCTCCTGGACAAATGGGGCCAGGAGGACATGCTTTGACATCTCAAAGCAGGCCACCACACCCGTAACCTCTTCCAGGTGATAGCTGCCCAGGTGGCTGAGCAGGGGCACACATGGCAGTAGTGCCACACAAAGGCCAACCCTACATCCGCAGTCCACTGGCAGCTGGCCCAGAGGGGCAGATGCCTCTGCTGGCTCTGCAGTCCCCATGCAAGTCTGGCAGGTGCACAGCAGGTCACAGCCAGGCAGCAGCCCCCACTGCCACACTGCTGCAGTGGGTAGAGGGAACTCTCAGGGCTGCTTCAGCAGTCCAGCTGGCACAAGGGGTAGTGTCCCCATGTACCGGTTGGTTGGGCCCCAGAAGCTCCTGAGAGCTGTAGCCCTGAGCTACTTGCCAGGGCAGCTTTTTATACTGCTGGGGACAGCACAGGTTCTGGCCCTGGGCTATAGCTCCCCCTGGCTAAAGATCTGGGAGGAGCCAGGCAGAGTTATTGTGTCCCAAGTGGCACAATTTGCTCCACAACATGTCTGAGCATGTGCGCTGAAGCAAAAATCCCAGCTCAAATTTGCACCAGTTCTATTTGAGCTGCTGCAAGCACATGTGCTTGCATGTGTGGACGCACCCTATATGGCTGAGCCAAAGGTGCTAGTCATATATAGGGGGAAATGATAAAGAATAGACTAAGAACAAGTTCTACCCTGATTAAGTCAATAACAGAATTCTCAGTAATTTAATTGATATAGTGCATGGTGCACAAAGCAGCCCAAAAGCCAACAGGCTTGCCCCCATGAAATGTTGAGCACCTGAGACAAGATATTAAGCCAGCAAAAAGGTTTCAGATCCACAAAGAATAAGGTTTGCTGATGATAAATTTATTTTATGAAACCTCATTTTGAAATAACTAACAGCATGAATAAATAGATTATACAAGGCTGAAATAAGTCCCTGGCTCAGGATTATTGTTCCTCAATATATAGTCCTGCAGAAAAGGAAGTATATAGGTACACTGCAACAAAGAGGCACAATGCCTTCCAGGGCTTTCAGTTACCTTGGTTAAGGAGTAATACATGGAGAATAATTTTCAGCACTCCTTTAATCTGTGCATGATGGGCCTCCATTCCAGTTATATTAGCTGATATATGAGGCTCCTATACATGTGCAGGGAGGCTGCTCCAACACGCTATAATTACAGTGCTTCAGCAAAGGCTCAGTTAATTGAGTCTACTGAAGCATGGTAATTACCGTGCTCCAGCAGACTCCAGCATCGCATACATTAACATCCCTGTGCTGAAAAATGGTGGTGGGTCATTTTAAACTAAAGCTTATTTGACAAACTTTCATTCAAAGTGCCCTGCTGCCATTTTTCAGCACAAGAATACTGATACATGTGACACCCTGGGAGCTCTTAATTAGCACAGCTTTTGGAGCTGTGCTAATTAAAGTGCCCCCCAACTTCCCAGAGCACCTCTATAAATGCCCTGCAGACCAGGTAGAACCAAGCTGCCATCTATCAGCATGTGCCCCAGATCATATTCCCAGAGATGAAGCATCCCAAGTGAAGCCATGGGCCACTTTCCAGGGAAATTAAATTGGCTTGGATGACAGCAAGTGTCAGGCACTGGCCCTTACTCTCTCCATGTACAACCTTGTATGATTGCCTAGGGCCCGGCCAAAATCTGTTCTTGGCTTTATAAGGTTTACAAAGCTTCTACAGGTTCTAAACTCCTATCTGTTATTATTTGTTTCTGGTCATATCTATTTCCCAGCTATCTGATGGCTCAGGAAAGAATGAGTGACAGTTAGCTGTACCAGAGATGAGCTAGTACAAGAAAAATCTGCACAATGATGTGATATATGTTAGGGTTCAATATATTTATTATTGTTTAATACTCACCAGTCAAGCCATCCATCAGTTAGACAAGGCACTTCACAACCTGCCTGTTGTTGCAGTGACAAAACAATGCGAAATGTTATTAAGAAAGGACTGTGCCTCTGGAATGAAAGCATGTTAGAGATGAGAAAAAAAAAATCCCCTTATAAGTGCTATGAAAGAAAATAAAGCAAGCTTAAGAAACATGGGGGATATGAATTGCACCTGCTCAAAGCCCAGCCATAAACAGTTAACACAATATACATAAAACCAGTCTAAGTCTGATTGCTATTCCTGCCACACAACTTCAATGTACCTAGTACAGCATAGAATCAGAAAGTGATACACTCCAATGAAAGGGTATGTGGATCACACCTCACCATAAGAAGATACGAGATGGGCTGGACAAGGGCCAAGAAATGACAGAAACTCCACGAGCCAAAAGAGCATATTATAAATTCTCTGATGCCTGATGAAGGGTCTTTGTGCCCAAAAGCTTGCAATTAAAGAATTATTTTTTTTGCAGAAATCTAGTTGATTTAATAAAAGATATCACCTCTAACATGAGTCCTGATTGCTTTTTCCTCCAGACCAATACAGCTACAACCCGACACCTGGAAGATATTGAATTTTAGCCATTTTTTTAAATGAGATCTTCATAATTTTACAAGGAGGAAGCAACATTGACCACCTGAAATCTGAGATACCACTCCTGCCTTTGTTCAAGTAATGTGTATCATCACTGAGCCTCACAACGGAGCTCAGAGACACCTCGCCAGATAAGAAATGCCTGCCCAGAAGAGCATTCCATCCATTTACTCCTCTGTGAAATATGAAACACTAATCAGAAGGAAATATGAATACATCCTGCTTACCAAACAACTTCCAGGTAAACAGACTATTCCAACTTTTCTCTGAGCCTAATCTGCATATAAAATGAACTGTTCCAAATATGGGATTTTATCACAACTTCAACTCTCCTATGAAATATGAACTGTCATTTCTGCCCAGGAGAACTTTTACAATCTTTTCTGCAATGCCTGATACAGGGTGTTTCTACCCAAAAGCATGCAATTAAAGAATTCTTTTTTTGCAAAAATCTAGTTAATCTAATAAAAGATATCGCCTCTACCATGAGTCCTGATTGTTATTACAAATTAGACACTTACTTGAAGATCTTTTCAAGAAATTCCATTCCTAGCAAGGCTAAGGCCAAGATAAAGGGATCATTAGATCAAGGGTACAGCTAATGCATTCTCTATCAGAAAAGCGCACACAGAGAAGATAGTGGAACACCTCTCGTTGACTTCAATAAGCACTGGAACAGGCTCATACTGGGCATGTCTACATAAGATGTTTACTGAGGAGTTGACTAATTAGCTTCACAGTAAATTTCTTGAGTCTACATGTGCAGTGCTGTTAGGCAGAACTAAACTAATGAACTCTGCAGCAAGATAGTTCCCTGTAAATACAAGTACTGTTCTGCTGCAGAGATTTTTTGTGCACTACAAAACATGTGTAGATGCTGGAGGGGCTGGTTGGGGCATGCCTGCTGGCTAGCCCCTCCCTGGAGTATCCTCATGTCCCAGCCAGCCCCTCTGCAGCATGCTGAACAGAGCCACAGCAGCCCCGGGCTGGCAGGCTGACCCCTCTCCCCCCCCCAGCTGCTCTGACCTGGCTCAACATGCTGCACTCCTGGGGGCCCCATTTACTCCACTATAAGGGCTGGAGTTCATTGCTTTGACTTAAATGCACACATAGACGCTTCCACAGAATCTCAGACTTTAGAAACTGAAGTACTGAGAGAAACAAATTCAAACTCTTTCCAAAGTTAAGGACCCACTATTATGGAGGCAGTATGATATTGCTTCTTATTTCCTTTGCAAAAATTATCTAAGTAAATTAGCAAGGCTTGCCACTGCTTCCACATCCCAATTATCTTCTCTCATAGCTCATTAATTCTTTAATACAAGCAGCTCTCATGACCATCTTTTAAAGATTGCATATGCTAGTGATAAATGGCACATCAAGACATCATCTTTGATAAGAGAATCAGTAATCAGGTATTGGGGAAGCTCTTCATCTCTCCAATCTCTAGAAGCAAATGCCTTATCTGAATCAGTCTAATACAATCCTGTTAAAGAAAAATTTCCTACCCATTAGAAATGTTTAAAATCTACTCCATTGATTTA
>NW_017729032.1:14369692-14372615 GCF_001723915.1 Gavialis gangeticus | reverse complement strand
TAGTAATTGATGGAAGTCAATTGTCATGGTGCCCTGTGACCCGTGGAGTCCCCCAAGGATCTTTCCTTGGGCCCATATGGTTCAACATCTTCATTAAAAATGTGGACATTAGAGTCAGAAGTGGACTGGCCAAGTTCACTGATGACACCAAACTCTGAGTGAAAGCATCCACACCTGAAGACAAGCGGACAATCCAGGCTGACCCGGACAGGCTCAGCAAATGGATGGATGAGAACATGATGGTGTTTAACACTGAAAAATGCAAGGTTCTCCAACTTGGGAAGAAAAACCTGCAGCATCCTTATAGGCTCGGCAGTGCTACGCTGGCTAGCACTATAGAAGAAAGAGACTTGGGGGTCATCATTGACCACAAGATGAACATGAGCCTTCAATGTGATGCTGCAGCTAGTAAAGTGACCAAAACACTGGTTTGCATCCATAGATGCTTGTCAAGCAAATCCTGGGACGTCATTCTCCCCTTGTACTCGGCCTTGGTGAGGCTGCAGCTGGAGTACTGCATCCAGTTTTGGGTTCCACAATTCAAAAAGGATGTAGGGAAGCTTGAGAGAGTCCAGAGACGAGCCACATGCATGATCAGAGGTCAGGAAAATAGACCTTACGACGACAGGCTGAGGGCCTGGAAAAGTGCAGGCTCAAGGGTGATCTGATGGCCACCTATAAGTTTATCAGGGGTGACCACCAGTTTCTGGGACAATGTTTGTTCACCAGAGCACCCCAAGGGATGACAAGGTCGAACGGTCATAAACTACTACAAGACGATTTCAGGCTGGATATAAGGAAGAATTTCTTTACTGTCCAAGCCCCCAAGGTCTGGAATAGCATCCCATCGGAGGTGGTTCAAGCACCTGCATTGAACACCTTCAAAAGTAAATTGGATGCTTATCTTGCTGGGATCTTATGACCCCAGCTGACTTCCTGCCCTTCAGGTGGGGGGCTGGACTTGATGATCTTCCGAGATCCCTTCCAGCCCTAATGTCTATGAAATCTATGAATAGTTCACTCTAGCTATTATAAAATACCTACCAGTATTTTGATATATGGTACTGCATCCCCACTTGAATGACTTATTAAAATAATCCAGGGGATTGTTGCTATGCTGTTATCTTGACTCCTATCTGTTTTGAGGCCGGTAAACCCTTACGTGGAACAGTAATTTAGGTATTCACTGGGATTAGTATCAAGCACAGCACAGCACAGTATAAGGGCTCCAGAACTCTGTCCCAGCATAACTGCAACGTATCACCTACAAGCAAGAAGCATCCTTCTTAAAGAAGATGCAGTCTACCTGTTTCTCTCACATTCAGATAGGCTGAATTTAAAACAACCTGAAATGAAAAACACTGCAAACATGGTACCCTGGGCAAGAGGAGAGTCTTCTGGTGACAAAGGTCCAGGGTTAGGGGGCAGGACTTCTGGTCCCAAGATGGCAACCAGGTGGCAGGGCTGCCCTTGCATCCCTTGTTGCCTCACTAAAACTCACTAAGTGGCCCTCCAACCAAAATAATTACCCACCCCTGCTCTGATACCTTAGCACAGCAGCCTTCATGGACACTTCCTTTTATTACACTAGTGGAGTCCCTTATTTCCTTCAGTGTCCCTGTGACCTAGTGATTGCCACAACTGTGTGCCCAATCTACATAGGCTACAAGGCATGCCACAAGCTCCCTTAAATCCTCTACTTACTTCATTTTTGCTATTTATTTCAGGTGTGTTGCACAGATGTCATACATTTTATTTGGAAGACAGTATAATGGAAGAAGGAAGGAGAGGATAGACAGAAGGGAATGTGTTGAAGAGCTCAGGTCGCAAGCTGACAGCTGCCTCTCAAGCTCTAGAGAAAAAAATCACACCTCCGTCTCCAGAGGTCCATGGCTGCATCCCAGTGCAGACGCTACTTCCACTGTCACAAAAGGCATTACTTCTTTTTCCAAACCTGAGCACTTCGGAAGATCTTACACTTCCTATCAGGGTGCTCCTTTGTATGTTCTCATTATATACTCCCAATACCAACCTGTGCCCAAGCTGGAATTAAGCAGACACATCCACATCCAGACCAACATGAACATTTGATTCCCTAGTGCCGCCACTAGATGTTCTCAGGGAATGTGCTTGCCACACACGCTCTGGAGTGTGTGGCAGGTTATCCCAGGTGAGGCTGGAGCCAGCACTGGGCTGGTCCCTGCAGCCTTACCTGGGGTTTTGGGGTCTTCCTAGGGCTGCAGCAGTGGCAATCCTGCCACTCAGAGCTTGCCTGCCAGCTACAATGTAGCTCCAGCCAGCCAGGCTCCTGTTCTGAGCCACAATGTAGCTCCAGCCCACCAGGCTTCGGCACACTCTGCCCCATGTGTGCCACTCCACTTTTTTTATTTATTTTTTGCACGGGTTTTATCAACCCCTGGATATCCAGGGGATCAACCCCTCTGTACTGCTCCCTTGCAGAACAGAGATCATCTGACCATGTTATATGACACATACCACATGGCCGTGCTCATCTGGACACAGCCATACAGTCTTTCACTCTCTGGGACTCTCTATCCAACATCTATCACAGGATCCAAATTTAGTTTTTAAAACTATTACAGCCAAAAGCAAAACAGAAATTTTCATACAAAAATCTCACTGAAGGGAAATTTTCAAAGGCACAATGGGCAGTTAGGCCACTGAATTTTGGTGCAATTACCTGCATTTCTGCCTTTTGTACCTTTGCAAATTTCCCTACTTCAGTGGCAGAAGTGCTCTGAAATTAGAGAAATTTGTCTACATTTCAACAAAAAGGTTTGCATGATTTCCACCCCCCGTCCACCAGCACCACTTTTTAACAAACCATAGAAAAGACACATGTTATAGTCAACGAAGAGGAGAATAATAAAGCAGCACTGAGGAAGCTGTAACAGTAGCAGCA
>NW_017729032.1:14363851-14364692 GCF_001723915.1 Gavialis gangeticus | reverse complement strand
TCTGCCCCATGTGTGCCACTCCACTTTTTTTATTTATTTTTTGCACGGGTTTTATCAACCCCTGGATATCCAGGGGATCAACCCCTCTGTACTGCTCCCTTGCAGAACAGAGATCATCTGACCATGTTATATGACACATACCACATGGCCGTGCTCATCTGGACACAGCCATACAGTCTTTCACTCTCTGGGACTCTCTATCCAACATCTATCACAGGATCCAAATTTAGTTTTTAAAACTATTACAGCCAAAAGCAAAACAGAAACTTTCATACAAAAATCTCACTGAAGGGAAATTTTCAAAGGCACAACGGGCAGTTAGGCCACTGAATTTTGGTGCAATTACCTGCATTTCTGCCTTTTGTACCTTTGCAAATTTCCCTACTTCAGTGGCAGAAGTGCTCTGAAATTAGAGAAATTTGTCTACATTTCAACAAAAAGGTTTGCATGATTTCCACCCCCCGTCCACCAGCACCACTTTTTAACAAACCATAGAAAAGACACATGTTATAGTCAACGAAGAGGAGAATAATAAAGCAGCACTGAGGAAGCTGTAACAGTAGCAGCATTTTAAATCATTTACTGTATTTTTATGGGGGGAAGTGTAAACCAAAATACAAGCTGCACACCAAGTTCTGCTCACACTTTACTCCCACTTAGCACGACAACACCCTCAGGGAAGAGATACAGGGGTGTGACATTTTCATAGTTTCATAGTTTCTAGGGTCGGAAGGGACCTGAGCAGATCATCTAGTCCGACCCCCTGCCATGGCAGGAAGAGCACTGGGGTCAAATGACCCCAGTAAGGTGGTCATCCAACCTCCTCTTAAAAACCCCCAGG
>NW_017729032.1:14345013-14363686 GCF_001723915.1 Gavialis gangeticus | reverse complement strand
GGCTCCAGGCTCTAGCCGCCCTGACTGTGAAGCCTCCTGATGTCCAACTTAAACCTTCCCTCCGGCCAGCTTGTGACCATTTTATGTGGAATGTAGTCATATTGATTAGCAGTTTTCCTTAAAAAAAAAAAAAGTAGCGTCTTAAAGATTTAGGATTCATTGCACCTCCCTCTTCTTCTAGAGTTTATTTGTATCTTCAACTATTAACTTGTCATATGTGTTATTAGGTTTTGGAATTTGGATTTTAGCTTGGTCATGCTGCCATCTGTTAGGATCTAGTCCCATCTGCCAGAGTAATTCATTTAGAATCCAATTATATCCAACCTAGTAACAGCTATGAAGTCGGGTAAGAATCACACGTGTGTGCGTTTCTGTGTACATGCTGCGAGGTGGTGGCAGTCAGCAGTATGGTTCCACTAGAACACAGTTCATCACTGAATTACCTCTGCCCGTTCCGTAACCTCACACAATATACTCTAAAACATATCCTCAGCCTGAACCATCTGGTCCAGAGTTTGACAACTAGCATTTTCATGACATCACAGCTCTTTTCAATTCTTTATTTACCTCTCTTCCTCTACAGTCCAAAACCTGAGTTACTCCAGATAGAGAGAGAATGTTTTATGTTATAAAATGTACTGTTTTATAATATACATATTACCAACATATAACATTTTATAATATAATTAAACACACATTCTCTTCAGTCACCCAACTCTCCCAGACTGTAAGTTCATTGGTATCTACAGTAGCTTTAGTTTTTTTATACATGATTTTATAATAATTGTGTCATGTCTGTGGGTTTCTCAGTTTCAAGGCTAGGAAGATCATTCTCTTGCAGGCAGAGAAGGGGGTAAAACAATGTTTATTTTTTTAATTCACTGTAGTTTTCATTGCAGCTTCAGAGACAGCATAACCATCTATTATGTGTGGAACGTTAAATCGATCATTCTTTGCCTGCTTTCAGGAACCAAGAGGAAGAGTCAGATCTCTGGCTCCAGTATCTCACCCTTCTTGAGAAAGGAACAACTCAAAAGGTAAACAGCTTTTCCTTTCCCCTTTCTCTGTAAGTGAAGGTACTTGACAAATAATGATTAATCCTATCACCATTCCTTTCACATAGATAGATACTGTTGTGTCTGTCATACAAACAAAGAAACCAAGGCACATGGAGTTTAAGTGGTTTGTCCAAACTCACACCAAATCCTCAAAACTCCGTTATCTGCTTCAGCTACAACTTCATACTCCTCCTCCTGAAGTATCAAATTAAATAGGTTTCCAAGTCTTTCCATCTCTGTATCGATCATGATCTGAAATTGCCTACATGAAGAGATGACAAATGATACTAGAAAGTACTTAGATCTAACAAAGCCATCATAAGAGAAAGTTTAAATCAAAATTCAACCTGGAAATACAGACTCAACAGATAAGTAATTATTGGAAAACACTAGCAAGGGATTTGCCAATTTAAAAAAAAAAAGATTGGATCTTTTTCTATTCTAGAGGAACAAATCTTATTAATAAGAGTCCACCCCAGTGGTCATGTCTTTAATGCCCCCTTATAGTACAAGGCAGCCCCAGACTGAAATTCACCGTAAACTACCTTGTGAACTGGAAGCAATACAGCTGTGGAACTGTGTTGGGACTACCCATCTTCCCCCTGGAGGTAGCCATGAAGGTCCAGGGAATAAGCAAGAAGCCAGAACTGTTTGGCAATATCTGTCACTGAATCAGCCGTATAGTCAGGAAAGATGTTAGACAAGTTCAGGAGCACAAAATGTCCTTTGGGGAGGTGGCACATACGGAACAACACAGTGTGTTTCAGAATGGCCCTGCCTACCACAATGACCAAGTGGTTCAGATATGCGTAATAAAAAATGTTTGGCACTCCAGGGTAGGAGGCACATGTTTCTTTAAAAAAAAACCTAACAAAGTGGTAAGGGAAAATGCAGTAATATACAGGTGAAAGGTCTTATTCAAGATCACATAGCAGGCCAAAAACAAAGTTGGAAATGGAAACCAAGAATCCCAATTCTGACTTAGATTGCATGGCTGTAGTTCTGAAATTGTTGAGCTTCCATTTGCTGTTATCAGTACTTCACCCCTGCTGTTTGCCATTATGCCTGCTAATGCATATCGTCTCTTTTTTTGCCTCCATTAGTTCTTTATAGTATCAAGTATTTTCTTGCATAAATGATCTTGCCAACTTTCTCTCCTCTTTCATTACAGAAACCATTAGTGTCATTATTCCTCTAACTTAATTTTCCAAGTCAATTATGATTCCATTATCTCTATCCTGCTACATTATACACACACACAATGTTTAAAGTGTAAGATTAGATCCCTAATATGTATTTGCCTTCTATGAGCTAGTATTATTCTATTACTTAGTGTTTATTTGAAAACAAAGTTTTTTTATTATAACAAAACAAACATCAAGGTGATGAATAAATTAAGTCAAACAAGAATAAACACACTTGTGAAATCCAAAGAGCAACATTCAGAAATGAAGGATCACTAATGGACTGTTAGCCTTTCATCATTCTTTAAAATAATCAATACGCTCTAGTTATTAAAAACTTCAACAGTGTTATATAAACTCAAAAATATTATTGGTATTGCCCCCAGATGGTTGGTACTGAACTAACTTAACAGAGACCATTCCTGCTACAAATAACTCGCAGTCTGATACCATAGAAAATAAGCTAGATAACACAGTCGATAGGTGAACAAAGAAAGAACCAAGGTAACAGTGAGGAACACAACCAAAATTATGGTTAAAACCACTACCTGAGCCTAGCTGCCATAGAGCTAGCATGGTTAAGATGCACCACCTTCAGTACCCAACAGTAGCACAGCCAGGGCAGAGCTACCAGGGCACTGTCCCTGGGTCCCAATGGGGGTGGGGGCAGAAAAAAATATCAGCTGCTACTTCAGCTACACAAATTGTACCAGTGTCACCACCACCTGCCTGCATCCTGCTGCCCTGGGTGCCAGATGCATTGTTATGCAGAGGGTAGCCAATAGCACATGAGTGAATGATGAAATTACTGTCTTGTCCAGCTGCCTTTCACTTCCAGCCCCGGTTACCAGGATCCTATTTTCAGCTGGGTCAGCTGGAGTTGGCCTTTGGCACAAGTCTGAAGTGAGGCCCACACTCATGCCTTCTGGAGCCTATCAAGATGCCTTGATCCCCCTGGCAGCACACCCTCAACATAATAGTATGTCAGTTATTTGACAGCTACAAACACATGCTTTGCCTTAGTAGAAGACTACAGGATCTAGCCTATTATGATTACCAGTATAAACACAAACCTGAATTTTATAAATATTTACTAACTTATAGAATATACTCCAGAATTGCCACCAAGCAACCTTTATATATCACAGTGGAATTAAACATGAATAACCACCAGTTTATATACAGCAGGATTTTGGGTAGGGGGAGGGAAACATGCAAAAACACAAACCATATCAGGTGAAAAGCGTGAGTGTGATGGAATAAAAAAGTAAGCCCCAGGCTAGGTGCACCAGCAGACAGACCTTAGGCAATCATAGACACAATCATGTATTCAGTCCTCTTTCCCCATCCTAAGCTAAGCCTCGCTGAAGATATTTATAGAATATTCATTGAATTCACTGCAGGGAAGAAAGCTCATGGATGAGCTATAGATAGGCCCCTCTATAAATGAGCTATAGTGAGGAGCTTATCTGATAAAACTGATTAGGTAGAGTTGGGTGAGCATCTAACTCCCTTGGAAACTGTTTATTAAATTTGAGCCACCAGGACTACACACCCCTTGGCACACTTTCCCACCATGCAGCAGTGCAGCCTCTCTGCCCTGCCCCATACCCAGCCACACTGGCAGCAGGCTTTCCGTGTCCTTTTCCCACCATACTGCCATGCCCCAGAAACCCTAGTTGTCACATCAGCAGGTACAATGCAGGTGGGAGAAAGCAGGTGTTAACTTGCAGGCTGGATGCAGCCCATGGACCACCAGCTGGACAGCCCTGAATTAAATGATGAACCAATCAGCATTAGAAGAACAAAAAATGAAAGAACAGGAGATGCAATATGAGATCATGGGACAAACATGGCATCATTCAAGGAGCATAATTCAAATAGGTAAATGAAAGGAAAGGAAATTCAGCCCATTATCAAAAGTATGCATTACCAATCTCCTGGATTCTCACAGGCAGCAGGAGTTTTGTTAGGCTCACAAGAGAAGGCTTGGCAAAAAATAGCATTATTGTACCTGTTAGGAGTATAAAGTCAATATACACTATTACAAGGAGGCACAGAAATCCCTGTACAGAAATACCTATGGGTCCTCGAGGCATAGCACAAATTCAAAGCATTATCCCTGTCCAATACTGAAGTGCCCCCCGGCATCACTGCATATCCAAAATACACCCCTTATCCACCCCTTCTCCCCCACATGGAAGTATGCAGGCACACTTGAGCAGTTGATGCTTCGAGATCAACCTGTAGAGCCTTCCCACGCTTGTTCCTGTGGCTAGTTGCTTCAGTGGCTGCTACATTAAGCAGCAAATAGCAGAAAGATTGAATCAAATGTGTTATTACTAATCCCCTACCTCTGCTCCCTCCGCGCTTCCTAGCAGCAGCAGCAGCTTTCTGAAGCTACGACAGGGACATAGCAACTTTCCCTGCCCAGACAGTCTCCTCACTCTCCCACCCATCCCTTCTGCTGCCGCTTCTCCGATTCCACAGCCCTATCGACTACATGGGGGTGACAGAAAGAAGAAAACCCCAAAACTTAACTCTTCTTTCGAGAGCAGTACTGACTCCCACGGGGCCCTTTGGAATTGGGGGCCTTCAAGTAAAGCCTGGTTGCTTGGACAGGACTTCCAACCATATACGTCCTTTTTTGTGTGGGGACGTGGGGAAGAAGGTTAGGCAAAGAAAGGATTCGGGTTCTAATCCAGTGCTTCTAATTCAAAGGCAGTTTTGTCACTGGCACCTACAAAATTACAAAGGTTTTTAATTGGAGGAAGGAAGTTTCTTCCTGTTTTTATTACTGCGTATTTATCTTGCAACAGTGAACATCATTGTGTTAAATGCTGTACATACACTGAAAGCAGATACAGAGAGAAAATATCCTTTGATACTGGATATGTTCAGTTTGAGGATCAGCAGTTCCTCTTGTTCTAAGGTAGGATAATCCCAAACTAGCAGGGGGGGTAGACTTTAAGATTGAATGGGCCTTTCCCATTTAACCTTCCTTATCTAAAAAGAAAGGTGGATATGTCCAAATCCCTGTTGTTGTCAGTAAAAGTCAAGATTTACACACACACACAACTGCACACAGCAAGATTCATTCAAGGATACCACTTCTTTGCTCAAATACGTGTCATTCATCTTGACAATAGGCTCTAGAAATAGGAATCTCATTGTGACATTGTGCTGCATTAATACTTTAAGTCATTGCCTTTTGCAGGAAATGTTCAATGAGCCAAGGTAACAAACGGCTAATATTAAACCATAAAGCAGCCTTTCATATTTCACTTACTAAACATTTCCACTCTGTTGCACTTCTTTTGTTGCTTTCTCACCTGGGAACAAAAAAGACTGGCTCTTTGCTTCTTTTCATTTCTAGCTAGAACTGATTGGCTCTGGATTATCACCAGTGTTGGAAGTGATGTCTTTTAGCCAAGGTTAAAAAGGCAGGGTATAGCTCTATCCCACTCTCTTTGAATATTTGTAGGTTTGTAGTCCTACAATTTCTGCATGTATAGAGACTATCATAAGCATTAAAAAGGGCCACTTATAACTAGGTAAACCAAACCTTTTTCCCCTCACGAAGATTTGCAACCTCATACTGAAAAGATTGCTACCTCTTTGTAGAAAGGTTTTCATCACTCACTCTTTACACATTTTATAATGCAATCACATGATACTTCCCTTTCAATATTAACAATTTTGGGGAGGGACCACCATGTGGGCTACACTGATGCCAAGCTCAATGCAACTCCAGCAGGGACAATTATTCAACACATTCATTTACACACACAAACCCTGTGTATTTAAACCCTCTAAAAATATACATTTTTAGAGGAAGCAGGTATATTTGTCATTGGCAAAAGACACTCAATTTACATTCCTGCTGAATGAAGTCTTCCTTTTAATTTACACAGCAGCAGCAAGACAAGGTGTACAGGCAGTTCCCGTAGCATCAGCTGTAATTATGGATGCCATTCTGGAAAAGAAAATCAGGCTTTCTGCCCTTCAAGTCTGTTACCTACCTATTTATGTATCTGTTCCATAAATGCAAAGAGTCCCCTACTGCTTTACTGACTGGTTCTGAGAGATGTGTTGAATCTGCATGTGTGAATCTTATGTTACATTCTGTTGAATCTGCTAATACTGATGCATGTATGGATTTACTTTGTTTACAATAAATTCTGTCCCTGTAAGTCTGAAGACACTCCTTCCCACACTTGGGGATGCAGTTATTTATTTATGAATGCCTTGGGCAAACACATTGCTGGGTATTTGGTCATAGCCATGTTGGTCTACAGACATAGACAGGCAAGGTTCTTTGAGTGGATGTGATATCTCTTATTAGAATGACTATTTGGAAAAAAAATTCTTTGCAAGCTTTTGGGCACAATCACCCTTCTTCAGGCATAGGAAGTCTCTGCGGAACATACTCTGCCAATCTATCAAAGACAAGAGGGATGTGGACAACATGGAGAGGGTCCAGAGGAGGGCCACTCGCATGATCAGGGGGCACCAGGGCAGGCCCTACAAGGAGAGGCTACGGGTCCTGAACCTGTTCAGACTCCAGAAGAGAAGGCTGAGGGGGATCTAGTGGCCTGTTACAAACTAGTCAGAGGGGACCAGCAGGCACTGGGGAAGTCCCTGTTCCCCCGAGCATTGCCGGGAGTGACCAGGAATAATGGTCACAAGCTGGTAGAGGATAGATTTAGGCTAGACATCAGGAGGCGCTACTTCACAGTCAGGGCGGCTAGGATCTGGAAACTACTTCCAAGAGAAGTGGTGCTGGCTCCTACCCTGGGGGTCTTTAAGAGGAGGCTGGATGAACACTTTGCTGGGGTCGTTTGACCCCAGTACTCGTTCGTACCATGGCAAGGGATCAGACTAGATGATCTACTCAGGTCCCTTCCGACCCTAGAAACTATGAAACTATGAAACAGTACTTGACTGCCTGTGGGGGCACACTTCTCACAAGACAATCACTCCCTCTCTGATCTCAGTTTTCATCCTCAAAGGGAACTCACAAAACACCTTTCATAGATAAGCTTATGAACTTCACTTCGTAAATCTACTAGACACTAAAAATCATGGACTCAATATAGAGGCCTAAACTGTAGCTTAAGTAGCTTAAGCCTAAATCGGGCGCTGATTTCCACCCACACGAATTCAGAAAGGTTCTCCTTGTAACTGGCTACTGTTTCGTAGGAAAGGACTAGGGAAAGTATTCAAGTGATCTCTACCAGCCTTGTACCCCTGTAGAGCAACCAGGTACAACTACAACTCCTGAACAACCCCAAGCACAATGGGCTGCTCTTACCAAGCAACTACTGGAAGAGACATCCCAAAGACAAAGACAATGAAGGGCAAGGGCAAGACCCAATTCGCAGTAGCCAGCCAGCTATATGGGGAGGGAAAGAGCCCAATTCTAGATCCTATTCATACTTCCTGGAGTATCTGTACTCCACCCGATTCAGTATCAGCCACAAATTTGCTAAGTGCACACCTGATCATAAAAATTAGGGTTGGAAGGAAGCTCAGGAGGTCTTCTAGTTCAACCTCCTGCTCAAAGCAGGACCATCCCCAAATAAATCATCCCAGCCAAGGTTTTCTCTAACCAAGTCTTAAAAAACTCCAAGGATGGAGATTCCACCACCTCTCCAGGGAACCTGTTCCAGTGTTTTACTACCCTCCTAGTGAGAAAATTCTTCCTAATATCCAACCTAAACTTCCCTTGGTGTAACTTGAGACCATTGTTCCTTGTTCTGTCTGTGGAATAAGCTCCCTCCAAAGGTGGTGCAATCACCTACCCTGGAAATCTTCAAGAGGAGACAGTCACCTCACTGGGGTCACCTGAGTTGTCCTTCCTGCCTAGTGCCGGGGGGCTGGACCTGATGACCTTGCAAGGTCACTTCCAGCCCTTACTATGAATATATAAATCCAGGCCTCCAGGCTGCAGCAGGCTTCAGCCAGGCCTACCAGGCATTAGGCTGAGCTGCAGGCAACTTCTGGCTGCTGGGGCCAGCTCCACCTGCTTGCAACCCACCCCCAGCAGCCTGCCCTGAGCTCACAGGTGCGATGGGGCATTGCCTCTGCCATACTACTGCCAGTCCCATGCCAAGCCCCTGTGCTGGGCACTCCAGGCAGCTGTCCAGGCCCAGCAGCACAGGGACAGCTGTACGGGGGCCCAAAGAGCCAGCACAGGACTTACGATGGCATCCTCCTTATCCACAGCTGTGCTCATACCTGTTCCCACCACCCAGGGCCCCAACTTGTTGCAAGAAGAGATTGGTGACCTCATGGCACTATGGGGTGAGGCAGACGTGGAGCAGCAGTTTAAGCATAGTGGGTGCTCCAATGCCTATCTCTATGAGGGGCTGTCAGCCTGGATGTGGGAGCATGGGCACAACTGGTTGATGCAGCAGTGCTTCATAAAGGTCAAGGCCTTGTGGGCACAGTGGGTTTCCATCACCAGCCACATTTGTCAGTCAGGAAGTGCCTGGAAGTCCATGCCCCTTATGTGGCAACCAATGGACATACTCATGCCCTGGGACCAAGGCTGAAGCCTTGCTGTCTGTAGCAACACAGATGGCCTGCCCAAGCCCCTGCCCCAACCTGGCACCCCCAGTGGCACATCACGAGGGCAGGGCCCCTCAGGCATCCAGCAACCCATCCCACCAAACTCCCCAGCTTCACCCTCTACAAGAAATTCCTCAGGCCAAATGACCCCCCTCTTCAGGCCAGATCTGGTTTGTGGGCCATATGTTTGACAACCGTAGCTTAGTTTATACCACTCTATGCTGTATACTATAGGTTAATCCAATATTGGTCTATCTCCAATCCTCTCTTTATAGATGCATTACAAACAACTTCTTACCCCCAGCCACACTCCTATCTACTATTAGGGTCATGGCCCATTTCTCTACTGTTTGCTCTTTCTCTCTGAAGTCATAGATCCCATTCTCTTCTGGTACTGGCCATATACCCACATCATAACTATGACTTCCCAGGTGGCACCAGAGCTCAGATAGACACTCAGATACTTTAAAAAACAATCAAGCACAGAGCATTGGCTAAAATGTTAGAAGAACAAAAGTGGAAGACCTGGAGGTGGTACTGTGAATTTGTGCAGAGCACAATTTTAGGACAAATTCCTTTTTTACCTTCTGCAAAAACTGAAATCCTGGAGTTTCAGCTATGAAGTAAGAACTTAATTCAGAAGTCCAGATAATGGACATGAGTTTAACTAATGCTTTCAGGTGTCATCCTTACGCAATCATTACCCCATCATGCAGGGCCACCATTATTTATTTTCAATTAATTTAATGAAGTTTGAGAAAATAATCTTCTTGCCATTTGACAAGATAAAAGTGCCATATTCTCAGCTGCTAAAATACACTCAAAGGAGCTGTAATTCATGACTGTGAGCTCACACTCCATAAAATCTCTTGAAGTGCAAGAACCCAGGACAATACGTATAGTATTATAGCAAAAGAACAAATTAATATCAAATGCTTAGTAGCAGAATGAGTCACCTTCAGTACTACACAGCTGCCATCACTGTGCCTCAGTTCTAGTTTATAGCAAGACAAATTTGTTTTTAGGTTGGAGCTGCATGCATTTCTGTTGGTTGCAAGGTAACAGACTTGGCCCTGTTTATTGTGTACTGAATTGACTGCAGGTGTCTCCCTCCACTTACATTTTCCCACTGGGAGGTACCCACACCAAGTCCACTCCATTACTTCTCAAAAATCCCCAGGTCTTACCCATTACCTCTCTCTCAGATTGGGGCTCTCTGTCAACACTGAAGAACAGCTCAAGAGTCCTTCATATCAATTCTCCCCTTGTGTTACTCCCCTTGTGTCATGAGGTTCTCATCTTTTTCCAAGGCCCACTGGCAACTGGACTTGCCTCTCTTGTTGAACGTACTTGGCTTTGGCTCAGTTTTCCTAGCAGCTCTTTCAGCTGGGAGCTGTTCATTTCCTTGCTCTCTTCAGCAGATAAGGTTTCTTCTGCTGCTGCTCTCCAGGGTCTTCTGTTCCTTGTGCCTTTCATAGGGCAAATATATCCCCCTTTTTCAGGGCAGAAACACAGCCCAAGGCAGGGCTTCCTTTGCTTTCTGTTAAGTCCCCTTTCTTCAAGCACTCCCGGAAAGCACTCTCAAAGTCCTCTCATGCAAGCCCCATACGGCACATTGCATCAGATTTCTAGAAGTGTATATTCACACAAGTCTTTGCTTTGATATCTTGGCATTCAGCTGTATGGATAAGCAACAACCAATGAGAGAAAATACACTAGGAACAAGGGATGAATAAAGACGTTGGGAAAGTTGGATCCTTTCAGGTTAAGCCTAAATACTGTTCTTAATGTTGTATGTGGGACCTAGAAAATAGAGCAGAAGTTATAGCTGGTAGATAGGCAGGCAGTGGAAAATGTTTAGGGCATGTCTACACATGTCACTATGGTGACATTGTTACCATGCTGTAATTTATTACTTCCTTTTTGGAACTACTAAAGGATGGTGCAGTAACAGCCCGTACTGACCTGTACGCACAGCATACAGTTATTTTTAGAAGCTATTTCACTGTAGCGGCACACTACACAAGAGCACATCACATGTAGACGCCCACAGACGCTATGTCGCTGTAGCATCACATGTAGACACACCCTTAATCTATATGTCTGTTTTACCTAATTCCTTACTTTAATAAAAGCAATGCTAAATTCACAGAAATCAACACAGCCAAATGCCACCTAGCAGTTTCTGCACTTGCTCTCGCTTGCCTCCCTAGGAAACTCAGTCTTCTCCCTTGTGAGACATGCCATATATCACTACCCCAGAGTTCATTCCTGCCCCTATGGGTAAAATCCAGAATTTTGATTTTAATGGGTAGGTTAGAAAACCAAGTCTAAAACCTGGGAAAGAAACCTGGAACCAAAAATTGTTGCATTTGTCCTAGGGCACTCCCAAATAAAATGACTACAGCCAGAAGCATGGGAATGAGTGAGGTCAGGCTGGCCAGCACAAAACATAAGGTAAATATGAGGTAAAGTACACATTAACTCAATCAGTAGATTCAATAAACAGTAAGTTTAGCTTTTTAATGTGCACATTCACATATATCATGTGAATTAAATGTTTACAAAATACCACATAGTAACTATTGTCCTTGGAAGCAAAGTCTTTGACCTCAAAGTAGAGAGGAATATAAATGCATAGTGCTCCTGTCCTCCATGCTGTAGAGTCCTAGCACAGTAGTGTTATGACAACAGAACAGTAAAAACAATAGGGGGCTAACAGAGTTTCCTCTGGCTGATAGAGCTAATGGTGTGAGGCATTTATTATACTAGGCTGCTACTAAGTAATTCTATATGCCAAGACACGCAAAACCACAGACAGTGCAGAGGTTAAACAACAAAGAAACTTCGTTGATAGGGTTGCAGTTAGATTAAAACATGGTAATCCTGGGTTCATTGGAACCCATTTAGGACTCCCCACCTTGCATACTGATTTCAAAGAAGAAAGAAGGACCCTATTTTGAGATGTGGCAACAGCTGTCCAAGCATAACAGCCTGACAAAACACACTCTGGCATATTCAAAATGGGTAAGATCAGGGGTGGGCAAAATGCGGCCCGTGGGCTGGATGTGGCCCACCAGGCCATTCTATCTGGCCCATGGGGCCCCTAGAAAATTTAGAAAATTAATATTTATCTGCCCCAGGCTGCCTGTCATGCAGCCCTCAATGGCTTGCCAAAACTCAGTATGTGGCCCTCCACCCGAGATAAACTCCCCACCCCTGCGTAAGATGAAACACATAGAGGTTGTCCAAAGTTCATACATTGGATCATTAGTGGACACAAGAAATCTTCAGTTCCAGGCCCTTTCTGTAACCCCAACATCATTTTGCCTTCAAGTAGGACCTTCCTATGTACCTACAAAATCATGGGAACTTTCAAATCTGCAAGGCTTAAAGTAAGAACCAATTTACTGAATCTCATGGAGCAAGGTAGCGTTACCAGTGTGGAAAGGAAAAGTAACCAGGATATGATGAAGTCACAAAGCACAACAACTGAATTCAAGATGCAACTTCTCATTTCTTTCATCTCCATTTATTTTCTCTTCCTAATTTTTATTTATTTATTTATTTATTTATTGGGTTGCATTACTGATTTAACTGCTGTCATGCTGCTCTCCTCTGAAGAGCTGAATGGGGACTTTGTAATCAACACTTTAGATATATGCTTGCTATAAAATTCCAGTGGATCTTTTAAA
Source organism: Gavialis gangeticus (assembly GCF_001723915.1). NCBI lineage: Eukaryota > Metazoa > Chordata > Crocodylia > Gavialidae > Gavialis > Gavialis gangeticus. The sequence continues at coordinate 14,351,176 of NW_017729032.1, read as the reverse complement.
ATAAAAATCTATATCAGTAACTGCAAAAACTTCTTGTAGTCAGTGTGACAATTGTCCGCAACAGATAATTGAAGATAATTACAGAACTTAGCATATTAGAACAAGGAAAGGCTTTACTGAGGGGTTGACTTGAAAGAACACAGCAATAATGTAGATCTGAATCATGCAGGCAGCAGTCCTTTACTTCAGCTACCTATCCCACCACACAAGCAACCTATAGACAAAAGTCCCACTTCTGCCTTCCTGCTCCACTACAGCCCACTTCTCCTTTGGTGTCAGATGGTAAATAATCCCAGAAGCTGACAAGATCCATCTCCATGCCGTATGAGGACTATTGCTTCTTTCAGTCCAGAGGCTAACTCAGAGGTGGGCAATTACTTTGGCTGTAGGGTGAGAACCATGATCTGCTACCTGCAGACTGTTCCACAGGCAGGGGTGTGCAGGGAACAGATCAGAGCTCTGCCCCAGACCCTGGCCCCACGCTATCAGTGCCCAATGATCCTGTGATCACCACTGGGACCCACACAGGCAAAGGGCATGGCCAGACAGATGGAATGGGGCTGCAGGAAGGAGCAGGATGAGTGGGAAGAGCCAAGAATCAGGATCAGGATTGTGGATTAGTGACAGCATGGGGTCAGGGCCCAGGGCAGAGCCACAATCCACTCCCCATGCATCCCCTCCTGCAGAATTGACACCCACTGCAAGGACATGCTGGCAGTAGATCGTGGCTCTGCCTCTGCTCTGCAATCCTGATCCCGATCCCCAGACCCACCTATCCATCCCACTCCCAGATGCCGCTCCCTGCCCACACACCCTGCCCATGCAGGTTAGAGCCAGTCTCCATGGAGACCCCACCCACCCTCTCCATCCAGCACCCCCAGCAATTGGGTATGGGCAGACAGGCCAGGTGCCTGGGCAGCATGGCCAGGCCTGACAGTGGCAGCCAGGAGCCATTCCTGGGCCTACTGGGAAACAGAGTCCAGCCACTGGGCCACCCCATCCCCACTCTGCACCCAGGGGTGGTGGGACTGGCTGCATGCACCACAGCCTGGACTGCCTTTCCTGCCTGGGCCAGGCAGGGTCAAGGAATCTGCTGTGGGATGGACAAAAAATGGCTTGGCAGGACAGATATGACCCATTTTGCCTGTATGCTCCAACACTTAATCCAGGTATAGTTATCCGAGCTGTGTAGAGCGTCCCTACCCAAGTTCACTAGGATCAAGGCCTTCAGTGAAAAGCCATGACACACCTGATGCTGCCTCTTCACTGCCAGCTCTCAACACAAAATCATCTTTTTTATGTGACCCCTGCCCCTGAGTTGCAATGGGTTAAGCAGAGAGGGATGGTGCTGTTCCAAGCCCAAGAAAACCAGACCCAGGGAACTGAGTTGAACTATGGCTCCCAGCCTGTCTTGGGAGCTGGCAGAAAGTTGCCACCAACCAATGGGAAGGAGGGTGGGCACAGCTATGAAAAGCCCATGAAAATAAAACAAGGGACAATGGTTTGAACTACAGCCCCCAATAGCAGGAGGGGAGGGATGAAAAAGCAGCTGCAAAACAGGGGCCATTTTGCCTGGAGCCAGCACGGTTGGAGAAGAGGAGAGTCCTTGCTCTCTGGTATACTCCATGCACAACTGAAAGAGGCGCAAGAAGACTGTGAAGGTACCTGGTCTGAGTGCAGCTGGGAAAAGGATATACTTCCCCACTGAGGAGACCCCAGCAGGGAGAGAAACTGACTGCCATGACAGAGCAGGACCAGAGGGAGTTGCACTGAAAAGGTTGCAGAAGTTAGTGCCATCAGCATAGCTGAAGTGTGGTGAAAGTACTTGTGCTGTCTACAACAGCTAGGGCTGTGCACAAGGTGAAGAGTCTTGCCCCAAAAGGTCCTTGTGAGACTACTGGAGCTGGGGTTTTAAGCTGGACTTTTAAAAGGGGTGCTTGTGTTAACTGGTTTCTACACTGGGTTTGGTGTGTTGTATTACAAATTGCTTGTCTGATGCTTAGGAGTATGAATAAATCATTCTGGTTTATACATTCCTGTTAAACTGATATACTTCTGGGGAAACTGAAAAACCACAGCCCAACATCCACGCCCCCTCCCAAGAGGGGTTACATGTAAAATCTTCATTCGTTGGTAGAATCATCGAAAAGTAGGACTGGAAGGGACCTCAAGAAGTCATCCAATCTAACCCCCTGCTTAAGTCAGGAACATCCCCAACTAAACCATCACAGATGAATGATTATCTAACCTCCAAGACAGACATTTAATAGCCACTTTAGGGGTAGAAACAGACATCTCCCAACCAAAGAGGATCAACTGTGGGTAGTATGGCCTACCAAAACTGATTCACTTTCTTGGGCAAAACTTATTGCCCACTGTCCTGCATCCATCAGGGGACCAGATGGAGGACAATGAGTGCTATGCTCCCCTTGCCTGGGGATTCCTTCATCCCTCACTTCCCCACACCTCTTTGCTGGGACACATGTGAACCCATGCTTCACATGGAGGCACAAGCCAGAGAAGGTCCTGGCATGGGATAGCATTGCAGCCAGGGGATCTCTAGTGCCCAATGCTTCCATGCCAGGACCCACACTGACCTGTGCCTCAATTTGAAGCACAGGGCAACACAAATCCTGTCAAGGAGCTGCAGAGTGGCACAGGAGCCAGGTAATCCATGGCCCCCATGCCTTCACACTGGGTCCCACACTAACCTATGTTTCACAGAGAGGCATGGAGCAGTGGAGGTCCCAGCATGGAAACATGGGATATCAAGGATTCTCTGATTCCCATGTCACCCCATGCCTCTGCAACACACCACAATGGCACCCATGCTTCTGTGTGAGGTAGTCTGCACGAGTCCCGATGAAGACACAGAGAACTGGAGATTCCCCAGGTCCCAGCATGGAGGTACAGCATACCTCCCCCATACCTCCATTGATGCATGGTGATCCAGCCAACCCATGTGGAGTTTCCCTGCTTATGAAGATGTGCCTTAGAGATCCCAAGGCAGGTTCCCATAAGTGGTAAATCTTGACTTTTCCCAGCTTATAGAAAGGTGACCCAAGATTGACAATCTGGAAAAATTATCTGAAATTAATCAAATTTTAAAATTAGAAAGTACAATTGCAAAGTGCTGCATTTAGAATGAAAAAAAAATCACACCAATTAAGGATATCTCTTTGATCACCACTTTTACCCCCATAAAAAACAATCTCATGGTGGCACACAAGTGACATCAGGCAATGTCTGTTTCTTCTCTTGGTGATCTCAGTGCTAACCTACCCTTATAGTGAAAACATTCTTCTTAATATCCAACCTAAATTGCCTATGATGCAGTTTAATACCATTACTTCTTGTTCCGACCCCTGCAATAACAATGAATAGTTCATCACCACCCCATGTATAGCCAGGTATTTGAAGGCAGTTATCAATCCCTAACCTCAGTCTTCTCTTCTCAAGAATAGTCACAGGTCTTCCAACTTGTTTGTATAACTCTTGTTTCCTAAACTTCAAATAACTTTATTGCTTTTCAGTGGATTCTTTCTAATTTGTCCACCTCTTTCTTGAGGTGTGGTGCCCAAACCTGGACGTGGTACTCAGTGCTGAAGAGAGAAAAGAGTGGAAACAGCACTCCTGTTTATACAATGCAGTATGCAACAAGAGCATCCTGTTGACTCATATTCAGCTTGAGGTCCACTACCCACAGGTCCTTTTCTGAAGGATTGTAGGTAAACTAGACTGTATTTGTACGTGTGATTTTTTTTCATACTAAATGCAGCACTTTGCAATTGTACTTTCTAATTTTAAAATTTGATTAATTTCAGATAATTTTTCCAGATTGTCAAGGTTGTTCCGAATTCTAACCTTAGTCTCCAGAGTGGCTGTAACTCCGTCCACATTGGTGCATCTGAATCCTTCAAATCATTATATCATTCAAATCCCAACCCCAAATGCAAGGGTGACAAAATCCAAACTGTAGCTCATAACATGGAGGAATGCTCTATTTATCCTCTTAATGTTGCATTGAAGATCTGCACTAGGCTGCTGATGACACTTTGCAATGGATATCAAATCTAAAACTGTCACTCTAGGCTTATCCTTCAGTGCTGTGGTTTATAGGTTGTTTATAGCTTTTTCTTTCATTGGGTTGCTGTAATCCACAGGTATACATAAATAACATTAAATTCAAATCCCATCCTTCAAACTATGAAATATTACTGAATGTGGGACAGACTCCTGGGATACCCCACTCAATACCTCCTCCCAAGTGGACATCAAACCACTGATGCATGATGATCTAAGCAACTGTGTATTCACCTTATGGTAGTTTCATCTAAACTACATTTCCTTAGATACATTTCCTAAACAACATTCTCCATAAAAAGAATGTCATGGAAGACAGCAGTAGGGATCAACTGGTGCACAGAAACCTTAAGTAGAGTCCTTGCCACCAGATATATACTCCTCACGGCAAAGTGAAAACTTCTGCCTGATCTCCTTCCACCCCAATCACCCATATACAACTGTGGTACTATCATCCAATGGATTTGGAGTTTGTGCCTTCTTATGTTGACTCCCCAGTGAACTACTTGAAAAACTTCTGGGCAGAAAGCTTGCGCAAATGAACTCTTCCAGTTGTTTCATTTTCCCCTGTTCACTAATAGAGACAAAGACCCCAACCTCTGCAGATCTGTCCACATGGAAGTAGCAAACTTCCTACCATTTAGAGCTTTGGACCACTGTGTTTATAAATACACATGAAAACACACTATAGCTTGCACCAGAGGGCAAAATAGGTCTACTGAGATAGAATCTAAAACTAAGAGAAAACATAAATAAATCTAGGTAAATACACACCTGCAGAGGAACTTCCAGATTTCCATGATCAGGAAGTGGAAATTGACATTTAGAACTAGATTTACCAGACACTGATTTACAGCTCTAAATGAGGTTATAATATCCGCTGATGCTTTTTTTTTACTTCTACCAAATCCTCCAGCTCAGCTCTCTGAGGCAAGTCATTAGGGAAAGCATTCATTATAACAAAGATACATTAATAGCATCCATTTGTAAGTATTAATTTGCTGTTGTCAGGTGGTAATTGCAGAGGTGATTGCATCAGTCTTCACAAGTTTGATAAAAGCAAAAGTCCTTGTATCACTGTTATGGACACTTATGAGGTAGTGACTTTGAGAGACTGGGTTGAAAGGCATGTAATGATCCAGCAGTTTGAACCTCAGACTCAGACCTGTACTTCCTTCACAATCACCCTCAGCATCTTATGCCAGTGGGAACCAATTAGCTGAGATATTCTGGGTCCTGGAGTGGTTATCCAATGGAAAAAAGAAGCAAGGATTTCTTACAGTGATATCTTGGAATACTAGTTTTCTCCAATTTAAAAAATATCCCCACAATTTTTGGTTAAAAAAAGTAACCCTAAAGCCACATTTTTCCATGATTAAAATGAAACACCACTAATATATAGGTATTAAACCATCTTTAAAAAAGGGAGGAGGGAGGACCTGGGCAACTATAGGCCCATCAGTCTTACCTCAACCCTAGGGAAACTCTTTGAGAAGATCATCAAGGAGCACATCTGTAATGGGCCGGCTTCAGGGATGATGCTCAAGACCAACCAGCATGGTTCATTAGGGGCAGGTCATGTCAGACCAACCTGATTGTCTTTTATGATTAAGTCACAAAAGTATTGGATGCAGGTGTCGCCATGGGCATAGTCTTTCTGGACTTCAGCAAGGCCTTTGACATTGTCTCCCACCCCATCCTCATTAAAAAACTAGGTGATAGTGGCATTGATGCCTACACAGTCATATGGATTGCAGATTGGCTGAAGGGTTGTACTCAGAGGGTGGTGCCGGATGGGTCATATTCGACCTGGGGGGAAGTGGGCAGCAGAGTCCCCCAGGGCTCGGTTCTAGGGCCTGCACTGTTCAATTTCTTTATCAGCAATTTGGACGATGGGATGAAAAGCAACCTGTTTAAATTTGCTGATGATACCAAAATTTGGGGTGAGGTGAGCACGCTAGTAGGGAGGGAAAGACTGCAGCAAGACCTGGATAGGTTACAAGGGTGGACTAACAAAAACAGGATGCGTTTCAATACTGACATGTGCAGGGTGCTGCACTTGAGCAGTAGTAACCAGCAG
>NW_017729032.1:14337681-14340013 GCF_001723915.1 Gavialis gangeticus | reverse complement strand
TTGAGAGGGTCCAGAGGAGGGCCTCTCACATGATCCGGGGACAACAGGGCAGACCCTACAATGAGACACTGCGGGACCTGAACCTGTTCAGCCAGCCTTCACAAGACAAGGCTGAGAGGGGACCTGGTGACCGTCTATCAGCTCACTAGGGGGGACCAGAAGGGTTTGGGAGAGACCTTGTTTCCCCTAGTGCCCCCTGGCATAACAAGGAATAACAGCCATAAGTTGTTGGAAAGTAGGTATAGATTAGACATCCGTAAGAACTATTTCCCAGTTAGGGCGGCTAGAATCTGGAACCAACTTCCAAGGGAAGTGGTGCTGGCTCCTACCCTGGGGGTCTTTAAGAAGAGGCTTCATGCCTACCTGGCTGGAGTCATCTGAGCCCAGTTTTTCTCCTGCTCAAGCAGGGGGTCGGGCTTGAAGATCTACAAGGTCCCTTCTGACCCTACTTCTATGATTCTAGGAAAAATTGGAGATATTTTATATCAGAGAAAACCAAGATCCCTGGGGAGATCTTTTATTGATCAAATGCATAGTTGGAATAGAGTTACATGAGCTTTTGAAACATTCTTCAGACCTGAAGAAGCTTGTCTTACATGCAAAAGCTAGTCTAACTCTATCCCAACTATGCAGTTAGTCCAATAAAAGATACCACCCTAAGAAACCCTTGCCTGTTGCAATTCCAGGACCATCACGACGGCAACATCACTCAAATTCTACCATGAAAGAGAGACATCCAATGAAAGTATGTCATGGGGAATGTAACTGAGTTCAAAGAATGGATTAACAAATTCATGGAGGGGAGGTATATAGGGAGATGTTAAATAAGAGCAATAAGGGAGGTATCCTCCAACATCCCTAAAACCAATGATGATTGATGCTAGAGAGGATATGACAAGGAATGGGTCACTCTAGACATTCCCCATTCTCCCTCCAATTCAGGCTTGTCCAACTTACCGCCAAGCCGTTTTCTGAGGCCCAAGGTGCTGCAAAGGGAAACGAAAGTAAACACTGTTTACTTTCGCTCCCACCCCTTGTCCCTCCCCCAGCCCTTCAGCAGCTTCCTAATGAGGGGGATGGGCCCTTTGGCCAGCCCACTGGGTGATAAAAAGTTCATGATCTGGCCCCACATTCAAAAAGGTTGGAAATCCCTGCTCTAATTCATCTACAATTTTTCACCATCAGAGACAGGCTACTGTGCTAGATGAAGCATTTGTCTGGCCCAGTAAGGCCATTCTGATGCAGAGTATTCCAAGAGCGGAGGCTGCTCCTACACATGCATTACAGGCCACTACCTACCCTGTGGACATTTTCATCTTGGGCAAGGAGGGGAACACCATGAATCATTCTATGCGAGTGCCCTCATCCACAGTCAAAGCTACATCACTTCAGGTATACTGTCGGTTTACTTTAAGCCCAGGTTCTATCTGCTCTCCCAGAAGTCCTGTTATGTGATGGCAAAGTCAACTGCAACTCTTAATTATCAACTAGCTGTTTATTCTAGTCTTACTCCCAATCACATGGAATGCTAGTTCCCTGTGTACATGGTCTTTCTTTGTTCTATTTACACCTTGGTCGGGATAAAGTAGCATAGGAAGGTGTGGCAAAGTGATGGTCCTTGACTAGCCACAGGTCTAGTTTTCCCAACTGCCTCTGGGCATGCCACTCACCTGTCTCACCTGCCACACCTTGATGGAACATAACTGAGTGTTAATTAGGTGGGAGGCTGCCCATTTTACACCCCAATACTGGGGGGGGCGCTATCTGTGGCTCCGTTCCACCTGTGGCCCAAGCCTCGCAGATTGCATCTGAGGTAATTGGCTCAACCGTCCCCTTCGCTCATTAGCTGTGGCCCCGCTCATGGAACCTTCAGCTTCCATATAAGCCCTGGCCCTGTGTCAGGCCAGTTGGGACCCTGAGCTTCTTTGCTTATCATAGGTGTCCCTTGCAGTGGGCCCCTGGCCCTTTTGACTGTCTGGTCCAGGCCCCAACATTGACCAGTTGAGTCTCTCATTTGGATTTATGCCTCCTGCCTGCACTTAGGGAACAAGGTCCCCCATTCCCAGGTCAGGGGCTTCTGGAAGCATGCCTGGCCCTGTAGGGTAACTCCCCCAGCAGGCTCAGGCACTTCCCGAAGCTTACTTGGCCTACCCTGCTCTGATGGAATATGGCCCACCCAAAGGTACTTATGAGAGGCTCCTGGATTTAATAATCTTCAGCTTGTATGCATTATTCTCTTGCCCTCTGATCATGTGTCCGACTCTCCTCTGCACTCTCTCAAGATTCTTGATATCCTTCTTGAATTGTGGAGCCCAGCATTGGATGCAGTACT
>NW_017729032.1:14333336-14337670 GCF_001723915.1 Gavialis gangeticus | reverse complement strand
ATGAGGATGGGGTGGGAGACGGTGTCAAAGACCTTGCTGAAATCTAGAAAGACTACATCCACGGCAACATCTGCATCCATTGCCTTTGTGACCTGATTTGGTGGGCAAGCATGATTTATGAGAGCAATCATGGGGGCAGGCAGGATCTGCAGGGTATTGGTAGGGTACAAGAGAGTTTGGCAGGATCAGGGATGCTAGCAGGGTCTTCAGGAGGGCTTGGGGTGGGGACCAAGGTCTATTTTTAACCCTCCCCCGCTCCCCTAGTGAATCTACACCTGCATCCCTCCCCTCTTCCCTCCACCAGTAAGTAAGTACTTGCTTAGCTCCCAGCAGTGGTGAACACTGATAAACCTAGCACCCACAGTGACTTGCAGGATGGGGGGTAGGGGAAAGAGGCAAAGAAGGGGGTGGCTGATTCATGGAAGTGAAGGGCCAGGGGACTAAAAATAACCCAGTGCCAGAGGCGTGAATACAAAAAGCAGAGGTTTAGGATTAGGGCCAGGGCCTGGGCTTTCCCAGTCCTGAGGCTATACAGATCAATTCAGTTTGAGTGTACATCGATTCAGGGCTATCTTAGATTGGGTTCCACCTTTTTTAGGTTGGTGTGTGCACGCAAAACTTCTGTTATGGGTTTACTTTGATTTCCGATCACGGAGACCTAGGCGAATTAAGTTGGATCAGATGGTCATTTTTAACCCAATCTAACCTCCCCAAGTCCCTTCTCCCACCAATATCTGCACTTAACCTATCTTCCCCACTAACAATAACTACAAAAAAAAATCAGTTAACACAAATTGATAAACAACCATCTGCAAAGAAGACTTTACCTCTACCAGAATGTCATTATGAAATGAATATTGAACCCTCACTTTCCTACAGAGGATTTGTATAGGATGGCTTGAATATGGATAATCCTGCCTAGATAACCTTCAGAGGTCCCTTCCAGCCTTACTTTTCCATGATTCTATGACTTGGAGAAACTTTGTTTCACTTCCTTTCTTTACCACCAATCTCAAGGTACAGAGGGATGGCTCTTCCTTAAGTCATATTGATACAATTCTGTTTGGTATACAAGTAACATATAAGGGACAGATTTTTTATTTTTAAATTCAACCCAACTACCCTGTTCAGGGGGTGGGTTGAATGCTGCTGGTACTCAGACCTATAATGTGGACCAATGGCATAACTAAGTCAGGGCAACTGGGGCAGCCACCCTGGGTACTGACTTGTTTTGGGGATGAAGTGGGGGGGAGGAAAAAAAAACATCTGTAGCCACATAATAGCCGGTGGTGTCATGGCACCCAAAAGTCATTGCTGCTTCTGTGCATGGCAGCTGTTTAGGTGCCCAGCCATGGTCATTGCACCTCTGATGGGATTAACTACTCTGCTAATCCAGGCATTCTCTGTGTTGGAAGGGTGTGTGTATGTTTACAGAGCAATAGATATTTTGCAGTATTTTTTCAAATATGAAACGTGGATTGATATGGATGGGTTTTGCTAGGTCAGATTTGTAGCTGGTTCAAAGAAGGAACTTCAGGCAATAGATCTTGGGGGCCTTCTTCACACTTGTGTAAACTCACCAAAATGACCCTGAACAAGCTACTTGCTATTTCTGTGGCTTTGTTTTTATATCTGCAAATTGCAGAACAAGATACTGTGAATGAGGCATAAGGATGTTCCTTAATTTCTACTTTGTCAGGAATTAACAGTGGAACCATGTTTCTTCCCCATCACATGCAAGATCTGGGATTAGAAGCAAGGAAGTTTCTTAGAAGGAACAGGTGTTCCGTTGTTCCTTCCTGATTGCTGGAACATCACATCTGGATTCTTTCTAATGGAAAATCTGCAGAAATTGAGATTTTTCTGCAGAAAAAAAATATAATTGACAAAACATTCCACCCCAAAGGCTCTCTCTAAACTGTTGCCTTTCTTCAAAGATACATTTTCATCCTGCTTTCTACATTGCAATAAGTTTATTTTACTTTTTTCCATCTCCTCCGACTCATGGCTGATATGTTACTTGTCCAGCCTTTAATTTTCAGCTCATATTCCACTTGCTGTTATCTCTTAAGCCATTTGACAGGTCACGCAGTTGCTTCCTAATGTTTTCTTCTTGGCTTGATTAGAAGTATTTATGGAGAAAAATTGATTACGGTGGTTTCAGCTGAGACAGCAAGATATTGACTTAAAATACATATGCACGGCAGAGTGAAAGATAATCAATGTCCAAACACCCAAAAGATGATGCAGTGATTGCTGACTCCCTCAATTATTTCAGGCAAGAGCAAGCAAGCACCAAGGATCAATCAATAATATTGTATCAAAAATGTACTTGTGCCACAACCACTAGCAGGCAGCTGGGTCATTCGAAACAAAGAAAAAAGAAAAAAAAATAATCAAGGCTGAGAAGTGGTATAACACTAGAAATGAAAGCACTGGAGGAGCCTTACAGGGACAAATTAAATAAAGAAACACTCCTACAGTGGGAAAGTGTCCCACCAAAAACAACAATACTTGCATGGAACGCTTTGTCCGAGCTGTTCAAATTGCTTCCCTTGTGAGGCAGGGAAATATTATATTCCTTTATTTTTCGTTGTGTGAGCAGAGGCATATACAAAGATTATAGATCTAGAGCATTCCTACAAAACACAGCCTTGGATTGCTTTGAAATTCCCTGTACGTATTTTAAGGGAACTGAGATTTTTTTCGGGTTAGCTAGACAGAGAAGTAGATACTTCTTGGTATCATCTCTGCACTTCCCCAAACCCAACCTGCAGTGCTAGTTGGCTGTTCTATTGCATGCTGTGGAAAGACCCTTACACCCACCCATCCTTTTTAATGTGTAGTACACCTGATCCTGTAATGACCTGCCCAAGGTCTCACCTCTGGAAACAGGTGCATTTTTTCAAAAGAAGACACTTACAAATCTCAGCATTGAACTTGTTAACTTCCTAATGCTGTTGGAACCCTCCCTCTGCACCTGCATACGTTCTGGAGCTGGGCAGTGGCAGTAATGCTTCCTTGCATCAACTGTGTGCGAGTGAATGTGCATATATTATAAAACCTTTTTGCCAAACTCTGTGCAACTCCTCTCCACCCATATTCTATATGGCAAAGACCCAAGGCTTGGATTACCATCATACTATGGTGTTTTCACATGACTTCGGCAGTGCAGAGGGCATCAGTATAGGTGAAAACTGCAGCTGCAATTCCTTTTAAGGCCCCTTTAACCTAACAGAGTTGTGCAAAGGTTCTGGGTGTAAATTGGGATGAGGCATAGACAATCAGGTGCAAGGCTCAGCAGTAGTACGTTGAACTAACACTCACACCAACAGCCTTTAAATCCCATCTTTCCAAACCACGTGTGTCTGGTGTATTGGAGACCTGGGCCAAGAGTAAATACTTCATTTGCCTAGCCTGTGTCTCGGCCCTGCCACTCAGGATTACCAATACAAACTCATTTCTTTTAGCTGCTCTCACACCTTTCTTCCTTTCATTTAGTTTATGGAAATTAGTTCATCCAAGTTCAGCCCCCAATCTCCCTTTCTTCTCATTGTGCAGTATTTGCATAGATACGTCCAAGGTATTACACAGGTGAAACTCATGTTATGCACACTATTTGCAACTACATAGTCTTGGAGTGCACTGGATATCTTCCAAGTCAGATTTTAAAATAGCTCTTAAATACTTTTCGAAAAGAGAACAGCTGCTTAGAAGAACTTGCTCAGCTGAGGAGAGGTGAGCGTAGTTCTGAACCGCAAATTGAATTATGCATCTTTTCAGAGCAAAAGTCTAGGATTTGTGCCTGACAAGATGTGCTTCTCCAACCCTCCATTCATATTTTTTTCCTCCTATTCATTGTTTTCATGCTGTGCCCAATTTCAAGTGCAGCTTCCCATCTCGTTTATCAAGTCCTTAATTCTACAAAGCTGCTGAACTTAAGCATAGCTGGCCAGCAAAATGTGGGTGCATCTACATGTGCAATTAATGCATAGTAAGATTACTATGTAGTAAGATGTGGCTGGTAACATCCACATATGCCCTGTTGGGTGCAGATTTGCACCCAACCAGAGTAGCCCAGTTCAGAGCTATTCCTGCCCTGCTCTGCCTCCCAGCAGCAGCCAGGGGGAGTTCCGGGCTCTCCCAAGTGCCAGCCCAGGGACTGGCAAGGGGCATGGAGGCTAGTCCTGATGTACACGTGGCCAGGAGAGCTGTGCACAGGGCCAGAAGACAACTGCCCCTGCAGCCAGTATAGCTCCCCCTGGCTGCCTTAGCTAGGCAGCAATGGCCCCTTGTTGCCTGGGCTGACCCCTCAGGTCAGCAATCAGCAATTG
>NW_017729032.1:14320304-14328336 GCF_001723915.1 Gavialis gangeticus | reverse complement strand
GGGCTCCCTATACGCTCCCTAGCAGACCCAGAAGTGGACTGGAAGTGCTTCTGATCCACTTCCAGGTCTGCTACTGAGCATGCTGGGGAGCCCCCCACACTTCTGTGGGACACTCTATGTGCCCCAGCATCGCATGAGCTGCCTGGTACCTTGAGGTATGTAGAAAAAACATTAAAAGCTGTGTCTACATCCGAATCGGCAAATGTTTCTGAATCAATTTGGATTCAGAGATTTGGCCACCAAATCAAGCCGAATCAAATCAGTGATCAAAGCTTCACCCAGCCCTAATGCCTACAGCAGAAACCTTGTTGTGGTCCAAAACCATTGTGCGGAACAGGGGTTGGCCACCAACGGCCTCCTGTCTGGACCCAGCCTATGAAGCCTTTGAATCCGGCCTGCAGAGCTGTGCCTTTGGTGGTATGTGTCAGTAGGGAACTCTGTGTGCCATGCTGCAGTCAGCTACTGGGGGCTTCAGCAGAAGGAGAGCTGTTTCAGTGCCATGCTGCAATTGGGTGGCATGGGCTCTGGAGGGTGAGGGGGCTTTCACTGTGCTATGCCACAGGTGAGCAGCAGAAAGAAGTGGTGGCATGTAAGTCCAAATGTCCACCTGCATCTTAGCTGCGTCATTCCAGTCTCCCTGCTGGAAAATGTTGCTGAACCCTACTATGGAAGGTGTAAACAGATGCCCATGACACTAGTGTCTATACAGTTCAAAAGAGTGGAAGTAAATATTATGAAAGTGTCCTATAGGGATCCCATTGCACACTACTAATCCCACTATCTGATCCCCAGTGCTGTCCCTGTTATGACTCCATCAGTAAAGTAGGTCAAGAACTAATCCAAATGTTTAAGAAGGCTGGCATGGCTATACTTGCTAAAAGATACTATTTTTTTCTAATATTTTGCCAGTATAAACTCTTTTTGAATTTTTTGGAGGGTTAATGAGTTGTGGGATTTCTGCGTGGGGGTGGGGGGGAGGGAGGGGAAGGAGCAGAATAATGAAAAAATACCAACTTAAATTCATTCTAAATAGAATCTTATTTCTGTGGGTCCTGATTCACCCTGAAACAAGTAGAAATGTAATAACTGTTACATGCTTTGCCAATGTTTCAGCTGGAAGTCTGGCATCTGTCTCTGCAAGCATTCAGTTCTAAGTGTAACATATGTTTGGCAGCCACAAGAAAGATGTTGTCAGTTTGGGGATGAACTGCTTGACAGCTATTTCTATGGTTCCCATTACCATAATGATCTTAACTAAATTTATCCTCCTTGAAGTTCTGCATCTCACAGTATAGGTTCTTCTTTTTATTTTTATTTATTTATTTTTTTTTAAACTGGTAGGGAAATTGGAGCACATGGACTAAGGCTGAGTCTACAGTGATAGTTTGGATTGACTTTTAGAGTCTCTCTGGGCATTTCCATGTGTGCACTAAGGCATTTTTTTCTAATACACATTAAACTTTAGTACCTCCAATGTGAGGTAATAAAGAAATGTGCATTAGACTTCCTTAATGCACAGTAATGTGTGTGCATGGTTTTTAAGTGACGCTAAATGCACAGTAGCCTATTTTACTGTACATTAGCATAATGAAACATTTTTTTTTACATGATGCTTTAATGTACAGTAGAATAGGCTACCTGACATTAGACACACATGGAAACATGCCCTCCAATTCATACCCATCATCTCCATCACTCAGAACCCCCATGTTTGATCACTGGAGGCAGTCCAGCCTGAACCCAGGAGCTCTGTTGAACTTCTGGGTCTGAGACAGACACTGCTGACTCTTGCTTTCTATCCATCCCTTTTCTGGACAGTGCTATGAACTCGTCTGTATGCTACAGGCCTTGAACACAAGTAGTCAATAAGCAAAAATCCAACAAGTCCCTGTTCCTGAGTGGTCTGCCCTTCTCTTCTCTCTCCCCCTAATAAGTAGGAAGAAAACCCAGAAGGTGAGACACAAATAATACACAAACTAATTCATAGAAATGCCTGCAAAAATCCTGGGATGCATCTTAGTTCTATACTCAATACATAAGCACAACATGAACAGCTCTGAGGTGGGCTACAAGGTATGATACAGACTGGAAAGGACAGCTGATGTCTCAGGTTGGTTGAGGAAAAACACTGAGCAGGGAAGCTTAAGTGACCAATTACGACTTTGGATCTACTTGCATGGATGAGACAATCACTGATTACATTGGCATATGCTGCTAAGACAGCCCCAGTTTGGCTTAGTGTTCTTACCTCTAGATTGTCTGATGATGAAAATTTGCAGGGAAAGGAGGTAGCAGACCTGCCAAAGCATTGACTGTATTCATTGACTTGTAAGAATCTGCTATTTTAAGTCTCTATCTAGCTCTCTACCTGGAGTGTGGATCAATTTTTTTCCCACGTGCAGTAAACATTGCTAGCGTCTTTTAAGCTTGTTGCTCCATATTGATCAAAAACTTCTAGATGGCCGCTCACAAGAATTCCAGAAGAGAGAAAGCAGCTGTTTTCTGCAATCGTTTCATCTTCCTTTGCCATCAAGACCACATAGGGCAGTGATTCTCAACCAGAGTGCCCTAACACTGTAAATAGGCTATTTATCGAGCTGCTTTTTGCAAGAGAGGTAACTATGTTATTAGTTCTTTACGTAGCTTTAATCTCTGCCATGCTCTGCTCACCCCCAGCAAAAACAAACCAAAACCTTTATCCTCTTCTGATACAAGAAGGGCCTATTTTTATTGTGGCTTCTCTTCTCTTTCCCTCTCTTTCTTGTTTCCTCTCTCCCCCTTCCCTCCCTCTCCCCTTGGAGATTTCTGAAGCTCCTAGTGTGACAACCCACCATAAGCAAAATCTCCCACAGCTGAATGTCTTTAACAGGGCTGGCTACCTCTTCTTAAGAGAATAGACCATCCTGTTACAAGCACCATAGAGTGCCATTAGTTCATTTTAAGGCTGTTATATAATATTAGTACTGTTAGGAGCACACACACCTACAAATGATTCACAAGGTTACCCCACAGATTTCAAACAGAAATCCATAGTATCACAATCATTCTGACATGTTGTGGTCTCTCCAGTTCTTTGCAACAGAAGAATTGCTCTACCATTTTTTGATAGTTGAAAAG
The DNA here is from genome assembly GCF_001723915.1 of Gavialis gangeticus. Taxonomy (NCBI): domain Eukaryota; kingdom Metazoa; phylum Chordata; order Crocodylia; family Gavialidae; genus Gavialis; species Gavialis gangeticus. Next base: position 14,325,219 of record NW_017729032.1, on the reverse strand, counting down.
TAAAAGCTGGATTTTTTTAGACATACCTTGAGCGTAATGAGGGATGCCTTGGATCTAAAAAGGTTGAGAATCACCAATTTACATTATTGTCCAACTCTAAAATATTAAGAAAAGAGTTTTCACAATAATTTGGGGATTTTTTTTTTTTACTTGTCCTATATGTAGACATATTTTCAAGCCCCCTTCCGCCCACCATACCACCTTAAGGACTAGAAACTTATGCTTTAAAAAAAATGAAATTATTTTCAAGAAGTTGGAGCTTTATGCAAATTGCCAAATATTAGGATTCTTGTAATGAAATATTAAGAGTTGGCACCATTTTTGTTTTTATAATCCTGTCTTGCTGGAAGCTCTTCATTTGGTCTCTTATGCATATGAAACACAGTTACATGTTTGCATTTTCTCTGCTGAGATACTGACATTGTCTCTTGGTGTGAACACAAGAAGGTAAAGCCCTCTTGCATTTGTATCCTGCTCACAGACATGAAGAGTTTCAGACTGCCTTATCTGTAATTTGGATCTCTTGTGATTGACATTTAAGAAATGAAATTTTATATTAATGTTTTTCAAATAGTTTCAAACTCTAGTAGACTCACAATAACAGATGCCAATGAGCAAAATGGTTTTAGGGCAAAAGATGCTTAAGTAGTTTTTGGTCTTGGGAAAACTTGTGCAGTGTAGAGAGGAAAAACTGAATGTTTAAACTCCTAACACTGAATTTTGTGGTTCTTCCTTTAACTATCAAACCTAAAGCCAATGTCCTCTAATTTGTGTGTCAAAAGTTAGACTTTTCTATTTACAGTCATGTACTTTATTTTATTCTTATGACCTATTCTTGTGGCTCAAATTGTACTCAAATTGTGCATAAGTGCCTTCGGGATTAGGGTTGCAAATCTCCAAATAAAAAGTAGTCTTGTGTTCACAAGCTTGAGCACCCACAGCTCCTCTTGGCTGCAATGACATTAACCTGTGGATGCTCAACAGTTCTGAAAACCAGGTTGCTTATTTAGTTGCCAAGACATGGCTTCAGGAGTAACTGGGTCAAAAATTTTAACTTAACTTCTATAGAATTGGGTTTCTGCAATTTATAAAAATGACGCCCTACCACAGGCACAATGCACTAGAGGGTGGGGCTGTTCCCTTCAAATATATCTGGCTTGTGGGTGACTAGAAAACCAAATAGTCTGCTCCTCTTTCCCATGGCAAAAAATCCCAAGGATGTTAATTACTCTGGGATTGGTCCCTAGATGTGCATATCTGTTCCTGTAGCCATTAGCTAAGGCAGTTGGTATGAGTCACAGCTGTGCTCCGAGTTTGAGGGCTGGTATCAAGTCTCTATTAGCCAACACTGGGAGTAGTTGAAAGACTTGAAAATCCTTTTCTTTAAAAAAAAAACAAAACTTGAGGTGGCTCTCAGCTTTACACTTAAGACCTTGCATTCAGATAGGCATAAGATCTGCAGGTTTTGCTTGCCAATTTCAAGACAGCATAAACTGTATGTTTTTAAATGCATCAGATTTATATGAATTTGGAAGAGCTGGTAAGCACAGGACTGAAACTGGTCTTATGAATTCATGCCTGCTTGCCAACACAAGTAAAATAAATGCTTGATGAAATTTGGTGGGATACAGTACTCCTGAATTACTAGAGCCACAGAAGTACGTTTCCTGCAAAGGTCAAAACCACTGACTGCGGGAAAGGTTTAGGGAGAAGAATGGATAGCGATTTTCACGTGGGTGGATCCAGGATTTTGTATGAGGGGAGTGCAGGAGTAGCTGCTACCCTGCTCCTTGCTTCCCCCTCCCTCCCCACCCCCACAATGGGGCAAGCAGACCCTGTTGTAGGAGAAGCAGCTGGGGACTTCAGGTCCCCATAATAAAGTAGGAATCCCACCTTGCCATCCCCAACCCAACCCAACCCCCACTCTTGGCACCTCCTCCCTGCTCCTCCATGCTCTGCAGCACCTCCTTCCCCTCCCATTTGCCCCTTACCCTGCCTGTCCCAAGATGACCAGGAGCAGGAGAATCTCCAGAGCAACTCTTGCCCCACTCCAGCAGGTTGTCCAGGGAGCTGGGCTCATCTGAGGACAGTGGAGGTGGATGTTCGGCTCCCACTCACTGAGTCTGCTACTGGGCTTCCAGGGTACACATGGAGGCACTGGGCAGGGAGATGGACTCAACTGGAGACAGCAACAGGAGGCAAGTCCACTTCCCTGTGCAGTCCAGCTGGATTGGGGCAGGAGGAGCTGCTTTGGAGCTTCCCCTGCCCCATGTCAGCTGGGGACAGACAGTGGTGGGTGGGGAAGGGAAAGGGAAGTGCTGGTGAACAGGAAGGGAAATTGAGGAGGCAATTAGTGCCCCTAGTAGCTGCTCCTGCAATGTGGGCTGAAAGGGGGAAGGCCCTGCTTCCCCCCCCACCCCCAATCTAGATCTGCCCCTGTTTCTGTGACTCTCAGAGTATACAGGACATGAACTCTGTTTACTGGAAATCTAGACTATTTTTTCTAGTTTTCTTCCTAATTCTATGAATCTTTGGTTTAACAGCAGAGCAGACTTACAGCTTGGAAGGGGGTCACCTATTTCAAATCTTTATCAGTTCCCCATTTTTCAGGTACTCAAAATATGCAAAACAATTAGCATAATCAAAGGAGTAATAACATGAGAAAAGAAGTTGACCGCTCATGTAAATTAGTTAGGTAAAAGATGATTAATGATGCAAAAATATCTCTAATTACCAAGAGGATAGCATTGTATATGTGCAGTTTTCCATCACAGGTTATGAACTGCGCTTACTCCTATATTTTCAGTAGCTTGCTGTGCTGAGCCAGTTGTCAAAAACCGACAAGTCTGTCATAGCCTACCTTTGTTTGGGGTTTTCTTTTTGGTCATCCAAGCATCAATGCCAGTCATATGCATCCTATGATAAGGATTGCTTAATTAAGCATACCTAAAAATTGGCAGGGTATATTTTGACCAGGAAACATTGTGAAAAAGGAGAAAATTGCTTTATTTGTGTATTCCACAGAAAGTTCTATAATATGGAATTTTAGACCCCTGCACAACAGTGCATTTCCAATAAGTAAAGGCTAAGCTACATAAATGAGTTCAGTATTTCCTTTTTCTTCATAGCAGGTGGGTTTTTTTGGCCACATACCCAATGAAAAATAACTTATTAATGGGATGGTTTATTTATTCATTCAATACTTTTGTACTGCTTTTGTTGTTTTCACAGGTGAATATGTTGAATGCTAAAAATACAGAAGTATGTGGTGGTCTCTTCTTCAGGGAAGGATAAAACAGGTGGCATTCATCTGCATTGTTCTATGGGTTTGATTGTTGTCTTGGTTATTCTAGCTCAATGAATGTATTCTTCCAAAAAGAAAAAATATATATATACACATATATATTTTAAAAGTCTGCATTCTAAATCATCAGAATCCACACGGGTCCAAATGAATAAATAAAAGGAAATAAAAATATTGCAAGAGGAAGGCAAATGATTCAGGATGAAAAGTCTATCTTTACTGAAGGAAAAATTGGCTCAAAAATAATAGACTCCATAGTAGGAAACTGTGGGGTTGTGGGTTCAATTCCTGGCTTTGCTAGGGACTATCCAACATGGGCAAGTTATTAGAGACCAGGCTATTTATTCTCAAATCCGAATATTAGAATCATAGAAAATGAGGGTTAGAAGGGACCTCAAGAGGTCGCATCTAGTCCAGCCCCCTGCTCAAATCAGGATCAGCCCCAGCTAGATCATCCCAGCCAAAATGGTCTAGCTGGGTCTTAAAAACCTCCAAGGATGGAAATTCCACCACCTCTCTGGGTAGCACTGTTCCAGTGCTTCACCGCCCTCCTAGTGAAAAAGTTTTTCCTAATATCCAACCTAAACCTGCCTTGCTGCAACTTGAGACAATTGCTCCTTGTTTTGCCACCTGCCACCACTGAGAACAGCCTAGCTCCATCCTGTCTGGAACCAAGGCTGCCTCTTTAAAGGCTGATATCACATCCTCTCTCAGTCTTCTCTTCTGCAAACTAAATACACCCAGTTCCCTCTTCTCAGAAGTCATGTGCCCCAGCCCCCTCGCTATTTTCTTTGTCCTCCACTGGACTCTTTCTAACTTGTCTACTTCCTTTTTATAAAGGGAGAGCCAAAACAAGACACAGTACACCAGATGTGACCTCACTAGTGTAGAATAGAGGGGAATAATCAATTTCCTTGATCTGCTGGCAACACTTCTACTAATGCAGCCCTGTGTGCTGTTAGCCTTCTGGTCAAGGGCACACTGCTGACTTGTATCCATCTTGTCCACTGTAACCCCCAGGTCCTTTTCTGCAGACCTGCTGCTTAGCCAGTGAGTCCTCAAGCTATAACAGTGCATGGGATTGTCCCATCCTAAGTGCAGGACTTTGCACTTGTTCTTGTTGAACCTCATGAGATTTCTTTTGGACCAATCCTCCAATTTGTCGAGGTCTCTCTGAATCATAGCCCTACCCTCCAGTATATTTACTATACCCCCTAGTTTGGTGTCATCCATGAACTTGCTGAGGGTGCACTCCATCCCATCTTCCAGATCATTAATGAAGATGCTGAACAAAACCATCCCCAGAACCAACCCCCGAGGCACTCCACTTGATACCAGCTGCAAACTAGACATTGAGCCTTTGATCGCTATCTGTTGAGCCCAACAATCCAGCCACCTTTCTATCCACCTTAGAGTCCATTCATCCAACCCATATTTCCTCAGCTTACTTGCAAGCATGCTTTGGGAGACTGTATCAAAAGCCTTGCTAAAATCAAGGTATATCACATTGACTGCCTTCCCCACATCCACAGAGTGAGTTATTTCACCTTAGAAGGCAATCAGTTTGGTCAGGCATGTTTTGCCCTTGATGAATCCATGCTGACTGCTCTT
>NW_017729032.1:14319973-14320293 GCF_001723915.1 Gavialis gangeticus | reverse complement strand
GACTGCCCCCCTACATCCCCAAGCGACTGCAGTATAATCATCCCTGGTGGCCAGCACCAGGTCCAACCAAGCATCTCCCCTGGAGATGGAGGTCCTGCATTCTGGCTAAGAAATTACATGAGCGGTCAGACCTGGCTGACTGCTTTTCCCAGCAGATGTCTAGGAAGTTCAGGTCCCCCATGACTACCACATCCTTAGACTTCACTACCTCTGTGAGCTGACCTCAGAATTCTTGGTCGAGCTCTTCCCCTTGGTTGGGAGGTCTGTAGTAGACCCCCACTGTTAAGTCTCTTTCCCCTCGACTGCCCTGTAATCTAACC
>NW_017729032.1:14315981-14319706 GCF_001723915.1 Gavialis gangeticus | reverse complement strand
CTTTTGGGGAAAGGTGGAGCCCATCCCATCCAAGCATGTCTCTTGTCTTGATGTGCTGGTCATGGTTGAAGAAGCCAAAGCCCACCTCGAGACACCATTCCTGAAGCCGCCAGCTGGTCTCCGCGATGCACGTTTCATGCCGTCTCCAGCGTCCACTCACTGGTAGGATAGAAGAGAAAACCACCTGTGCACCCATCTCCTTTAGCACTCACCCCAGAGCATGATAGTCCTCCATCAGGTGATCAGGGCTTCTCCTGGCCGCATCATTAGTACCCACATGGACTAGGACCATGGGGTAGTAATCGGTGGGCTTGATCACGGTTTGGAGCATCCCTTTCACGTCCTGAATCTTTGCTCCAGGTAGGCAGTAAACCTCACGTGCCGAGGGGTCCTGGCGACAGATGGGGCCCTCCGTACCTCTCAGGATGGAGTCACCTATGATGATCACACAATGCTTTCTCCTCCTGGCCTGCTTGTCTCCTTCGGCCTGCACAGGACGTGGAGAGTGTGGAGTTGCCTCCTCCCTGATCTGGTTAGATATCTAGCTGGCAGTAACTCAGATGCATGATCAAAAGGCTACCTCAGCCAAACTGTTTTGCTCTATGAGATTTCTATGATATTGCTCTATCTTGTACCCTTCTTTCACCCTACCCCTGTAATCAAGAAGGTTCTCCTTTGTGACTGGTGTGGGAGACTTATTGAGGGGTGGGTATAAATTATGCCTGAGAGGCCCCTTAGGTCTGCGGACTAAGAGAGACTTTCCTTTTGGGCCCCCAACTTGGGGAAGTGCCCCAAGTGCATGTACTGGGTCGAGTACCCGTAGGACTATTAGGCCTGTATTTCCCCAAGGACACAGGGCTGAGATAGTCCCTTCTCAGGGTGGCGGCAGCTATGTTACCCCCAGGCTAGCAAGTGTGCTCCAGGAAGGGGGTCAGCCGGACAAGAGGCACCCCTAGGGAGGCACTTGGAGCCTGGAAGGTGGTCGGGCACAGGGAGGTGGGTGGCTCAATGCAGGAGCACCCCCTACTGGCCCGCCACAGACCTATCTAAAACAAGAGACAGAAATATGGGAGACCTGACTTTTAGTCTTTGCCACCAGCTCTCTGATTTGTGCCTTTCCTGTCAAATGAGGATCATGGTACTTGGCTTTTAAAAAATTAAGTAGATTAGTAAATCTGCTAATAGAAAGGGCTATAGATGAGCAAGGTATTATTTATTATAGTCTTGCACATCCTATTGTAGAAGTATGGGATAGATGGGATGTATGATGATAGAATCCAGAGCATACAGGGTATATACCATCTGTGGCAAACTATATAATCCTTGCCTGGAGAGCTTGTGACCAAAAGGAGCAGATAAAAATTTGAATGAAGCTAGGGAGAGATTTCAGTAGTATATTGCATAATTTAAACCCTTGAAACACTTACAGGAGTTTGCTCCCTCTGTCCAAGAACAGGGAGGAAGAATAACAAAATGCTGTCTGACCAATTTACATGATACTCCATTTGCACAAAAGCACTGGTGAGGAAGTTACTCTCTGCTCCAATGCATTGGAAAATGGGAGATAGTATTTATACAGAGCAACGTTTTGTTTGCATAAGCTTTCTATCCAGTCTCCCTCACCATATGTACTGTGTACCATGCATTGTGCAAACGGGATTGTAAATGAGAACTTGATCCAGAATAAGCATTTTATGCTGGATGCTATAATTTTTGTGTGAGTAAGTATGACACAGAGTCACGTGCCTCTTAATTGGAAGCATGCTAATATATTCAGTCAGTCTAGGGCGACAGTCCCAGATCTTACCACCTATTGTCAAAACTTACCCTACAAAAGAAAATGCAAAAACAGTAAGACTTTTTTCCACATTGTTATGCTTTGCTTCACGACAGCATCTCTTTAGATGTAACAATCTGCTCAAAGGCCAGTTTGCTCTGGGCATGCTTATGCACCAAAAACATCACCTAGACTAGCCATCACCAGAGCAGATTTGAGAAAGAATTTGGATGCTTACAAGTGAGCTCCTCCACTGCTTTAATGTTAGGCCACTGGCTGCATTTTCAAAAAGGGCTGCTTAGTCAGAATTGATACCTAATGTGTCCTCCAGAACCATTTAGACTCTTAAGCATAGTTTTATACACACTGGGTTCATCTACACATTCATTCGTGTGCCTTTGCTACAGCACCTTAAGTTTTGTACCTCTAATATGAGGTACCAGATAAAGGCAGAGTAGCTGCACTAATGCACATTAACAAAGGTGAACTTTTTTTTGTGATGCTTAATGTGCAATAGATAAATTCTACTGTGCATTAGCAAAGTTTTAGCCGTGACACACTAATGTGCAAGGGATTGTTCTACTGTACATTAAGGCATCTCATGTAGACATGGTGGTTTGATGAGAACAAGGTTAGTGCCTGGAAGGTACAGCTACTGCACATGCTCAGTACTGGACATCATTTTGAATTAGATATGGCTGCTGAGGGTAGGCACCTCCAAGCATCCCTGGAAAGAACCAAGCAGGGATCTTTTGAAACATCCAGGGGTGGGGCGTCACTTTATCCCTCCTGTTAAAGATCAACCATTGTGCAGCAAGCACTCAGGAGTCATGGGGCCAGAAAGAGTACTTGAAGGAGCACAGCTGTGTAACCTAGTGGTTAGGGACTTCATCCGGGAGGGTGGAAAGGCTTGGCTCCAACTCATGCTGTAAAGGTTATTTATTCATGTGTCCTGCTCCCTTCCCTTGACTGTTTAATACGAAATGCACAAATGGTCCAGAAAATACAAACACAAACCCAGGACTTCCTCACTCTTACAGAGCACCCTCACCATTATACCACAGAGTTATGCTCCTTTGCTTTTTTCTCTTTGGCTCCTAAGTCCTGCATTCTTTGCCTGGTGGCTTATCCTCAACAAGAAGAGTGGACAGTGACCCCTGTCCACATTACTCTTCCACCTCATGACTCAGGCATTTTCCTAGGAAGCTGTTTGCTTGAATCCCCTCAGGCCGAGGTAAGCTTATAACCCAGGTCTCCACTTTCCTCCATGAGTAGTATAACCACAAGGCTATCATAATAAGCTTCACTGTCTCTACTGTGTCATATGGATAAAACAGCAAAGTAATGTTATGCTTCAACTATCGTGTCATTTAGTAGCTAGAATACAGCAGGCAGCCCATCTTGCCCCAGAGACTAATGTACTGCCCAAATTGAGTTGAAGTGGCAGCACACTTTACTGCACCAGCAACTCCATCAATATGTAGAAACTCGGGGAAGCCTTACCAGCTCTGTCCTGTGCTTGTGACATCCAGTAAATGAGCATCAGCTTCCAGGATAAATACATTTAGAGATTCCTACTTTGCCTTGGAAGAAATCAATGCCTGACCCAACTATATTCAAGGGTTCAACAACCTTTGTTAGATCAATCTCACTAGCCATTTCTGCTGGTAGCTGATAAAGTGTCTGTTGGATCATGGATATACAAAAAACTAGAACTCTTGGTTCCAAATGATACCTTTTATTAGACCAACTGGAAAATGGCAAGAAAATTGTCCTTTTCTGCAAGCTTTTGGGATCAAAGTGCCTTCACCAGGCTCTAGGAAAAGTGTAGATGGTACAAGATGGTAAAAAGTCCCCATAGGTAGGAAATAAACTTCATTTTTGCACAGAGGGAGCTGGAGATGGAAGTCTGTCCCTCTGGGTCCACGAGAGTGTCTTTGTGAGCTGT
>NW_017729032.1:14315488-14315930 GCF_001723915.1 Gavialis gangeticus | reverse complement strand
TGTGCTGAGTAGCTCTTTGATGTGTTGATCAGGTAGGATTCCTTCCCCAGAGGTGTCAGATGGCAGGCAGGGAGGCAAAAAAACTTCCTTGTTGTTCTGCAATGAAGTTTAAAATCCATAATTGGCTGAAATTCGGCATCTTCCATGTTTCAGGGGTGTACTTGGTAGCTGTGTTGGTCAGAGACAAAAAGACATACAAAAAACTAGAACGCTTATTCATAGATTCATAGAATAAGGGTCGGAAGGGACCTAGTAGATCTTCTAGCCTGACCCCCCGCCAGGGCGGGAGAACAACAAAAAACCCCAAAAAGAGAAACGGGACTCAAATGAGTCCAGCCAGGTAGGCATCCAGCCTCTTCTTAAAGACCCCCAGGGTAGGGGCCAGCACCACTTCCCTTGGAAGTTGGTTCCAGCTCCTAGCCGCCCTAACTGTGAAGTAGTT
>NW_017729032.1:14310751-14315388 GCF_001723915.1 Gavialis gangeticus | reverse complement strand
CAAACCCTTCTGGTCCCCCCTAGTGAGTCTATAGACGGTCACCAGGTCCCCCCTCAGCCTTCTCTTGTGGAGGCTGAATAGGTTCAGGTCCCGCAGTCTCTCACTGTAGGGTCTGCCCCGTTGTCCCCTTGGTTCCAAAATGATACCTTTTATTAGACCAACTGGAAAATGGCACCATGTTGGATCATGGTGCATCTTAGAGTATCCATTTTTTGTCTGGTGGATTATACAATTTAAGGTAGTCCCTGATTATCTCATTGATTATTTCTTTTGGAAGGTTTTCTTGCCATCTTATTTTGGTTGCTGACATATTTGCTTAAACTTTATAAAATACAGAAACCCAATAGCAGATTAGTAGATCTTTGAAGTCTAGAAGGAACCGTTCTGGTCATTTGATATAATATAGGCCACAAAATTTCACTGAGTGACAATGAGGAAGAAAGTCTTCCACCTTTTAATCAGAGAGTCCTGTTAATTCCAATAATTTATGGTTGAATTACTATTTTTATTTGCCTACCACATGTACCTTTTCCCCCCATATTAGCCATTTAAAATTGGGGTGCACACTTTAAGCAAGGAAAAGTGAGTTCCAAGCCTGTATAATACAACATTTATGCCTCGGGATGATCCTCTTGGCCATCATGGCCCAAATGTGGTCGATTTTCTTTGGAAGCAACCAATTCTTGAAGAACATGAGAAGCAATTATGTCGTTAGAGGAATACATGTACCTATGGACACAAATGTGAATATTACTATGCAGAAAGAGGAGGTAAAGTAACCAGCTTTGTGCTATGTGCAGAAGCACAGCTACCAGAAGTGCAAGTCCATTGGATTACAGTATAAAAACTCAAGTCTAGCAAAACTTAGAGGAAGAACTTCCCACCAAAAGCAACTAAAACTGGATCTTATAGTTAGTCAGTCTGAGAAGAAACTAAAACCTCCTGAAAGACTCAGAGACTTGTTAAAAGAACTGCAAACAAACTATACCATCAACCCTGACACACCGCATAACACCCAGTCCTGTCACAGGTAAAGTAGGGGACTGATAGTGGCCAATACATTGCTGCTATGATGGTTGTTAAATTATGCTCAAGTGATCCAAGGAGGAAGCCACTACAAAGGAAGGCACAATTCACCAGTCTGTACTAGTCTAAAAATCACCATATTTGGTGTCGGGAAGCAATTTTACTCCATGGTCAGTCTAACACCAAGCAAAGGGCAAGACCCTCTAGCTAGGAACGTCCTGGTCTCAGAAGTACGACCGGCATGCCTCAGTCAATCCTCAGTGTTGGCTGCAGTCAACACCCAGTGGTTCTAAGGAAACAACAACAACATCCCCAAGATGTAGCAGCAGGGGTGGGAGGAGGAAATCAAAGCCCAGAAGCATGGGAAATAATAGCACTGTGAGACGTAGCTACTCTCCTGTTCTGTGCAGCAAGAGATCAAAAGGTGTTTTCCCTCTTCTTTATAAAAACCCTTCAGATATTTAAAGAAATAGTATTGTGCCCCCTCTTAAGCACCTTTTCAGCAAGCTAAACATTACTATTTCCCATCATTTTCCCATCATCCACCAGTTCTTCCCTATTGGTCAGGACAAGATCCAAGATAAATGATCCCCTATTTGTATCCTCAACCTTTTAGAGCAGAGAGTTGTCCTCCATTCAAGTTAGGAACTTACTGAACATTTTATGTTCGGCAAAATAATTCTTCCAGCAGATGTCCAGGAAATTGAAGTCTCCCATCAGTACCATCTCTTAACTTTTGGATAATTTTGTCATCTTGGAGACTGTCTCACCCACCTCTGCTTCCCAATTTGCTGGGCTATAAAACCTCCACCAGTGCTGTATCTTTCTTTCTTTCTTTTTTTTTTTTTGGGGGGGGGGGGGGGGGGGGTGTTGGTTGTTTTTTTAAATCTTTACCAAAATACATTTTGATCTGCAGGAAGAAGTGCACACATTTTTTTTTCCATTCCAAGCAACCCAACACTGGACCAGGGCAGAAGAAGAGGCCACATCTGCAAATCTCAGCCATCGATTCCTTTGCTTTTTCTCAAAAGCAACGCCCCAAAAAGTTTGCTTTTTCAGCAACCTTTCTGTTCAACAAGAAGGAAGATTTGTTTCTAGATTTAGCAATTCAATTCAGTTTGAACTGACAAATTCCAACCCCCTCCCCAACCAAAAAACAAAACAAGTTGGTATTAAACACAACAGCATATTTTAAAGAATAAGATTGCTCCAGCTACTGAATTTGATGTATAGAAAACCCGATACACCGGTGATGTTTTTGCCAAATCTAAATTTCTCGGTGCGCCATTTGCCAAGTGTCCACATGTGTAATGTATCCAAGAGTAATAAATACAATTAAAATTGTTTCACATCTCAGAGGTGGCATTGTATTTGAACATTTTTCATAACATGAAAATAGCTTCTGTCTTATGAATTTGTGCCATGTTCCTTAGTAGGTACTAGCTGTAGATTTTAACAAAACTGTGCTACAAAATTGAAGCCCCTTGAAGGTATGTGTTAATGGTGGCAGAGTATACGTGGCAAGGGGAGGAGAGATTGTTTTTGGATGAAAACCAGAAGTGGGCAATGATTTCATTTAAATTTACATGCATTAACATAATTGCTATTCCCACCCATGAACAAAAAAGTAGTAGTCGAGGTTCATAGTGTATAACAGTACTGCAACTGATTTTAAGAGCAGCATTCATCTAAAATAATAGAGCTGCAACTAATGATTTTAAGAGTCAGTTCATCCCATTTCTAAATTTAAAGTCCTGAATAGAAGTAAGAACTTTAAACAAATCAACCTCTTCCCCCTCCCAAGTTTTGAGTGACATTACAAATCCTTCTAGTAATCTTCCATGTGATGAGATTTCTCAGATAGTGTAGATGGGGAAAAATATCTCGAAAGTCAACACTGAGGGAGCCCAACATTTGCATTATGAGGTTAGTTACTATGCCAAAAGAGCCTGAGCTATCCGAAAGTATGGACACATGCACGGCGGAGTGGTTTTGGAAGATCTTCAGTAGTACATCTGGATGAAGAAGTGGAGAGATTTTCCCGGGTTTGACTCCTTCTGGACTTGTTCACACAGAACAATTAAAATTAAGAGCTGCTGCCCTTTTTGAAAGGGAGCCAAATGTACCTTTGTCCATACCCTCACCAGCCTCCCTGCCTAGCCCACAGCTTCCAGCAGGAACTGCTTTACCTACATAAGGAGGACATGGAGTAGCCAAAGGGCTCCTCTTACTTTAAGAGGAAGCTGCAGCAGGCTGAGCTGGCAGCTAGGAAGCCAGCTAGCTAGCTGCTAGTCAGTTAGCTGCCAGAAAGCAAGCAGGCTAGTAGCTATCCAGCGGAGGCTACCCCTGGGTTCAGTGACTCTCCCAGGAAATGGCTGCAGAGCAGTAAGCTGCTTTCAGGCAGGCATCCAGGCAACTCAGGAGCACAGAGCCATAAGCAGCTAAGCTAAGCACCAGCAGGGAAAGGCAGACTCATAGTTAGGTCCTAACTGGAAACCCCTGCAGGTGGCTGCCACCTGATGCGAAGGGACAGGACTTAGGAGACATAAGCTCAGGGCCTGAGCCAGGGCAAGTAGTCTGGCCCTGCAGGCAGCAGGGGAAGAGTTCCTGGGCAAGATGGCAGCAGGAGGGGGGATGGGCTGACTGCCTGATACCCGAGCTGCCCTGGGACCTGCAAGTAAGGGTGCTTAGAGCTTGAGGGAAGTTTGGTTTAGTCCGGGGAAGAGCTTTGTTGTCAGACAGTGAATTGATGTTTATGTTTGGACCCAGTGTAAGGAGAGGTTAATGGCAGCCTGTGGGCTTGTATTTTGGTTTAAGGTTTGAACTGGTGGACCATAAGTGTCTTTAAAGGGAGAGGAGGTGGCCATGGGGCACATTGCAGTTAACCCACAGCAGGATGCCAGGGAGGCACCAGTGTTCGGAGCCCTGCCAGGAGCTGGGGATCAGGATACAAAGCTGGCTTCAGCCAGAGGGGAGTTGAAGCATAGAGGGGGTCTGAAGCCCGGCTTGTTGGAAGCCAGACAAGGTTAGGGGTGCAGAGCCCAGGAGGGACAAAACCAGGGTCAGGGGTGCAGAGCCCAAAAGAGGCAAGACTATAGCTGAAGCTCATAAAACCAAGACCCAGTGTAGTGGGCCTAGGCTAAAGAAGCCCAGCTAGAGGAAAGGGGCAGAAGCTGGAAAGGCCAAGGTCCCAACAAGGGTGTGAAAGCCCGACTTTGTACTGGGGCAAGGTACCCACTGGAACAATTAACTGTCAACATCTGAGGCAGGGCATGGCAATAAGGGAGGCTGGAGGCCACAGAATTAGCCTTTAAAGCAACAGATGCTCTGGGGGCACAGATGTGCTAGGAAGGCCCAGTTAAAGGCTAGAGGCAGCACAGGGATCAGCTAGGGTGTGGGGTGGAAACAGGCCCATCTATCACCTATAGATAAAGGCCGTCTCAGGGACCCTGGGGCAGCCTCCTTTTTCACAATCCAACAAGTTACAGCAAGGCGTAGCAGGCCCTTGGAGCCAGAACAGAGCTGGGATTGTGTGGCCACCAGAGGACACCACGGCCACGCCTGGGGACTGGCCCTGCTGCACAAATCCATTTTGAAGAGCCTACGTAAGA
>NW_017729032.1:14303788-14305751 GCF_001723915.1 Gavialis gangeticus | reverse complement strand
AGCAGGCCCTTGGAGCCAGAACAGAGCTGGGATTGTGTGGCCACCAGAGGACACCACGGCCACGCCTGGGGACTGGCCCTGCTGCACAAATCCATTTTGAACAGCCTACGTAAGTAGGAAGCTGAGACAATCTGGGCTGAAGCAATCATGTAAGCTGAGTTAACAGTTGCTTTTAATCCACAGGCAGTACAGGCTAAACGTGTTCAATTGCTAGAGGAAGTTGTTTGTTAACCCATTTGACACGTTTTCTGTCCCCCTCTCCCTCTGACCTGCACATCTCCCTGCCTCCCAAAAAAGCTACTTTTCTCTTGCAGTAAAGATGACCTAAATGCTGAGGAGACACACTTGTAGGCCATGTACAGATGTTCAGTTTCTACTGGGGGAGGAGGGGGGAAATATCACCATTCTCCCATAATGAGAAGCAGGCAGGGGCAGGGTTGCTTTGCTGCTCCCTGTGACCAGGAGCAGAGTGGAGGAGCAAATGCTCACTGCCCGTTTCTCAGAACAGGTTCCTGGATCTAGGGAATGGGCAGGGAGCAGCAGAACAATGCCCCCTTTTCCTCCTGGAGCCGCCACTATTCCCTGCCTCTTCCCCAAGCCAGGCACTGCCCTGTGTGGGGAAGGGACTACAAGCTTTGCCCCAGTGCTCCCTCTTGTTCTGCTCTAAGAAACCAGGAACGGAGTAGAGGAGGCAGACCCTTGCCCTTTCCCCAGACCCCAGTTGCAAGACTAAACTTGTGTACGCTCCCTCTCGCAGACAGACTTCTAACAGTGGAAATAAGAAACTTTCCTCTGTTCATGGTCTAGAGTAGGGAGGGTTCATGCAACCACATATTTATCCTCCAATTACTGAAAATCTTGTACCAGCCATTGCCAAAGGCAAAATCCTTTTGCAAGTACACAGGGATTCAAGTGTTAAGAGACAGTAGGAGCAAAGCTCCCTGAAGCATCTCCAAGCCTCTGTCCTACATACTCCCATATCCATTGAGCTTGTGAAACAAGGAGGAAGAAATGAAATAATTCAGGCAAACAGTTGCAGAAAGTTATAAATGAATCATAGCCCAGTAGTCTGATGCTGCACCAGCCTGGGATAACTCTGCTTTTTGATGCTACATTGCATTGTATCGTGTAATGCCAGGACTTAACACTGTGACAAGGTGACTCCGTCATTGACTAGCTGTTTGTCCAAGGTGACAGCTTCTTTTCTGAGCAAAGAAGCCTATTCTCTGAAGGAGCTGTAATCAGTAGTATTGAGGTAAGCAGACACGAGAATAAATAGATAACCTGCCTATATTAAATAAGCAGGTAATGCAATCAGATGTTTCCTTGACACCTTTACTGCAGTCATGAAGGTAAAAGGCATATGAATTGCAAATTAAATTATAAGTGGATGAAATCAATTGATACCCTATTGGATTACATGCATATTTCTGATAGGCAGGTACTATCGCTGTAAGATGTTGTTGCCTTGTAAGTGCTTCCTTTCAAAGCTCCCCAGAATATACCCTTAAAAAGAAAAGGGTGGGGGGGAGGAAGTCAAGGCTGACTGCTTTTCCAGGTAAATATATATATATTGGAGCAGTAATTGGAGGATATATATATTTAAATGCAGGCCTAAAATAGTTTTCAAAGTTTCTTATGTATGTTGAGGGGTAAGGAGTTGCATTATACATTTATTCCTATCCAACAGCTCAGTACAAATAATGAAGCCAATTTAAGTATTTTCACTAATCCAGTTTGGTCTATTATTCACCAAGTATTTGACCACAACCCCTGGCTTGTACCTAAAGCATTTGGGATTTCAAATTTGATCTAAATCAGTGGTCATAGTAGGGCTGGACAGGACTTCCAGAGGTCATGTAGCGCAAGCCCGAGGCAAGATCATGCCTATCCAAGCCATCCCATACAACCATAATCTAAACCCTACATAAGACTACCCTTAACCCTGGGACATCATAGACCT
>NW_017729032.1:14295139-14303553 GCF_001723915.1 Gavialis gangeticus | reverse complement strand
CAACCATAATCTAAACCCTACATAAGACTACCCTTAACCCTGCTGCATCATAGACCTAGTACCCTGACCTGCCACAAGTAAAGCAGGGGAACCACAGCAGCCAGTATCCTGCTTCTGTTAAAAAAATGTCAATATATGCCCAAGAGGTCCTGGATAGAGGGTCATGTTCCTGCTACAGAAGAAGGCAAAAACCCCTTCAGTCCATATCAGTCTGATCATGAGGTAAAACTCCTTCCTGTCTTCAAATATTGTAAGTCAGTCTGACCCCGAGCAGAGGGCCAAGACCCTGCAGCCAGGAACCTCGGGCTTTGTTCCGAGCAGGCAGTTGTCACAGTTGAAGTGTCCAGCCCTAGCTGTAGCCAATGCCTCTGGGGAGGCTTAAAAAAAAAAAACCCTGACACAGCAGAAAAAAAACAAAACAACCCCCCACCGCATATAACAGTTGAGTCGTTTTTTTTATACACCTTGCAGTAGTTTCGTCCAGGCCACATTTCTCCAGTGCAGGCCTAAAATAGTGTGGGACCTTGTCAAAAGCCTTGCTGAAGTCCAGATACTTTGTCAAAGAAGGACATGCTGTAGATATAGTGTAGTTACCTGGGTGGATGAGGGAGCTCAGGTTTGTTAGATACTTTTTCATAAATCCATGCTGGCTGCTTGCCATCAGCCTTTCATCTTCCAGATGCTTGCAAATGGCCTTGTTTAGGATATGCTCCAGTAACTTTCCAGGTACTGAGGTGAGCCAAACTGGTCTGTAGGTCCTGGGGGCCTCGATTTTGCCTCTCTTAAAGAAGGGCACCATGTTGGCCCTTTCAGTCCTCTGGTACTCGGACAGTCTCCCATGGTTTCATATAAATCATTTCCAAGGGCTCCTCCGGCACTTCTTTCAGGACCGAACAAAAGCTTTCCAACAGTTTCTTTTGTTATCTTCTCCCTCAGCTTCCTCCCTTCCTTATCCAGATAATTTCAGCTTAATTTTTTTGCAAAGACTGAAGACTAAAGCCATGGTACAAGAAATGCCCCCCTCCACCTCCACCCCAACCCCATGGGCCAAATGCAGTGGTTCTGCAGGTCATATCTGGATCATAAGTGGTAGGTTGATGAGCCCAGTCAAGAATTGTTTAGAGAGTTGGTCTGTTTTAAACCCTGCACTTGCCTACTCAGGCCTCCTGTGACCCTGTGAGTGTGGGAGCAAGCCAGGCCTCGCCCACGCACAGAGTGGTGCCCAAGGTCATGTCTTCACTGCAAGATACCATAGAGCAACCCAGCTGAAGTGACAGCAGCCATCCTGCAAAACAACACTTGAGCTGCAAAGCCCAACTGTAGTAAGGAGCACAGCATGAGACACTTTTAGATGAGTTCCAAGCACATTTATCAAGTTGGGCTTCCCCAGAAATGAGTGCTTTTCCACTTACTGTCTGGATTAGAAAGGAGATGGGCATTTAGCTGCTCAGTCCAGAACAAGATTTGTGCATATGCGCAATGCAGAACTGCAGACACTTAGGGAACTTTCAGATTAAAGAGGAAAGCACCTAGCCTGGCAGGCTTTAGGGATAGGCAGATGCTGAACAGGTTTTCTGGACCACATTTAAGGTTTGTTTGTTTGTTTTTTATTTAACCCCATCAGTTTTAAATGAGATGTGGAAGCTTAAGTCACTTAAACACACTTCAAAAATGTCACCCTTCATCTTTGAGCCTCTTTTCCCTACTTCATTTCATCTAGGCAAATTTTATAAACTCTTCAGGAACAGGAAACATCTCTTTATGTGCACACAGAATACCCATCACAAGAGGGTCCTGATCTAGTGCTCACCCTTGAGGCAACACCTCAATACAGATTGATAATAGCTGGCCAAGCTTAGAGGTGAAGTTCGCTCCTGCTCAGCACGCTAGGTTTCTTATACAGTGTTTCTGGCAGTGCAGTCTTTTTCTGTTACTTCGACTCATTCCATATAGAAATCACCGATCAGTAATAAAAGGAGTGCATTCTGCTGGGTGTTAGCATCCACAGCTCTTTGCATGCCCATGGGGTAGAGTCCTGGGTTTGGGCATTGAACTGCTGTCTGCCAAGTAGGACTCCTACAACAAGTCCCTCCCTGGATCACTTCCTACATGTCCTTGATATGATCTTGGCTCCCCACCCCATCTATCTAAGCAATCTCCTGCCCCTATGCACTTCCAGTGTGGCAGCTCACCTGGAAAACTTCTCTCCTATTAAGAGCTGTCTAGCTGTGGTCCAGAGCCCTGAACCTCCTGCTGCTGCAGCTTCCTAGCCTAAATTGGCTCTTTTCCCCACTTCAGTCTTCATAACCCCAAGGCTGAGCCAAAAATGAGCTGGCATCTAGAGTCCTCTACTTAAATGAACTTCTGCTTCAGTCTTCCAAGACTTTGCAAGGTTCACGAAACATGATCACATACTGTAGGGGTGCTCAAGCCACAGCCCACAGGCCAAGTCTGGTCCACAGAGATATGGCATCCAGCCCTTGGGGCTTCCCACAGGTCAGGAAACTTGGCGGCAGAAATGTGATGGCAATTAACACTTCCCAACTCTCCCCTGCTGTCAAATTTTCAAGCTCCATGTTCAATTGGAGCCCAGCCCTGGCTGCCACCACACAGCCAGATCTGGCCCTCCCATGGGCATATTAGGTGGGCTGTCCTTCCCAGGCCCCCAGAATTGACCTATACTGTTTCCAGGTCCTGCACACCCTATCAGTCCCCCCCTCCCCCCCATCACACCAGATTGGGCCCACCAACTGGATCTAGCCCACACTCAGACCGTATACTGCCCATCTGGCCTGTGGGGAGAAAAGGTTGGGCACTACTAACATTCCCAAAACATACAAGAGGCTGACACCAGTGGAGCTGCCCTGCTTCACAACTAGTATAAGAGAATTGTGCCCAAATGTATCCAATTAGTATTTTCCTCAACAAAGAAAAGGAAATGCCTTCTAACCAGCAAAACATCTTGATTAATTTTCCCCAGCTCCTGGTACTCCAACTCCTGCCTTGCCATCTTGTACAAAGGCACTTGGATTTATATTACTACAAGGAGAGGTTTAGCTGTTACAAGACCCACAAGGCAAATTGCTCATTATGTTGGAGCAGCTTTAAGGCTGGGTTATGTTCCAAGGACAAAGATGTAGTACTAGGATGAATTGTACCGTTGATTTTTATATATATATATATATTTGATTGGTTGGTTTTTTTGTTTTTTGTTTTTTCTCATAAGGGCATTTCAAAATGTAGGCAGAAGGCACATTGTGACATGCATACACAAATACATTTAAGTGTCACTTTTATTGATGGGATGTTTTATTCATATATTCAAATTCTGTTTCATTCATATATTTCTTGTTTCCAAATAGGAAACAGGCCTGTGTTTGGGAGCTGTGTTCCTCCCCTCCTACCCCTATACGCAGTCATTATTCTTCATGTTGACAGGTTAAATTAAGTAGCTACAAATGGTTTAAAGAGTTACAGAAGTAAGGACTGCCAGTGAAGGGTGAAGTAGCAATGGTTCATCTTTTCATAGCAAAAGTGGGTATTGCCTTAATAGCCCTGTTAGACTTCAGTTTTTCCACTAGCTTTCTGGAGTTTATCAACTCTTTACTCATTTTCCCAGAGCTACAGCCTACTTCAGGGTCAGTTAGTCCTGGGAGCCACACAGGTGTAGCCTGGGTCCTTCAGCAACAAAACAAAGTATCTGACCTGACCAGATGCACCCCCTTCCTCTGTCCCACTATAACAGCTTTATTCAGTTCCCACAAAGGCCTTGGTTCACCCTAGCTCCTTAGCTAAAACCAGCCACCAGTCCAACATAAATCATACAGCAGGTACATCTATACCATGCAATTATAGTGCCTGAATAAACTGCAGAGCTTATTGCTCTAGAGCCAGTTGCTCCTGGGCATGCCACTTGAACATATGCCTGGGAGAAGTTAACTCTGGAGCAATAAGCTCCACAGTTTGTTTGGACCCAGCATGTGGAGCCTGGTCAGAACAGCCCTGGCCCTTGATTAATCAAGTCTGCTCCAATGCACTGTAATTAGTGCATTGGAGCAGCCTTGCTTCACATGTATAGGTGCTCTCAGTGTCACACTTAACAGGCACCCTCAGCAGCCTTCTCAGAGTGGCTCTAAGCATGTCGTCCCCCTCCGCCCCCACACACATACACACACTCCGGGAGCACGTGTATAAAACACGCCAAGATGTTTACTGCGCGGCTGATCAGTGAACTGAGCAGTAAATGTTTTGTGTAGATGCATCAGTGTAGGTCAGCTGTCTCTGCACCACAGCAGAAGCATGCAACAGTTAAAAGGCACACCAGAACTGAAACTCTTGAAGCAAATGAAAAACCCATTTTAATCCTTCCCCACTTAACCTTTACTCTGTATCTGCAAGCAACTCGTATCAGCAGAAAGGAAGTTCTTTGGTAATATTTTTTGGACCAACAATATAGTTAGGAGAAATGTTAAGCAAGCTTTCAGGTACAAAATGCCCCCTCAGGTCTGGAAACACCCAAGCTAAATACCAGCTAAAACAATAATTAGGCTCATCTCAGCTGCCTTCTACAAGGTCTGTAGCTAGCTCTGATAACTTCTCCGATACACAGGTTTACTGGCTCCTTCCCCTTTAAGAGGCTAAACTAAAGTCATTATTTCATTTGATATTTAAACTTGGGCTGCATTCTTCCCCCGCCCCTGAAAACAACTTGCAGTTTCAAGCTTTGGGCTCCACAAAAAGCAACGTGTAAAGCTGGGGACATGGTGGCAAGCACCACACACCAAGACAATGCCCTGTATTTGGAGTAAGATTAAAGTATTGCAGTAGACTGAATCACTTTACAAGACCTAACTGTGTACTCCGTGTGGACAGAGATGATGGCAATGCCCCTTATAACTCAGGAAATTATCATAGATGGACATGCTCAGCAGAAGAGGAGTTAACTACCAGTATGAAGTAAAACAGGCCAGTTAGATCAGTTGTTCTCAGCCTTGTTAGACTCTGGGGACACCTCACAAAATGCCAGCTCTTAACTTTCATCTATTTTTTGACAACAGAAAAGGAAAAGCAATACTTCTGTACTGAAGAATTCAGGAAGGCCACAACAGGTTCAAGAATGTTTCTAATAGTATGGATTCCCATTTGAAATCATAGAAAATGAGGGTTGGAAGGGACATCAGGAAGTCATCTAGTCCAACTCAAAGGACTGGAAAAGGGCCAATGTGGTCCTGATTTTCAAAAAGGGAGGGAAGGAGGATCCGGATAACTATAGACTGGTTAGCCTCACCTCTATCTTTGGAAAAACCTTAGCAAAAATTAAACAAAAAAAACAAAAATTAGTAAGGATTACATTTGTGGAAGTCCAGCAGGAAAAATAATGCTGAAGGGCAACCAGCATGGATTCATAGCAGATAGAGCCTGCTGACAAACCTTATTTCTTTTTACCACCAGGTCACAAACTGCTTAGACGCAGGAGTCAAGCAATAGCATTGAAGATTTGGCAGCAGGTCTTCATGGCAGGCTACAGAAGCCTACTTGTGCCCCAGGGGTCACTGAGACACAAGCATATTCACTGTCTGCTACCTGAACTAGCTAGATTAAAACTAATTTGGGCATGGTTGCACATAGTACACTGACAAAAGCAATTGCAATGTAGATACGACTTGCTTATCAGTGACAGTTACCAGGCAAAAAAATATTGCTAATAACCAGGGATCCTGGTTCTCTCTGATTTTTAAAAATCCCCAATTTTTTAATTAAAAAAATAACGCAAAATTTTTCTGTGATTAAAATGAAATACCACTATTAAACAGATTTTTTTCCATAATTAAAATGAAACAATGAAACTCCTGTGGTCAAGTAACCCTGAGCTGCTGGCTAGGGCAGGTTTTTGTAAAGCTGGGGACAGCACAGGTGCTGGCCCCGAGCTCTAGCTCCCCCTGGCTGCAGATCCAGGAGGAGCCAGGCAGGGTTATTTTGCCCCAGGTGGCACAATTTGTTCCACAACAAAGTGCATGTCCGAGCACGTGTGCTGAGGCAAAAAGCCCTGGCTCAAATCTGCACTGCTTCTATTTGAGCTGTTGCAAGCACACATGCTTGCATGTGTGGACATGCCCAGTAAGTGAGGGTGGACGGGTCGGTATCGACCTGTAAAGATGTGGACAGTGGTGTTCCCCAAGGCTCAGTCCTTGGACCAGTGCTGTTCAATATCTTCATCATTGACTTGGACAGCACACTAAGTTTGCAGATGACACCAAATTATGGGGCAAAGTAAACACAGAGGGTAGGGAATGGGTTCGGGCAGATTTGGACAGACTGGAAAAACTGGGGAGAACAAAACAGGATGCAGTTTGACAAGGATAAGTGCAAGGTGCTGCACCTGGGGAGAGGGAAGTACCAACACATTTACAGATTGGGAGACAACTTTCTAAGCAGCACAGCAGCAGAGAGGGATCTCGAAGTCATAGTTGACACCAAAATGAACATGAGTAGACAGTGTGACAAAGTGATCGATTGCACTTTATCATGCATTAGCAGGTGCATCACAAACAGGTCTAAGGAGGTGATTACTTTCCCTCTACACTTCATTGGTGAGGCCAAAGCTGGACTACTGTGTCTAGTTTTAGGCACTGCACTTCAAGAGGGAGGTGGATAACCTTGAGAGGGTCCAAAGGAGGGCCACTCATATGGTTAGCGGCCTGCAGGTAAGGTCCTACAAGGAGAGATTGAGGGACCTGGATCTCTTCAGCCTCTGCAAGAGAAAGCTGAGGGATGATTTAGTGGCCATCTACAAGTTCATGGGGGGGGGGGGGACAAGAAATAGGAGATGCTCTGTTTGCTAGGGTGCCCCTTGGAGTAACTAGGAATAACATCCACAAATTGACAGACAGCAGATTTAGACCAGATGTTAAGAAAAACTTATTTATGGGTAAGGTTACCAGAATCTGGAATCAGCTTCCAAGTGAGGTGGTGCTCTCCCCCACTTTGGAGGCAGAGGGTTGGACTCAATGATTTACTGAGGTCCCTTCCAACCCGAAAAAAAAAAAAAAAGTCTATGAAACCTCCTGCTCAAAGCAGGGCCATCCCCAACTAAATCAGCCCAGCCAGGGCTGTGCCAAGCCAGGCCTTAAACCTCTAAGGAGATTCTACCGCCTCTGTAGGTAACTTGTTCCAGTGCTTCACCACCCTACCAGTGAAAAAGTTTTTCCTAATATCCAACTTAAACCTCCCTTGCTGCAATCTCAAGGTTTATCTTCATGTGCAAGTGTTTGCACACTTAACAGTGCTAATATTGAGCAGTACCCTGTGGCAGCCTTAAAACAAGGAGGGCAGAAAGAAAGCAGAATTATCAGAGGTGCAGTCTTAAGTCAGGAAAAGCCCTGTTGTCCATCCTGTTGTTTTCTCTGGAAAAAGTGGAGTGTCAGGTTATTTGAAATCAGCCACTCTGGTCTCAGGGTGGGTAGAGAGTCAAGCGGTGATGGAAGCTTTAGATGGGCCTTATCCACCCTTTGGGAACAGCAGCAGGGGAACAGATTGAGATTGCTCTGCTGGTCAGGCCTGGAGTCTGGCTGTAGGTCAGTGAAAATGTCCACTGTTAAAATTGAGTGTTTATACATGCCCGGAGAAGGAAAAATGAATTGCCCCTCAATTTCTTTTCAGGAAAAAGGAAGCCTACAAACAAACAAACAAACAAACAAACATCTGCATCTGTCAAGATTCAGTTATTTCTACACAATTTCTGCCTTCACTTGGTCTCATCTGATGCTTTATCCTTCAGTCTTGCTGCTCTCCCTTCTTATATTAGGGATTTTCTGCTGCTTCACCCAGACAAGTACAATTCAATCCTTTATTCAATCTTCCCTCAGTTCCTAAAGTCATCCCTCTTCCAACTAGGATCCCATACTTTTCCCATCCGCAGCCACAACTAGCAATAACTTTGACTTGCCCTTCTTTCTAGGCTCTATTCAATCATCCCTCCCCTTAATGCTTTCGTCTTCATGCAGGATTGCTTCCCTCCTCCTTCTGTAACTCCCCTTTTGATAACCCTGTCAAAAAGGCCTCTCTGGATTATTCCCAGCTCTGACGCTGACTGTCGGTCTGCCATCAAGCAACATTTCCTTCCTCACCCCCATGTCGCCTCTTTATTTAAACTCCAGGCTTATTATGGGAGGCATTGTTGCTTCTTAGGCACAATCTTAGAATAGAAGCAGCTGTAATAAAGCAAAATGGACTTTTCACCCTCCCGCAATGCCTGAACACCAGCCTGCAAAATGTGACTACAGACAGGGGAGAGGAACACAGAAATGTGCTGTTTGCACATCACCGCACAAATGCTCTTGAGAGAGAAAGAACATGTTAACACTTCTGAGCTAACACCTGGAGGATTTGTGCAGCACTGGCTGAAATCCTGGTTG
>NW_017729032.1:14288541-14290139 GCF_001723915.1 Gavialis gangeticus | reverse complement strand
CTGCAAAATGTGACTACAGACAGGGGAGAGGAACACAGAAATGTGCTGTTTGCACATCACCGCACAAATGCTCTTGAGAGAGAAAGAACATGTTAACACTTCTGAGCTAACACCTGGAGGATTTGTGCAGCACTGGCTGAAATCCTGGTTGCCAAACAAGCCCCTGCACTCCTTTGTTTTCTTTCTACCCAAGAAGAAAGGTTAAAATCACTGGGTTCTTTTTTTCCATTCCCTCTCCATTAAATAATTCATGTTTTTGGTGAAGTTACATGCACACAATTCTCTGCTTGCATTAATTGGTTCAGCCCCTTTCCCATCCAGAGGGATATGCTACTATACGCCAGTTAATGAAGCAGCTTCTGCCCCATCTTCCTATGTTTACAGACCAGTCTTGAAATGCAGATAGACTGTCATCCTTTAAAATGGCCCTTTGCTGGAAAGCAAGTAAGTTGCCATCAGGTGACACTAGATTATACACTAGAGTACACAAATATTTATGACATTTAGGACTAACATGTTCAATCATCCTTATTTCAGTGGGAGTTTATTAGTGTAATAGCCGAGGACTTGCTCCGCACTCCCTGCATACTTGTGCAGAGGCATACACAGGACACTGCCCAGCCCCCTCAATGTATAACCAAGTAGAAATGTGGAGAGAGAGCACGGTCCTTGAGAGAGCTAGTTGCCCAACTGCGTACAGAGAAGGACTGGCCGAGGTTTTGGACCCCCTGGCCAGAGCAGGTAGCTATGCACAGAGGCAATCTCTCCCCAGGTAGTTAAAGCATAATGTTACAGGACTCCAAGAAGCAATGCTGGTCATATCAGCCAGATTTCGTCTAGGGAAAATGACTACAGTACAGCCTTCTATACCACCTCCAGTTTGCAAGAGGTAGGTCCTGTATGACTTGAACCCAGCAGTATTTCACATGCTGATAAAAAAAAATCTTTTTAGTAAAAGAGTGACAAGAGTCTTCAAAAATGGTAATAAGTTTAGAGCAGGGTTTTAAAATTAGTGATTCAATAAACAAGTGAAGCAGAATGTGTGCACTGGAGTTACGTCCAAGAGTTATAAAACTAGGCTGTGTGAAAAGCAGCTGGTAACATTTATCTGAGAATTAGAAGGAAGTTTAAATTATTTCCCCTCTCCACACTACAAGGACAACACAACTCCCTCCATTCTCGTTGTTCCATCAGGAAACACTTGCTTCTAACTCACTAGACTTTCTTAACCAGTCAAGAAGAGTCAGAGGAATGGGACCAAGGATGAGTAGAGACATGTAATGCTGTGTGTTTGGAAAGTGTGGATTAACCAGCCCCATAGTCAAAGAGCTTGCCACTTTGCAGTCTCAGTAGACTTTGCAAGAAAGCATCTAGAATAGACTGAAAAGGAAGATGATTTCCTTTTTCTCGTGTGTTTTTTCCTGGTAGCAGCATATGTAAAAGACTTCTCTCCTCCTCGTACAGCTTGTTCCATTCCCAATGGCTTTACATGGCTATGCCAGGCTGTCTGCCAGCTTCTAGGGCTTGGAGCCCAAGCCAGCAAGTTACTGTGCAACTTTATCTTCATAGTTTCATAGTTTCATAGTTTCTAGGGTTGG
>NW_017729032.1:14277117-14288530 GCF_001723915.1 Gavialis gangeticus | reverse complement strand
AGTGCTTCTCCCCTGACTCTTTATTAATTAGCGAGGATCTTGATAGCTTCCCTTATAGCTAATCAGTGCTGATGCTTTCACTACCACAGCTTTGCCTTTCCTTATTGCACTGCAGTGCCTTGCCTGCTTTTTAGACTACAGCTGCACAATGATCCCATGTTTTCATTGCATTTTCCTGCACTGGTACTTCATTGAGAGCCCCAGCTGGCACCTGAATTAGCAGTTACAGCAGAGCGGCCAGACTGAGTGAGCAGAGAATCTCTCAAGGCCAGAAAGGAAGCACAGTCCAGTAGGTAGGGGACCAGACTGGCAGTCAGAACAGAGGCCCTGGTTCTTTTCTGCTCTACCACTAAATATATGGTATGAGTATTGATGAATTTTACCCTTCCATGTCACATTTTATCCCTGGTCAGTCCTCTCCATTCAATTTATGAGCACTCTCTCATAAGGATTGTTCCAGGGCTCTAGAAACACCTACCATGAAACAATGGGACAGTAAGCATTACTGCACTAGAGAATAGCAGTGCTTGAGGATGATTTTTCTGAATGTCAGAGGAAGTATATTAATGGATTATATCACTACTTCCTGGGCTGTTCCTTTTTGGAAACATTAGAAGCTTTAGTTTTGGTTTAACATAACTAAGCATGAGAGCTCCAGTACAGTAATAAATTAACAGCCTAATGCAGAGAACTAGCGCTGTTATTTTTAGTCATGTTTTGCAAATACCGTAAAGTCAGCCCAAAATACAGTTCAGGTCCGTTTATTCCATATAGCACCATAGGTTTTTAATTAAACCATCAGGGCTCACTAAAGAGTCAAGTCATACATTTTCTTCATGCTCAGACATCTTTTTATTTGTATTACAAGTCCATTTGAGAGTCTCCATAGTACACTTCATTTGGACAGCATTTGTATAGGGTGTTTGAAATGCATACCCACAATGTTAACAGTGATAAAAATTCAAAGGGATAAACTAGAATGCTGACAAGAACAGCTAAAAAACATTGAGACAGAAAAAAAGCTTTGAAGACCATCTCACAGAATCAAACAAACGAGATTTCTTATCGCAAGAGGTCATGAAGAGCAAACTACTAACATACACTGAGATCACAGATTTTTCTAGCCCTTTAGGAAAGAAAGGTAGAATAGTGGTCTACTGTTAGTCTGGATGGATTCTATTCTATGCATAACCCCAGCTGCTACTGAATTTTTAGCAAAAAAGCTAAACATGAGACCTATTTTCTTAAAATACCTGTTTGGGTCGGTTCAGGTCTTTAGTTAAGTGAGGTTAAACAGGCAAATGCAGAAGCAGATCCTTGCCTTTATCACTGGTGCTTTATGCCCAAGGTAACAATACACAAAGGGCCCCATTTCAGCATAGGGGATATGAGAGCAAAAAAGAAAAAGGAAGGCATACCTGAGGCAGCAGAACCAGAACCAATTTAAGTCTTTAAAGACATTAATGTCAAGCATTATCAGCTAGCACTGATTTACATTGGTTCCAAAATCTAGGAGTAAATACTCATCTTGAAATTACTTGCTGTACTGTTGTTGCTTTGAGGTTCTCTGTAGAAGCAAGGTAAGTGGAAAAAACTGTACAAAAATAAGGAGATCTGCTTTGGTCTCCAAGTTAGAGTCAGTTTGGGGCAGGAGTTTCTGCCTGAGACTCAGGCAGAGATATTAGGTGGAGACTGAGAAGAGACTTGCCTTCATGTTGTTTGTGACCATCCCTATTCTGCATATACAACTACAAGACACTCAACACACATCACTCATTTCTCTTCTGGAAGGCAGACCTTCAAGGCTATGGACACCTGCTACTGCAAGAATAAGAAGAATTATGTTGAAATGAACCCAGAATTCCCATGTCTGCTAGAAATTTTAAGTTCTGAGTTGCGCATTCTTGCTGCTGAGTTTAGCCACAGATGTAGCATGTTGCTGTAATTCATCTGGGATTTAGCAAACATGTCTGGTTGCAGGTACTAGAGGTATGGATACATCTGCCTGGCCTGTGAGTAAAAGGCATGCTGGTCACCCTTTCCGCTTGGATACCCAGGAGAAGTAGTAGCCTAGAAAGACTGTCTACACATTGACCACTGCTGGGGCAAAGTCTCTGTTGCTCAAATATCTCTTCCTTAACTAACATAACTCCAAGTTTTCTGGACAGAGATGGATTGTTTCCTGTCTTCCCACATGATTAAGCATGGTGGGAAGCAGGAAACCCCCATGGTCCTCTCTGAAGGAGCAACCATAGCCAGGTTTCAACCACAGCTTGAGGATGCAGAAATCACCACGCTCCAGGTTCACATAGCAGCTACATAAGAGCTGGATGAGAGTAGCATCAAACTGACACCATTACTCAGATCAGCATGCTTCCAAGGATTAATACAAGTAGAAACAGACAACTCTTCATCCTTTGTAGTGCAACGTAGCCATGACATAAAATATCCTTGGGCTCCCTGCAGCAAGAATGTGACATCAGCAAGATCCATCAACTAGAGCTACTATAACATGATGAGAAACCTAGCATGTTTCCTTAAGAAACAACCCTGACAAAGAAGCAGACTGAAATCCAACACTAAACTTCTCCTCTAAACACTGCCAGACATCCATCTGGGAAAGCACTGGCCTAATTTCCTTTGGGCTACAGACACAGTTGGGTAAGTTAACATACCATACGCTTTCTCCCTGCAGATACTCCTGATGCAGAACTGCTCCTCAGTCAGTTACTTACCACTTCTTATTAGTATTTTTGAGGAAGCATCATTCTACTTAAAAAAAACACCAAACAAACAAAAAAGCAAGGCACATCTCTTATTCATGGGCACGTTACATGTGAGAATATATGTTGCCAGCAAAAGTGGAGGGTTGCAACTGGTTCATCTGCAGATTTAATTCCTTCAACTCTTAAATTTAAATCTTGCATCTTTTGTATGTAAAAGAAAAGGGGAGAACATCTCTAAAGCATTTCCCCCCTCCTTCACAAACAGGATTAGTAAGAAATTTTGATGGATCACATCAAAGTTGTCAGGCACGTGCCAAACACAGGTGTTCAGGGACCTACAGATATATTATCTGAGCAGGGTTGCAGAAAGGAATCACTAGGACATGTCTTTCTAGCATAAATGCATCTTTGTATTCAGCTTTCCTCATAGTTACATTATCCTTTTAGGCTGCTTACAGACATGTGGGAAGGTTAGAGGGAGTTTAGATCCAAGTTAGATCAGGTGGCCATTTTTAACATGTTGACCCAGGTATTGACCTTACATTAATTAGACAGATCTAAGCATAACCTGTATAGAAGTTCAGGTTAGACTGATCTAAAAATGGCTGATTATCTAAATTAACCCTACCTCTGAGGTACATCTAATTTAGATTGAGTTGGCCATTTTTAGAGTGATCTAACTGTCCCGAACTTCTGTAAGGTTTCCAGCACAGCCCTGGGGCTGCAGGAGGGTGTTGTGGGAGGCAGGGCTGGGGTGTGTGGGCAGGGGATGAAGGAGCATGGACAGGTCCACAGGTACTCAGTCCGGCACAGGGAAAATCAGGCAGCATCCTGTGCCAGGACCTAGCCCTGCCATGCCCCACCAGGGTTAGGGATGGGCAGGCAGGTCCTCTCACCTGCATGGAGGAGGTGGTAGCAGAGAAAGTAGCCATGCTGTTGCATCCCCAGGAATGCCAAGGTATGCAGGGTACTGCCACTGTGGCACCCAGTGATTACCCCATCCTGTGCTGTGGGTGGGGACCAGGACAGGTGCAGACTGCCTTATCCCCAACCACATTGCCTCGGTCTGGGTGCACTGCCCAGCTAGGGCAGTGATGGCAGCAGCAGCAGGGTGGGAACATGGTCTGAGCCTATGCACACCCAGCCGGGCACCATCAGGGTAGGGTTGGGGGCTGCTCAGCTGGGATGGAGGTGGTGGTGGCTCAGGGCTCCCAGCGACAGTGGCAATACCAAGTCTGCCAATCCAGCCAGGCTGTAGCCCCGTGCCCTGCACACTACAGGTATCTGGAGAGGGGGGCATGTGCCCCAGCATTTCCCCCTGACACATCACCAATAGGTATGCCCAGATCACCTCTGTGCCATCGGTGGGAGAGATCCTCATGGCACAGGAGTAGTCTGGGCACACCAGAGCTGGGTGCATGGCCTTGATGGTGCAGGGTTGATCTGAACCATGAGGGCGCAAGTTCTGGCAAGTCTGGACCAGCTCTGAATCATTAAGGCAGGGACCAAGCTTCAGAAAGCCCCACACCTACTCATGCCCCACACAGTAGGGGGCTGGAGCATAGGGACAGCCCTATGGCAGGCCTAAGGGGGAAAAGGAGGGGGTCAGAGGGCTATGGTTTGGGAATGAGAGGCACCCCCAGCTTGCTGCCTCTTCCACCGCCCCTGCCCAAGTGGAGGCATGGCCCTGTCCTGGGGTGCTGTGAAACCCCAGTACTTTTCAATGTAGATATCTTAGATTTCCTGCATACATCTCAGCTGATACATGTACACTGACCATGTCTCCATAGTAGCCTAAGGAACAGACATAACAGAACTGGAAGATACATTCAGTACTGACATGGAATTCATCACTGACTATCTCCACAAGTGGTGCTTAAAGTTGAGCATCAATAAATCAGTACTGTATCATTACTCTGCTACCTGGACAATCTTTGAACCAAGAGCATGTTGAATATCAGAGTAGGCAACCACATCCTTCTCTATGAACATACCCAACCTACCTAACAGTCACCTTAGGCCATTCCCTTACCTATAAACACCAGGTTCAGAAGGTCGGCAGTAAAGTCTCTGCATGGGTAGCTGCCTTAAGATGTTCACCCACCCGGACATGGGGTGCCAACTTCAAAGTGCTCAAAACCACCACCCATGCAATGGTATGTGCCCCAGCAAAATACTGTGCTCCTATATGGTCCAGAAAATGTCACACTAAAAAACAAGACACTGTACTTAACAGCATGCTGAGACTCATAGCTGGCTGTACAACTTACACACACATGTACTTCCTCCATTCTCAGGCATTAGACAACAGACTGTAACATTGTTACTGGCAATAAAGGGGACAGATGACAAAAAAATCACCTGCTTCATCAACTGCTAACTGAAGACCCAAACAAACGGCACCTTAGAAGTCAAATCTGTACGTGAAATCCTGGAAGAGATTGGGGATGTTGTATCAAAACTATGGGCAGCGTTGGAGTGGTACAGTTGTTGAAAAAGATCAGAACTATCCCTACAGTGTTTTATACCATCACCAAACAAGTCCCGCATTGGGCATGACCTTGACAGAGAAGTATGGTTCAAGCTGAACAGACTGAGATCTGGATGCAGATGCTTCAAAACAACACTTCACAAGATGAACATCTTGGACAGTCCCTGCGTGAATTCTGTGTCCAACAAACAGCACCGTACTGAAAACTGCAATCTCTATAAATGCTCTACAAAATGGGGTATATGCAATCTGCACATCAAGCGATAATAGCAGACACTAGCTCATAGATCAAGTGCCATATAAAGGAAAAAGTAGCAGCCCTGCCCCCCCCCAGTGGACAATACCCCCCTCCATGTGAACCAGCAAGCCCCACCCCTCCCAGGGGCCACCAAACTTCCCCTATCCTGCAAACCATTTCCCAGTGCCAGTTTTATTGGCATTCACCAGTGTTGGGAGCTGAGCAAGTAAGGCCTGGTGAAAGAGGGGAGGTTGATTTGCCAGGGGGGTGGGTTGTTCATCTGGGAGTGTGGAGGTTGGGAGCTAAAAATGGCCCGTGGTCCTGGCAAGGTGGAGGAGAAAGGTTTGGAGGGCTTTCTGTTGACCCCACAAGCCCACCTGATCCCACCAAACACTCCTGGACCCCACCAAACCCCTGCAGAGCCCACTTTACCCCCACCCTGGTCCTCCCACAGACCCCACTCTGCCCCTCTAATCCCCCAATCCGTCCTGCAAACTCTACTTGCCCCTGATCCCTCTTGTGGGCCCTGCCTGCCCCCACCAATCCCCCCCTACACATTCCTTAAGTAAAAGCTAAGGAATATGGGTGTCCTTATGCCAGAAAAAAAAGAGCTAACACAATCTCTCTCAGCTCCAAGCATTCAAAAAAAAAAAAGAAAAGAAAAAAGGTGCTGTTTCCATCATGAAAGTATTATCCATCAATAATTAGTTTGGTAGACAACATGATTTACTTTGGGAGACGCTTTGCAAAGCAAAGCAGTGGGGTGGAGAAGAAAGGCACATTGAATACATTATACAGCCATATACATATTCCACAGCAAAAAAAGCATTAAGAACAAAGATACAATGCATCATAAACGCAGATTCAAATATGAAAACTAAGCAGCGGTGGTTTCATTTATTACTCACCCCTTAAAGTACAGTCTCTGCCAGTGGCTCAATCAATGGTTCAGGTATTCTCTACAGCCAAGCCTGGCATATCACTGCTTCCGTCACTGCTATTTCTTCTCTGTCTGAATCACTAGGGTGTTGCCTCTTCTGAAGGTAACACAGTCCAACTAAAGTGTGAAGTCTAGCGAACGTTCAATTCTTTCCCAGTCTGAGACCCACTAGTACTTTTGGTAACACATCTTCTTTGTGACCCCTTGCCACCTCTTTGGACTACTTTTTATCCATTCCAGGGCACCTCATGCAACAAACTTCCTAAAAAGATATTTCTTAACCTATATCCAAACAGCTTCTCCAAAACTTCTCTAGCTACAACCCCTTCTTTACTTGGGCAAGTCTTTTATGCCAGCTGTTGCTAATTGGTCCCTTAATCGCAGCTGGAGAAGTAATTGGCCCACCTCTTAACCAGTTCATGACTGTTACCTTGTAGTATCTATATACTCTATCCATCAGAGACCTCTCCCCTCTGAAAGACAGGGGGGCACCTCTTTAGATACAATACTCCTCAACCCCTTTGTATGAGATAACTCTGTGTTATTGTGGTAGCAGCCTGCCTGACATTCCACTTAGAAAGAATATGTCTAGAAACCAAGGTGCAATTCATGCAGTAGCATTCATCATGTGTTCAGCCCCTTTCAACAAGACAAAATGGGTTAATTATCCAAAGGAGTTGCATAAAAGGTACTACACAACCCTGAAGGCCCCAATTACCCACTTGAGGGCTGGGCACTCTGTTACTGTTATAGCACGCACATTTCCCAATATAGGCATTCCTCTCTCACAGTATGGAGACAATACTATGCATATAACTACTTTGAATTTGTCCATTTGTAGGTTGAGTTGCTTTGCAAAGTCTGGGGTTTGCACCAAGCTGTCTTACATTTGCACCTTCCAATAAGCAGAAGCTTTTGTAAGTTCAAAAAAGAGTGTAGCTAAAGGACAAGCTACTAGGGCAACCTTTCTGTAGCAGTCCACAAGACTTCAAAAGAAGGTTACTTTCTTTGATGGTCAGTCAAACTGGTTTATATGCAGTCCCTGCAAGTTTCCTCTTATTGCAAGGTTAAAGAAGAGTAGATATGGTCAGAGGCCAGGGTAACCTCCATCTTCCTGTGATGGCCAGTGGGGCTCACCATCTAATCATAAATCTGATTTCACACGTTCTCTCTAAAGAGGCTAGGGCCTTCCCTTGTCAGTGACAGGGTTGGATACCCTAAATAACCAATACTGTACTCTACCTCATGTAAGAACTTTTCTGATGTTAACTCTAGACCTATTTTTTTTATTACAGGCCAGTGGTGCCCAACCTTTTTGGGCCACAGGCCAGATGAGCAGTGCCAGATTTGTCTGCGGGCCTAATCTGGTGCTGGCCCAGCTGGGGCCTCATTCAACTACATGGAAACATCCTGGCTAGAGCCAATCTAGCCATTAGGGGCTGGGTCCAGTGTTGCTGTGTGGATACAGCTCAGCTGGGACCTGATCCAGCCACATCAAAACAGTTCAACGAAGGCCCAATATCATATGGCTGTACCAGGCCCCTGCCAGGCTGTTTCCACATGGCTGGATCAGATCCCAGCTGGCCTCCTGTCATGCAGCTGGATCATATCCTGGCTCAATCCAGCCATGCAGGAAAAGCACCCAATCCCTTCCACACAAGGCTGGCCTGCCTGCAGGTGATTCGCCATATGAGGCTTGGAAACTTGGTGGTGGAGGAGCAGTAGCAATGTTAGTTGACACTGCTTCCCCATGACCAAACTTCTGGACCTGTGGAGAGACCCACAGCTGGATTACATGGCTCTGCCGGCTGGACCAGGCCTGCCAAATGGAAGGCTGAGCATCCCTCTTACAGGTGGTATAACCTGGAGGAATTGCTCCAAAAACCACTTGCTGTCTAGACCAGTCTCTAATGAGCTTTCAGTACTTACTCTATCACTAATCCTTGGAGTTCATTTTCAAGGGCAGCATGTCCTCTCCCACAGGGATAAGAATTTAGCTCCATTCCCAGCCCAGAGACTTTACACTGTTAGGCAGCTAATGTGTGCACCATATGGGCTTTCCCTACCTTTGCCTGCTTATAGGCACCTCTCACAATGAGATGCTTCAATACCCTCCCATTATAAAAACAAGCTATACAACTTTAGTGCATCTTTCACCCCTTCTGCAATCTTTTATACCAGCTGCTGCTAATTACCCCTTTAGTTACAGCTGGAAAAGGAATTGCATCCATCTATTAAATCTTCCTGGATTGTAGCAAGGTAGGAGCTCTATATATCTGTATGTACTGCGACTGGAGATCAGCAATCTATAAGAACCTAAATAAAACAATGTATCATTTTACAAACTGTAACTTCTTGCACAGAAATACATAAATAAGTGCCAGTAAAACATATACCATCATCAGACATTACTTGAATTTTGAGCCTCAGAGAGCTACAAACTTGATTTCCTTCTTAATTTACATTATCAGTACTCCTTTGCATGGAATTGAAGCACAAATCTAAATAAATCCATGCTGAATAGGTTGCATCTACCTCCAAGTGGAAAGCTAACAACAAATAATTTCAATGTCAATTTTTTGTTCAAAAGCAGATTGTAAGATATTATTTAAAATGATGAATGAATTTATTTATTTTTTCTCTTTGTATCTTTCTCAAACATTTCACTGCAGGAATTTGATATTTGCATTTGAAATGTACACTGTGCTGGTTATGTAAGCCCTGCATTCAGAGAATAAATATGATGCCATGTAACTTATATAACAATCGGTATAAAAAAAAGTTCTAGTTAAGGACTCAAGCCAGCAGAGCACTTACCCATGTACTGAAGTTTAAGTGTTTTGCTGAGAGGATCATAATCATTTCCAAAGAGCTAGATCCATTGAAAGATTTACGTGCCTATGCCTCACCGTACTGCCTTTAGAGGTCTTAGCCCATAATATACATCCACAAAAATCCCTCTCAGCAGCCACCTAATCATCACCCAGGCATACCCAGATCTGCCTAATACATGACCATGCTGAGCATCTAGGAGAAACTAGAAGCGTCAGAGTTAAATCTGATAAAGGACTTGGGGGATTACACTTGTGGTAGACCGACCCAGAGGAGTCTAAGTATTTTGATTTCAACCATTTTGTTTGTTGGCTGTTCTTGCTGCAAGGCATGAGCATGGCTGGAGGGGAGTAGAGAGGCTGTGGTGGGTACCTGGAGGAGGCAGCACACATCTTGAGTAAGTCTCTTTAAAGGAGGAAGGTGGCAAGAGAGAGGGACTGCCATTTGGAGGAACTAGCAACAAGGCCCAGAAAAGACCAATACTTGAGGTGGGGGCATGGGACAGCTGGAGATGGGGCCCTCTGAAAGATGACTAAGCAGAGGCTAGTGACAGGGTACAAGGAGGGACTGGTGGCTGGTGGAAGCTGGGCCTGGGAGAGAGACTAGTAACCCCAACTGGCTGCCCTTTTCTAGAGCTCAGAGTGAGTGAACCCCTAGAAAAAGTAGAGACAAAAAACTGTTGGCCAAAGCCTGTAATAGGGAGAAATAATTTGCTTCCCTGAGCAAGCCAAAAGATTGGTGTAAAGTACTGAGGCACCCCAGTTATGAACATGGCAGGGTAAATTCTGTGGCCAGTCCCCCAAAATTATATTTAACATGAAGGTGTAGCAGGTGAGGCAACAGGGATGTTCTCCGGACTAGGCCACATCTGTCCACTCTTGCCAGAGGACCTTAGGAAGCTAGGATTAATATGGGCAACAGAGGGCACCATAGATGACTTTAGACATGTGTGACAGCTGAAAATTATGTCTGTGTGATAAAGGTGCTTGCTGAAGGCTCTATGAAGATTAGACCAAGTGTTTTTCTGTCATTTGTTTAGATATTAAGCTATATGTTGTTACTAAGAGCCTAAATAAAGTTTAAGAGGTAGTAAGGCCGTGTATAAAGTAAGGCCTAGTAAATTTAGCAAAGCCTTAAAATAGTAAGGCCCTATGGCATAGCTAAAATTAACCTTATCAAATGAATGCAAGGCTTGTACTGCTATTAGTCTGTCTAAGGACACTTCACAGTCAGGGCGGCTAGGAACTAGAACCAACTTCCAAGAAAAGTGGTGTTGGCTCCTACCTTGGGGGTCTTTAAGAGGAGGCTAGATGTACACCTTGCTGGGGTCGTTTG
This sequence comes from Gavialis gangeticus, assembly GCF_001723915.1. Lineage (NCBI taxonomy): Eukaryota > Metazoa > Chordata > Crocodylia > Gavialidae > Gavialis > Gavialis gangeticus. The sequence continues at coordinate 14,277,968 of NW_017729032.1, read as the reverse complement.
ACGCCAGTACTCTTTCCTGCCATGGCAGGCGGTCAGACTAGATGATCTCCTCAGGTCCCTTCCAACCCTAGAAACTATAAAACTATGAAGTAAAAAAAATCTGAGTGGCTGTAAGTTATCAGTATAGCTCAGAAATTATAAATTGGCTGGCACATCCAGAAATCATGTACAAGGAAGATGTAGCTCTGTAAAAGAAGTACTGATTTAAGATTAGCTGCTGGCCTAGATCAGTGGGCCTGTGGACCTTGAGGAGCCCAAGGACTGAATACCAGGGTCCTCCCGGTACCCCTCAGACAGTGCTGATCAGGGACACCTGATTTTGCTGAGCTTTGCCGAAGAGAAACTTGTTGTACACCAAGCATCAGAGGGGCTGCCGATAAGTTGCCAACACAAATTATTATTGTCTGTCTGTTGTTTTGTTATCTGTACGTAGTCATGTTTTTGTTAAGTCAATAAACCTTTCTTACCTTTCTACCCCTGACCACACTCTCAATCCCGAACCCTCCACAGGTGGCTGGGACAACATGGGTCCTGTTATACCCAACTCCTCCCAGAAATACATAAGCAAGGCCATTTCCACCTAAATTAATCTCTCAAGCATGCCAGGGTTCAAGGTCTTAAAAGCCACAGTAGAAAGATGCCAATTTTCTTTTAGGTCTCAGCAGTGCATTTCTACATTTAGAGCGTAGGAGTAAAAGTGCATGGGTAGGGTCTACTCAAGAGAACATCCCTACTGGGATTAGCTGCTGCTTTGGTTTAGACATACCCCCAAGGCTTGGAGAGAGGAGTATCCCTCTCCTAAGCTATTCAGTAGGATGGCTCCTTACTCAGCTTGTGAGCACTTACCCTTT
>NW_017729032.1:14273242-14277106 GCF_001723915.1 Gavialis gangeticus | reverse complement strand
TCAGCTTGTGAGCACTTACCCTTTTAAAGGCACCTTAGTCTTCTCCATGTATTGCAGAGGGGTTTAGGCACCTTACACAGATCTGTGAGCAACAAGACAAATAAGGGAGGCACTGCAGCACACAGCTTCTAGACATCCTAATATCTTCCATGTTTTTAATTCTACCTGTTCTGGATATTTCTTTTCCTCTTAATCTTAATGAAGAAAAATGCCATCTGCTCTTAAAAGGCTATAGTTTTCCCCAGGCTTAATCAATTAGTCTGCTACTGATATCAAGTACCACTGACCCATTTCGCTTCTTGTAATCAGAATGTTGTTCAATAAAACCCCCAAATGACTCAGATGACTGCTCAAAACCAGCTGGGCAAGGCCAGATGGCAAAATATACATCAATCAGCCATGTAAAACAGTCCCCATATGAACATAACTTACAATCAGCAGACTACATTCAATACACAGTGTCATTTTTAGGTGCAGTTTATATACATTTATCAGACTACTTGTATGTCTTTCTGCTAATGATGCAAAGTTACACAGTGCATAAATCACACCAAAGAACTACATTAAAATAAGGAAGGCTTTGCAAAATTAAGAGCTTAAAAAATTAAAAAGTGTTATAATTAAACTTGACTGTCCAGTTTTCATTCAGTGTGTTCTGTATATGCATTATGATGCAGTCCTTAATTACATGGCTGTGTTATAGTTTCACTTGACCCCTGCCTCATTCAATACCTGGAACAGACAGCATTCACTTACTGAGCATCTATTCAGTATTTTGCTTTCCCTCCTCCTTGTTCAGTGTGTTGCTCCATGCCATATGTACTGCACAATAGTCATACCCTATTCTTAAGGCAGAAAAGCTCAAGAGGAAATTAATAATTCTGTCTTCTAGTAGGCTTTGAACAGCATGGAGTAAATAAGGCATGGGGCCTCACACTGAATAACATGTAAAGAAAATGTTGTGTAGCTTGCTCATTAAGTGAATTGTGAACATTGAATAATGCACTTGTCAGGTGGAAAGCAATAGCATGCAATAGCAAACCATATTTCTTGAAATATAAAAACACTTTTAAAAACAAGTTATTTCTTCCAAAGGTGGCCAGGGTCTTGAATTTGAATAAAATAAAAAAGTTGTCATGTGCACCATAAGAGTTGTATCCTTTTAAATGCGTCTTTAATTGACACTCTATCTGAGCATCTTATAATTAGCAGAATACAGTAATTATGGAATGTTGTAATGCACATGCATAAAGGAACCAAATTGAGGTCAGTGTTCAACTCCTACAGGCATAACTTTTAATGTTCTTTTAATGCATTTTTGTGCAGTTATGTATATTTTTATCAAAGCAAATGGAACAAAAAAGAAATTCCTTCATGTGGCTTCATATTGCTGAGGAACTACCTGGTTGTCAGGGTGAGACCTACAACAAAGACGTCTTCTGCTGAAGCTAACAGAGTAACTGATAGTAAGCTGCTGTCCCTTATATGGAGCAGCCGCTGGCTTTTTGCCAGAGGGTTTCCCCATTTTTTTGCTAAAAGCAGAGGAATGCCGAGACTTGGGAATCTTGGATTCCATGCCAAGTTTTGACTTCTGCACTGTCTTGCTCGATGTCCATGCCACCCTGAATTCTCCAGTTCCTTAGCTAATCAGCTTCCCAGCCTGACCCATCTCCCACGCTCTGTCTCCTGGGCCTTGGAAATGGAAAGTCTTCTTGGGTAAAAAAAGAAATGATGACAAAAAGGTTCTTTCCTGCACCTGGCAGAACAAGCTGCAAAGAGCCAAAATAGCTAAGAACTGGTCTAGAGGTATCCTGACAAGACAGCAGAGTAGTGGTGCTGGATCAGCATGTTCCTGCAGTTGCTTCTGGCAGTGGAAGCACACAGAGCTACAGCTGTAGGCTAGTGCTACCCTGATAGTTACAGTAGAAAACCAAAGGGAAGCAGCAGTTTTAGTCTACCTTGAGTTGAACCACCCAAGAGATGCAGGGAATTTTGCTGGCCTATGGAGGTCTAATTTATGGCTCCCCAAACCAGCACTCATGAACAGGAATTATTAACTAGTATCCCAGCTATAGCTGAAATAGCTGAAAGATGGAAAGCTAAGCACTACTCTACTGGAAAAATATTCTCTCTCTCTCATTTGCCTGAAAGAGCAAGGTCCCAGAGGCTGAATATTTCTCTCTTGGCTCTATGTGCAAGTAGATCAAAGCTAATACATAGTAAAATACCATCTGGTTCACGGCTTTCTGTGCTGTCACTAGGCTAGGATATATGCCTTCTCCCAGGACATAGGCGAGCAGGAAAAAATGAATATGCAGACTTTGTAAGACATATTAAGTGAAATGTGCTGGGTCAAAGGTGTAGGCTAATGCTCTTCAGTGGCAGACACGACAAAGATGACACAGAGCCTTCTATCAATAAAGTTCTAGTGGTGCTCCACATCCTCATATATGAGTTAGATTTGTCATATTCTTGAATGAATGTAAAAAAAAAAGTTTAAGTCCCTTTGATTTCCTTTCAAGCCAACCTTGTGTCCAGATTTAAAGACACAACTAGAACAGGAATCCTGCTTTGTTTATCTTCTGCCAAGAAGAGGCTGTAGTTGAGTGGATAAAAAAAAGATGTTCTCCTGTTCCATGAAAATTTTCAAGATTTCAAAACTTTCCCCATTGTATCAAATCAAATAAAAGATTTTGGTTTGTGTAGCACGTAAGCAAATGAGAGTGAAGAACAGCTTTTAGCTCCGTGGTTAGTGCACTTAGTAAGAATGTGGAGGAACCCAAATTCAAGTCCCAGTTGGTCTGATTCAGAGCTGGGAGTTAAACCTGGGCTTCCTATATCCTAATTAGTCAACAGCCTATTTGCTGCTCTGGAGTGGGTTTGTTCTATGACTAAAATAATCCATTCTTAGACCTGAGAAGCCACTCTGCACAAAAGCTTTATAAAAATGGTACATTCTCAATAAAAAATAGTGTTATTGAATCAGCATTTTCTGATAAGTTTTTCCTCCCCAAAAATCCTTGACCAGATCTAGCTGGTAGAAAAGGAGCAGAGACAGTAAAATATCCAGTGTGGAAAAAAATAAACAGAATAAAATAGGGGCATATATATGCTTGCTAACTATTAATGCCACCCAGAGTTTGGCCAGCGGGGAAGGAGAGAAAGGTTTTATTCAAACCTAACAATAGATTGTTTCAGGAATGAATCACCTTTAACATGTACTTTAGTTTACATTTTTTTTTAAAGTTAGTCAACTCTATGTTTTGAGTGCAGGTTATGGTCTCCAGGAAGCAAATGCATAATTCAATCCACTTTATTTTCTATGAGAACAGGTTACATACTAACTGTACAAAATGGTTTTCAGCTTTTACTCAAGTTTCTTACATGTGAAAGTATGACCAGTTACACTCAAGCTGTCGCTGGGCTTTTCCTCCTCACCTCCTAAAGTTCTGAAGCAGTAGCAGTCCAAAGGCTTCGGCATTACTTAACCTTTCACATCTATAGTTAATAATGCAAAGAGACTAGAAAACTAACAGTTACGTACAACACACGTTGTTCAGATACTTACATAAGTATCTATTTTCCCTGATCCCTGCTTGAGTGACACCCACAAGCATGTTTTAATAAACTGGAATGATTTTAATTAAAAACTTTTGATTCAGCTGATACCCAAATGCCCCAAATTGCCATCATGCCTATAGTCAACTATTATCCATTATTACAGAATCACTAGCCAATTGCCTGTCATGAATGGTGGAGCATTACAGGGAGAGTTGACATGCCCCCCACTACTCATGCTTTGGGGCCGGCCACGTAAACTAGGGGCAGGAAATTATTTGGGGGGGGGGGCGCTTACTGAGTTTT
>NW_017729032.1:14272225-14272427 GCF_001723915.1 Gavialis gangeticus | reverse complement strand
CACTCTGTCCCTGGCTACATACACACACACATTGTTCCCCTGGCTGCACAAGCACACCCACCCACACATTGTGCTCCTGGCTCCACAACTGCACCCACCCACCCAGTCTGCTGCTGGCTGAACGACTACACTCACTCAGCCACCCAGCCCCTGGCTCCACACCCAAACCCACCCACCCACTTTGCCCCTGGCTGCACAACCA
>NW_017729032.1:14262019-14272203 GCF_001723915.1 Gavialis gangeticus | reverse complement strand
CTTTCCACTCACCCCACCTCCCAGGAGGAAAAAATATGCCTGGAACTGAGACCCACACCCACCCACCTACTCTGCCCCTGGTGCCACAGCTGCACCCACCCATCCACTCTGCCCCAGCTGCACACACAACACACACCCATACCACACACACACCCTAACAGTGACTCCATGCTCCCGGGGCGATGAAGCTGGGCCACAAGATACCACAGTGCTGGCAGGCCTGGAGTGCAATTGCTGGGGGTGGGGCGGGCTGGGTTGCTCAGTCTTGCTGAGGCTTCTCCTGGGTCCTACTGTCCCCGTCTCCTATCAGCTTTGACAGGAGCTGGGGAAAATCAGTACAGTTTTAAAACCTAAGGGCTCCCTGCCTGAGGGGGCAGGGCCCTGCAGGCAATTGCCACCCACCCCCTCCTTGGCACATGCATACTTGGCCCCCAGCATTACAGACAGACAGACAGAAATACTAAGCCTTTTAGTATATTAGAACAGAAAATTGGGGTCGGAAGGGACCTCAGGAGGTTAGACTTAATCCAACCCCCTGCTTAAAGCAGGACCATCCGCAACTAGATTATTCCAGCCAGGGTTTTGTCATGCGAGGACTTAAAAGCCTCCAAGGCTGGAGATTCCACCACCTCTCTGGGTAATCTGTTCCAGTGCTTCACCATAGGGAAATTTTTTTTTCCTAATATCCAACCTAAACCTCCCTTGCTGCAGCTTGAATTAAATTTAGGCTGAAGTTATAAAATTATATTTAGGCTGAAGTTTTCAATCAACAAGGCCTGCTTGATTTTTGGGAAGTCAAACAACTTATCCAAGTAGTTAAATATGAATTCAGTAGCCTCTATCTAGATACTTTATTTGGAACATACTGGCCTTAGAATAAACTTGTGAAATGAAAAAAAAACATGAGTATATACTGTCCAGCAAGTACGTTTACAGTGAAAATGGAAAGCCTGTAAAGATTTAAACCTAGATCACAGTATTTCTAACAGAAATAAATCTGCAAGGGGCCTATGTCTGTACGGCAAATTTATTACCAATATTTTTCCATGAAGGTTGTGGGAGGTAATATAGAAGAACATTTGAGTCCTTAATGCAAAATTGTAATATGTCAGCCTACTTTTCCAGCAGTTGAAGATAGCATTATCCATGCATCTCTGCTACTATATGCAAATTATATCCAAAGTTAAATATTATTATCTGTACAAGCTGTCAGTTGCTCTTTTTTTGAGGGCTGGGGTTCATTTTCCAGCAGTCTAGAATAGCACTATCTGTGAATCTTTGGTATGATATGCAAATGATACAGAAAGTTAACTGTTATTATCGGGACATGCTTTGAATGCCTCACATTTAGGGAGCCAGGGTTAATTCAGATGGATTTCCCAAGATTCCCTGCTCACTACCTTTTTTGGTGCCTCAGGTAAAAACTTCTAAAATTGGAAGGTAATGATGCATATCATAAACAATGTTTTCAGTGGAACAAGAGCAAAGAAAAGCCAGTCATTAACTATAACACTGTATACAGGAAAGGTACAGACCTGAAAGATGTTCCCCCTCTCATGTATGCAACAAGGAAGAGACTGGAAGTGGAGTACATAAGGCAGGTGTTCAAGGGTATTTAGTATTTTATAAGTAAGCCTAAATTAAATTGCAAATTATGAATGCCATTTTTACCAGTTCCTAGTGTATGGGGTTTTAAACCTTAATGTTTAGATTTCTGTGACATTTTGGGAAATCACAAAGTTTTCTTTCCAGGAGTCATGCCTAAATTGTGTCTGAAAAATTCAGTCAAGGTGTATAAGAAAATCAAGAGACGTGACTGTACCTCAGTTAAAACAGCTCAGCCTAGACAACATTGGGAGCAAGACATATACCTCTGCTGCTGATTAGACTTAAAAATCCTACAAGAGGCAAGGATTCTTTGGACGATATCTTTTATAAGGCCAACTATATAGCTGGGATAGAGTTAGACAAGCTTTGAGTATAAGATGTTCTTCTTCTGCTCTGCAGGCACAAGTTACAAAAGGTGCTACATTTTGTAACATCTTTATCTGCTACCTCATGAAACAGGGAGTCAGCTTTTCACCCAATCCGCCACTGGTTAAGCTGTTTGCATTGTGTACTTGTGTTTGGTCACAGCTATAAACTGCTTTCTGCGGTCAGATCAGGTGAAAATGGTCACTTCTGTTTGCACCCCTGGGTCACCTGAAGAACTCTGACAGCTCAAGCTTCAGGTCAGGTCACCTGACCTGCAGAAGAAGGTCAGGAATTCAGAAACTTGCCTAACTCTATTTCAACTATGGAGCTGGTCCAATAAAATATATCACCCAAAGAAATCCTTCTCTCTTACATCACTTCTGTGCCATCGTGCCTACAAAAATCACTGTAACTCTACCTTAAAAATCCTCCGTCTACAGGGTGAAATTCCCAGTCAAGAGGTGCATACATAGTGCAGAAGTTTCATTTAAATCCTCACATCAGAGTTTCTTTAAGTGCAACTTCAGCAGTGCCCAGTCCTTGCAGTGGCTCTCTGAACTAGAGTAATTTTCTCCTTTGTATATTATAAACACAGTTTGCCTAGGCTTTTCAGCAGCCCATCTTTATCACCACACTCCAGATGGGGAAAGTGGCTGGGTTAAATAACTTGACCAATATCATACAGCTAATGAGTGACAAAACCATGATAAGAAAACAGATGTAAATGCTAGTCCTACATATAATCCAATATGCCACAGTACAACCAAGCTAAACTGATTTACTCAAGCTGGATTCCCACCTCTCTAAAACAGAATCAACAATATTTGCCAAAAGGTGACATCTGAAAATTCACATAATTTAAGATGTCTCTGATTGGACAAGAAATTGTTGTTGTTTATAAATTTAAAAGTTTGACTCTCGGAAATATTTTTAAAAAGATATAAAATGCCTTCAGTTTTTACAGAAAATGCAGTAAACCTGGAGAGAGGCTGATTTTGGCAAGGGAAAAAAGCCCACTAACAGTGAACATTTCACCCAGCATCCCCAGCAATGCAATCGTTTCTCAGCTAGAAGCAATCCCGTAGTACATAATTGAGACTGTCAGGAAGGAGCCGCATTTAGTCGAATGCCTGTTTTGATAAGTCCAAGGGCTGCATGCATCCTCTTCCTGACCACAGTCAGGACTGGTTTTCTCATTAATTCCACTACAAATTCTCCTCATTTTTATTCTAAAACTATTTCCTCTTTCTGAGCTAGACATTTATATATTGAATGATGTTAGAAACCAATACCAGAAGCCTTTCAAGTGAGAACAATTTGTTTTTTTTTAATGGTTGCCTGAAGTGTGAATGAGACAAAATTATAGCCTGTCATGTGTTGTTTTCCAAGAAAACCAAATCATCTCAACTTAATGAAGCTTTAGATTCCCCAGTTCTTGGTATCTTGCTGGCTAGAAGCTTTCTGCTGCCTATTCTAATCTATTAGGGAGAATACGTCTCCATCATCATTTTGACAAGGCATCTCCTTTATCCCCCTAGAAATTCAAACAGTTAGATGCCTTCATATTCTGAGCATAAAAATACCCACTCCCAAAACTGCATACACATACTTATTTCAATTTCTCCTTGTCCCATTATATAAGTGCTTATTTCGTTGCTTATTTTCCATCAGTCTCTTTCCCACTAGTAAAACACATTACTTATTACCAAAGACTGAGCAACATAAATTATTTCTCATAGTCAAAGGTTTGGCTATGATTTTTCTCTCAGCATTGTATTAGACATATGTGACAAAAGTGCATGCAAGTCAGCGACAGAGATGCTCATTTTTGGATAAGCCCCTGGACTGGTACTCAGCATATCCAGATTAAATTCCTCATTGTGCCACAGTCTTCCTGGGGCAAGTCACGTAGGGCAAGAAGTTAATTGTCAAATCCCATTGATTTTGCAGGGTTCTGTGCTCACTCCACAAAGGATACAAGTCTGATACAACTCTCAGCTCAAGCTGAGCTGTTTAACTCAAGCTTCAGACTGCTGCTTTTAGCTTGGGGGGAGGTGGGGGGGGAGCTAGCTCAGTCCCTGAAGTGATGGCCATCTGACGTAAGCTTTTAAATGTCAGAAGATGGAAATAGTAAAAGAGACACTGCAAGTAAAATGCCCTTAATGTTTCTGAGATGCTAATATGTTACAGTGAAGGAGCTATCAGTACCAGTACAGCTAGAGTACTGAGTCTTCCAATAAAAATCACTCAAACTGCAGAACAAAAAAGCCTAACTTGTCCATTAAACCACAACAGAAGTAGCAGTGGTGATCATGGGCTGGACCCCGGCACATTTATGGAACTGGATTCCAAGTAATGCAATTTGGCTCTACCACAAAGCCAGCTCTACCACAGACCACAAGGCTTAGTAGACATCTAGGATCAAATCATCTCTCTGTTTTGGACTTCCTGGGAGGTGTGAGATGGGGGGTTTAAATTTTCTAAAGCTGAGAAGGACCTGAAACCCAGGGTCCCCACTGGATTAGATTGTTATGCAAAAACCCATTAGGTAAGCTACCCTAAGAAACTGGACTATGCTTTCCAAATCTGAAGTGAATGGAGACACCTCAGTGCAATCGGACTCAGAAGCGCATTAGTTCAGACACCACTATGCTTAGGGGCTGCCTCATGAGCCTCCAGGCCTTCTATGTTACCCTTTGGAGGTACCAAACTTTCTAAAGAGAAGTACCTCTAAAAGATAATATAAAAGGCCCTGTGTAGAGAGCCTAGGCACCTAGCCCAGTCTAGTTAAATCACTCTTCAGGGACGTCTAGGTCTTCCCATTTACTGTCTGAGTCTTCCCAGATACTTGCCATCTAGTCAAATTAGGTTATCTTCTGGGTGAAAGCACCTAGGGTTTTCAAATAGTCAGTACATAACTACATTAAGTACAGGTGCCTATGTGACCAAGCTGGTATCTGGTACTACACTGCTATCATCTATAGTGCAGCTATTATTTAGGCTTTCCTTTTATAGGTACTTACTAAGAGCCATCAGCAGTGGCTCTTGCAAATATTAACACATGTAATGATCAGTTTGGAGTCATGAAAGACAGAACAGAAGGTAACTGTAATTGCCTTCTGAGTGACAACAGGAAAGAAGCTCAGAAACTGTTTCTATATGTCAATAAAAAAATTATACCGTGCCACAAAGCCCCGGGGTAATGAATGTCACATCACCGTGTTCAGGATGTCACAGTAGGTAAACTAGAAAAGATATTTACATTTTCCAAGATATATTTTTAAAACCTTCATCCTAAAAGTGAGAGAAGCAAAAAGATTAGATGATTAGATTATGTTGCTAGAATGTAAATTAAAGTACATGAAATTATTTCTATATGAAACATTCCTGAGAAATTCCTGAGGGACTGTTACAAATTTCCAGAGATGGAGAGACTGACTCTTTCTAGGGAAACTATGACATCTGCTGGTTTTTAATGAACAACATCCAGATTGTTAATTTCAAAGGAGGTATGTTTTTCCATGGCACCAATGTGCCGTTGCAAATGTAAATTATAGCAACACCAACGCAATAGATCAAAAATGGAACCTGTTCCTTGAAAAATCATGCTGGGAATGCAAAAGAGAATTTGAAGGTCATCTTCACTGAAAAAAGGTATATTGGGGCTTCATAAGAATGATTTCACGATTCAGTGCAATCTAATGGAATCATTCTTCAAAAAAAATCTGGATTTCAACATCCAGCTGCAAACACAAAATGTCACTACAGTGATTTTCTGTCATTCCAATTATTGTCTCATCAGTGTACATATTTTACCAGCACATTCAACAGATTAAATGCCCAACTCTATAACAAAACAAAATCACCACGAATACTAGCAACGCAATCAAGCCAATTGCTAACATAGTGTGGAATTCAGATTTACTGATTGGCCCTTTTGTTGGATATTGACCATACTGATCAAATTTTATTTTGCAAAAGAAGAAAAAGTGTCATTTGTGCTCCTAGATCAGTCTTCACATGGCAGTCATAACTCAAGGTATGGCTACACCATCTCCAGAACAGAGCACGGAGCACTGCAGAGAGGCATGGCACACGTCTACTACTTTGAGTACGCTAACGCCCACTGTGGACATAATGTAGCTGCCATAGACCAGCACCAGGCACATGCCACAAGTATGCCCAAGGCAAGGAGCTTATTGGCATGCACCCACCAGTTTTCTAAGGCAGCGACACTGCATCCATTTCTGGGGCTGGGACATGCAAGGTAAGTGTGCCAGGCTCTACAGCACTCACCAGCCATGGTACTGACATGGTTCCAGGTGAATATGTGACCCTAAATCAATGTCTCACACCATGCTGGGAGAACAGGACTTATGGAAGGTTTCATCTTCTAAGTCAGTAGTAAAATCCAAAAGCTGAGTTCCTCTAATCTTTAAATGTACATGGCCATTTTCTCAAGAGCAAGCAGTTCCTGCTGGATATTCTAATCACATCTTGTCCTAAAGTACCATACAGGTTGCTGTCCACTGTCAAAAGCTTACACAGCTTGTAGCAAAGGTGGCTTTTTTTTCCAGGTGTGTTTGGAATGGTCCATTCATAAATACATGCATTACTTGAAATTCATGTGATACTTTCAAGTCATTTGGAATGAAAAGCACTACATGAAGTGGCAGATAGGACACTGCTATATAGCAATACCAGCAGTGCTAAGAACTGAAAAAGGCTCTCTACCTCCTTTGATAGCTTAAAGCAGGGGTAGGCAAAATATAGCCTGTGGGCCAGATTCAGCCTGCCAGTTGACTGTATCCAGCCCATAGCTGCCCCTGCAACTCTGCATGGGGCTGAGTCTTGCTTGCTCCTGCCCAGGGCAGCCTGTGCTGAGCTTCTTCCCACACCTGCGTCATGCCTGCCGATGGCATGGCCCCAGCCCCAGCCCTGGCCCCAGCTCACTCACACAGCACTGCTGCTGCAGCCACCCAGGTACTGTTTGGCTCCCCCATCCTCCACAAGTTCTTCCTCTTCCTTCCCCTGCTGCGCTGCTCCAGGATGCAGGTAGCACTGGCAAGGGCAGCAGCCGTGAGGATGTGTAACCAGGCACCACATGCCCAGCCAGGTGGGGGTGCGGGGGGGCGAGCGGAGGAGGAAGCTGCAGTCAGGCAGCTCCTGCCCCAGCACATGGGGCTCCAGCTCCAGCTCCTGGTCGCCTTCCACCTGCTTGGCCACCCGCAGGTGGCTGCTCATCGTACCGAGCTGACAGAGTGGGTAGAAGGCAGCTGCGAGCTGGAGCGCTGTACTCTGGGGCAGGAGCCACCTGGCTGCAGCTTCCCCCTGCCTGGCTGGGCATGTGGTGTCTAGCACATGTCCCCACAGCTACCACCACTTCCCCCCACTACCTGCTGAACAGTACCCAGCAGCAGCACTGTGCATGCTTGTCAGAGCTGGGGCTTGGGCCGGGGCTGTCAGTGGAGTGGGTGCAGGTGGGAGCAGGGTGCAGGCTTCCTCAGGTGGCAGTGGGCAGGACTTGACCCCATATAGAGTTGCGAACTGGATAGGAGTATGCGTGGACCACACCTACACCTGCATCACCCAGGAGAGTTCTGCTGCACATGCCCCCCCCACACCCACCTATTCCCCCCAAACACACACATACCCCCCACATACAATATGCAAGAGTAAGATTTTATTTTAAGCTATTATGCAATAACGTATATATATACTACTCAAAAAAATAAATCAAGACAAAAATATTTTTAAATAAAATTAAAATATGTTACAGTAGATGTTTGATTTTTAATATATGATTTATTATCTATAATTTCTTAAAATGATAGCTTCTGAAAGATTTTGTGTGTGCAGCCCTTGACAGTTCACCAAAATGCATTAAGTAGCCCACAAGCAGAAATAATTGCCCACCCCGGCCTAAACGTTCTCAGCTCAGAATATAGCTTCAATGGTCATGCTTTTACCGAATAGGCTGGATTAGACTATTATAACAGTGCATATGATGACTGTATGCCTTTAAGACCTACGAGGAGTTGGACAGAGCGGGAGATAGAGTCTGAGGGCAGGGTGCATGTATGCTGTTGGCAGAAATAAAAAAAAAAAGCTTTTTTGTAAAAATGGCTCCTGCCTCAGCAAACTGAACCCCCAGCACAAATGAACCCACAAGGCTTGAAGAGCTTCAATTACCTGCACGAAAAGAAGCTACACATTTTGCAATTTCACCATATGGTGAATCAGTTCACCTGCAGCCAATGAAACCGTGATCTTGCATTTGGGTCCAGGTAACTGCCATGGTGACAGATTACAGCTTCTTAGGAAGAATCAAAAATGTTGAAGTGCGCCGATTCTCATTTAAACAAAAGCCACTGCTTAAGAGCTCTCAGCACCAACAAACAGTCCTTCAAGACTGGATGTTAACACATTGGCCCAGAGAATTCGGTGTTTTCAAATGGCCCCTTCTAGCACTTCAACAAGGTCATCAACACATTCTCCTGTTTCTGTAGCATTTTGACCCACCTAAAAGGTCATTTAAAATTATAGTGAACTAGTGACATCCTCCAAAGGTGAAATGTCAGATATTTTCTGCCATCTTGTCAGCAGTAAGCATGAAAAGATGCTGAATATCAGAGGATGACCATAAAAACATTCAGTCCTCAGTAGACTTGCAGATGTTCTATAGAAAAACAGTCAACCGCAACCCAAAGTTGGCATCATTATATTCTGATGTACAGTACAAAGCAAGCTTACTTTGGCAAAGGACCAGCATCTGCTACATACTAATTAATGCTTTAAACATAGCATCACAGGTGCCTGAAGCAGAATAATGCAAACATTAAGTACAGTGACAAACAGAACTGCATTTTATTGAGCTATGAATCACTGCTTATGGTATAATCTACTGAAAACCGCATATATGGCTTTGCATTTGTTGGTATCATTGCCTTGACAGTCAGTGTTATAGTTCTCTGGATGTTGCATAAATATATTAGTTAATGTTTGTGCCGGGCGCTGAAGTGCTATAGACTCACTGAGTATTATTATTTCCATTAGGATGAACCTTAAAAGTGTAGTAAAAAGATGGTGTTTAAATAAGTAGTCTCATGGAAAGAACACAGTCGGAATTTCTCACATCTTGTCAGGATGTTTTAGTACATTAGATATTCAAAGTGACTTGTGTTCTGCAAAACACAAACAATATGGTTCACAATTCAGTCTACTGGGTTAACTCAGGTCTACTTTTATTCCTGCCAAATGGAAGCAAGAAACTGAAACACAATCAAAGCTGTACAATGTAATGACTTTTATTGTAAAACCAAATAGGATCCATATATATAGCTGCATCCACATTCTTATCTACACAGAAATGACAAGCAGTAAGAATATACAGGTATCATTATACCACTACAGTACCAGTATAATTCCCCATGTGGGCCCCAGTGATGATATTGGACTCTTCTAATTCTGGAATAGCAGTGTTTCCAAATTTACATAATCTGTAAAACAAACAGCTACTACACTTGCAGAATTACAGTAATTATATGAGAAGTTATGGCAGTATGACTATATAGTGATATCAAGTCAAACTATACCTTATATTGATTTGTAAAAGTTCTGCTGTTAAGTAGGTAGTCCATTTATGATCAGCATTAAATGAATTGAGGACTACTCACTTAAGTTAAGATTATTTGTGTGAGTATAGGTTCAAGCTATTCAAATATAAGACACCTTAAGCATATGGGTGGATGAAATCTTTATCTCATAGTAAAAGAGGGTGTGAACTTAAAGTGCGTCACCTGCTTCAGGGTAACTGCTCATGTTGATACTCTGACCATGCAGCAGTTTATTCATCTTTCACTGAGGGCTTAACTTCATGGCTTAACTTTCAATGAACACAGGGTAGGAGTGTACATACTAGCAGTGACTACAGAGCAGCTGAGAAGTAGTAACTGCCCCCTTTTACCTCACAGTAACTAGCTCATCTATTCATATGCTCAGCTATCATCACAGGAACATAACTCAGAGGGGCAAAGCAAATCTCCTACTACGAAACAGCATCTAAAACTCAAATCACATTGTGTAAACATCATCTTTCACTCTTAGTTTCTCTCTCTCTACTTTTAGGCTGAGATATGACTAAAATAATTAACATTTTCAAGACATCTGCTACTTCAGCAGGCTCTTGATGTGCTGGACCACTTGCAATG
>NW_017729032.1:14261727-14261954 GCF_001723915.1 Gavialis gangeticus | reverse complement strand
CTACTGCAACACTTGCAACAACACTTGCCTTTGTTAGACTACAACCTAAATTTTGCAAATCCAGCAGGCTGAGGGAACAACCAAAACTTGACTCTATCACTTGCTGATTAGGGCACTGAAGTAGTATATAGGCTCTCCGCCCTTCAATGCAAATGTGACAGGTGGTCGGGACCGGAAGTCCCGCCCCCTTGGCCCCACCCCCTTTCCCCATGTATGGTGTGTGACGT
>NW_017729032.1:14261512-14261716 GCF_001723915.1 Gavialis gangeticus | reverse complement strand
ACAAGGATATTTCTTCTTGGGATGATCAAGGGGGTTTTGCCTACAAAGGGGTGCTCGCTCATCAAGGGGTCTAACATGCTCGACTTGGTCCAGAGAATCCTTCAGACTCACACCGGGACTACTAAACGCCCGCCTAAAGGCTGGGACATCTTTATGAAAGCCATGGCCGAGCTGAATGTACCATCTTCTGTTATGGGCAACGTC
>NW_017729032.1:14259836-14260354 GCF_001723915.1 Gavialis gangeticus | reverse complement strand
AACACTTTCATACCCACGCGGTCTACGGGGTATTTAGCATTGGCTGTAAGCAAGGCCTCCACGTGGCCCAATCGGACGCCTGGTGCTACCTTCACTTTTTTCACAAAAAGTGAGGCAGATGTGATTTTTAGTTTACAGGGGCCAGCCACAGCAGTACCCATCAAGCAAAAGGCATCTTTGCTGCGTGTCAGCTTAATTTTCACATCCACGCCATTCAGCAACAGTTTTTCTTGAAAAAACAAATCGCTATGGAGATGACCAAGGAGCTCTATCTTTTTGCTCCAATCTGTCAGGTTTGCCCGTCTCCGAAACCCCTGATTATCGCCATCCCAAGCAACCATTTCATGATGGCCGGGAGTATCTTTGTAAAACAACCCAGTAGAAAACTGCGTGGCAAGGGTGTCATCGCTGTAGTTGAGAACGGATTCGATGAAAGCTCGGTAGGGGTAACAGTTGTTGCTCTGACTTATCAGACGGTCTCCCAGAGTGACATCCAGCTGGCTGAAGACAGAGGCTAG
>NW_017729032.1:14259492-14259774 GCF_001723915.1 Gavialis gangeticus | reverse complement strand
TTATCTTTGGATTTAAGTCTCACTTTTCCGAATGCTCGGTCATAGTGCATAAGTAGTTCGGGTGGAGCAGGATGGTTGGTAATTGTATTGTTTATAAGTTCCAGTAATTCTGTGATTGTTGTATAATACCCCCGAGGCATGCTGTACCCTCATTTTTTAGTCCCAGAAATGATTTTGAAAGGCGTGTCTTCGTTGATGTTGTTCCAGCTGTGCGGATATTGTATTTCTGCTAACCCTATCTCCCAGTTTCCCAGCAGATCCAGAGGTTTAACCAACTGTATG
>NW_017729032.1:14256915-14258639 GCF_001723915.1 Gavialis gangeticus | reverse complement strand
CTGCCACCCCATAGAACACGCCTGTGCTCCGGCGGGGGGGTAGATCAGTCTGGGCCCTGATAGGTCATAACTACACCATGTGATCTAGGGTGGTTCTTGCAGCCTGAGGGGTTGGGCCTTGGGGGTCTGCATGGGCTGTCCTTCTGATGTCATGGACCATGTGGTGCTGGTGTCACACACCACGTGACTGGGGGTAGGGGTGGAGTTGCTGATGTCACACAGCACATGACTGGGGCAGGGGCAGGGTTGCTGATGTCACATACCATGTGACTGGGGTCAGGGGGCGGAGCTGGTGATGTCACACACCATACATGGGAAAAGGGGGTGAGACTTCCGGTCCCACCCACCTGTCACATTTGCATTGAAGGGCAGAGAGCCTATATACTACTCACTGACTTGGAATCTGGAAGAAATAAGGGCCTGTATCTGGGTCTTGCACATCCTAAAGGAGTACCCCACCCACTGGGCTATGAACTTAGCCTTGGTACAGACCAATGAATATGTAATGCTTTTGCAAGTTGGGATAGTTGCCCCAGGAAGCAGAGACCCAGGCTCACTACCCAGAAAGCCTGGGGCTGAGACACTCACTTGGGAAGTGGGAGACCCACATCCAAATTCAGTGCTTAGTTCCTGACCAGCTCTACAGCATAACAGTTCTGTAAAGGCTGCTGAAGTCAATGGGCACTAGAAATGCTTTCTAGACTGAGATTTGTAAGACTTCTGCCCCAGAAGCAGTAGAAACAATGTAGCATCTTTGTGCCCCAAAGCATGTGGACTTCGGGAACAAGCCAGAGAGAGAAGAAAAGAAACACTGCAGGTGAAATAGGATACCTAGAATGGCATCAGGCTTCCTGCTCTGATTTTGTATATGGACTTTCCCTTCCCTGTGTCAGTTCGCTGTCTCCTCCAGTCCCTTCTCCATAGTTTCTTCACTTCATCTTTCCACCCACTCCTCATGCTTTCTTCCTTCCTTCCATCCCAACCCTGCGCCCCCTAGCAAAACCTACCCTTCCTCGTTCCATTTTATTTATTTCTGCTGATTAAACCCTGCACAATGAATAAATTAATAAATACAATCTTTGGCACTAACATCTGATCGCAGCTGTCATATTTGTTTTGCTTGTGAGCTTGACCTGTCAGACCAGGCCTCTCTTGGTCTGCTGTCTGGTACCATGTAAGCCAATACAGCCTGTTCCACAGTCAGGTTGTTGGAGACTAAAACGGCAACCCAACCTGAGCTAGCCTGGGTGAGGAGAGTGTGTGGGCAACTAGCAGGACTACAAACAAGACCTGTCAAAAGGGTGCACGAGCTGCCTGTGAGTCAATGGCCATCCATGCCTGGAGAGGAGATAGGCACCACCAGGTCACTTTGCCCGAAGAATCACCAATGATGCACAGCATCTAAGGTGCCCCAACAGTTGCAGTGGCCTTGGGACTGACTTGGCTTGACTTGTGAGCTATAATCCATTCCCCAGTCCCATGTCTGCTTTATCTATTTAAGGGGAGGGAGAGATTGTTTACTCCTGCATAAGAGCCCTATTCTTGATTGGTCCATAGGCCCTGCTGTAACAAATATATCAACTATAAGTGGCTTCTTCTACGTAGTTCTGCAATAAGAAGTGGAAGGTAGGCCTGTTTAAAGCCTCTGGGTAAAAGTTAAAGGGGAAAGCAGCAGTGGGGATGTCATGCTGGACCTCCAAACCAAGAGGTGCATGAGGCCTTCT
>NW_017729032.1:14240436-14251915 GCF_001723915.1 Gavialis gangeticus | reverse complement strand
GCAAACAACTGATGCAAGTTCAAAATTGTACAACTTAGTTCTCATGTGGGACTTTAATCATCAGGAGGTCTTCTTGGATGGAAACACAGCAGTGCACAGGCAATCCAGCATGTTGATGGGGTGTGTTGTGGATCACTTTTTGATAGAGATGGCAGAGAAGCCAACTAGTGGGGAAGCTTGTCTCTACTTACCACTTACAAACAGAAAGGGAATTGGTTGAGAATGTGAAGGTGGAAAATAATTTGGATGATTGACCACAAAATGATAGAGCTCAAGATCCTAAGGGAAGGAAAGAAGGAGAGCACTAGAATAAGGACACTGAACTTCAGGAGAGCAGACTTTAACAAACTCAGGTAAGTGGTGGGCAGGATCCCTTAGGCAGCAAGTCTGAGCAGAAAAGGAGTCCAGGAGAGCTGAATGTATTTCAAGGAAGTTCTCTAAAGGACACAGGAACAAGCTGCGCACATCAGCTATCCTGATGTAATGGAAGAATAGGAAGTGCAACAGGAGACCAGCCTGACTAGACAGCAGTCTCTCCAAGGAGCAGAAACTCAAAAAGGAATGTTATAAAAAGTCAGAAGACTAGGGAAGACTATAAGAGTATCACACAGGCATGCAGGAAGAAAACTAAAAAGGCCAAGGCACAATCTGGGAAGCAGGTGGTAAGGGACATAAAGGCAATACAAAGGGATTCTACAAGTATGTCAAAAGAGACAACAGAAAACATAGATCCCTTAGGGAATGTAGAAAGTAATCTAGTGACAGATAATACAGAGAAGACTGAAGTATTTAATGCCTTTTTTTAACTTCAGTTTTCACAAATAGGGGTAGCTAAAAGACAAGTGCAGTTGGCAGCAGAGATAGGGCAGGAAACAACAGAGTAATAGCAAAACAGATCAGGGTTTGCTTAGAGAAGCTAGATGCCTTCAAGTTGGCAGGGCAGGATGGGCTGCATCCTAGAGTACTGAAGGAATTGGCTGAGGTGATTTCAAAGCCATAAACTAACCCCTCTGAAAACTCAGGAAGGTCAGGAGAGGTCCCAGATGACTGGAAAAAGGGCAAATATAGTGCCGTTCTTTAAGAAAAGGAAGAAGGAGGCCCTAGGGAACTACAGACCAGTCAGCATGACCTCTATACCTGGAAAGATCATGGAGCAGGTCCTCAAGGAATCCATTGTGAAACACCTAGAGGAAAACAGCGTGATCAAGATGAGTTGCTCTAGGTGAATCTATGCATGTCATGCCCGACCAAACTGAATTCTTTCCATGACAAGGTGACAGACTGTGGATGAGGGAGAGCAGTGGATGTGATCTACTTTGACTTTAACAAGGCTTTTGACACTACAGTAAAATCTCTGTTATCCAGCATGAGTGGGGCATGCCAGGTGGTGGTAATGTAAAACTGCCAGCTATCTAAAAATACCAGAACTGCGGCAGGGGGAGGATTGCACATGGTGGTGGCACAGGGCAGTGGATGGCAGCAGCAGCAGCAGCAGCATGTGGGGTGTTGCAGATGGCTTGCATGTGGCAGCGTCGCTGGATGGTGGATGGCAGCGGCGCGGTGGTAGCACAGGGTGGTTGCACACGGCGGCAGCAGTGTGGAGTGGTGGATGGCGGTGACACAGCAGTGGTGGCGTGGTGCCAGTTAATAGAGTATACAGGCTAGTAGAATGCCAGAAAGCAGTGATCTGTATCTCCCACAACATCTTCATTAACAAGCTAAGAAAATAAAGACTAGAGAAAAGTTCTGTAAGGTAGATACATAACTGATTGGATTATCAAGCTCAATGCCTAGTCAGTGGTTTAATGCCTAGCTGAGAGAAGGTATCAAGCAGGTTCCCCAGGGGTCTGTCCTGGGTCTAATAGTGTTTAATATCTTCATTAAATTATTTGACTTATGGGACTGAGCTCACAGTTATCAGATTTTCAGACAACACCAAGCTGAGTGGAGCTGTACATACTTTAGAGAGTATAGCTTGGATCCAGAATGACCTGAACAGACTGATGCACAAATCAATCAGATGAGATTCAAGAAGGATGACTGAAAAGTCCCACATCTGGGTGAAATAATTGTTTGCACAAATATAAACAGGGAAAAGGCTGGCTAGGCTGTAATACTGAAGGGAAGGATTGGGGGGGTTGCAGAATATGATCCAACAGTATGCTCTTCTTGCAAAAGAAGCCAATGGCATCCTGGGTTGTATTAACAGGAGTGGCTCTTGCAAATCAAAGGAGTAAATGTTTCTTCTTTATTCAGTATTGACGAGGCCTCTCCTGGAGTGCTGTGTCCAATTTTGATAACAGTCTTCAAATACTTGAAGAACAATTACAGAGAGGATGAAGATGGGTTATTCTGTGGCCGCAGAGGACAGAACTAGGAAAACAGACTCAAGCTACAACAGAGGAAATTTAGGATGGAGATTATGAGAAACTTTCCGACTACGAGGGTGCTCAAGCATTGGAACACGCTACCTAAAGAAATTGTGGAATGTCCATTTTTGGAAGTTTTCAAGAGCAGATTAGACAGAAACTTGGCTGGGATGGTTTAGTCACGAATGATCTTGCCTTAAGTGCCTTGTGAGGTCCCTTCCCATTCTTGTCCAATTTATTCCTTAAGGGAAAGGCATCCTTTTTATGGAATTTAGTTTATTTCCGCAATTGTGCTTTTCTCTAAACTACCAGTTCAGATACCAGGTGCTCCTGTTTTATGCTCTTAAGGGAGTTTGCAAACTCATTCAGCATCATTACAGGAGGAAAATTGATTTGTGATGGAGGCAGAGGCTGTTGTTATTGAAGCAGAATAGACCAAGTTGTGCCATCTTTTATAGGTTAAAATTAAGAGACGGATTTGAAAACAAAAGACCAAAATTACCTGAATAATCCTGTGAGGAATAATACATTCATGAAGTAGACTTTCCAAATAAATAATGGTTTTTCTCTACAGCAATACACAGAGAAAGACCTATTTTCTTGTTTAAAATGAAAAATATTATCTGCAGTTTCCACCTGTGATCTCCTCACTTATCGCAGACAAGGCAGCAGTAAACCTGGTCATTACTCAGATGGGAGTCTTTTCAGGAAAATGAAGGACAGTGAAGAAAGAAGCACTAGTAGTATTAGAGGATACCCTTCAAGAACATGGCCACAGAATGCATCAGAGGAACCACTGATGCTTTGTATGTCCTGACCAACTGTGGGCACCTATACACTTGCCAGATGCCTGCTCCGACATATTCTAATTAGACTAATCGAGTCTGCTGGAGCATTCTAATTAGAACGGCCCAGCAGTCTTGGCGTCATGTGTATTCAGTGTCCCCACATTTCAAAATGCCGAAAGAGGCACTTTAACTAAAGTTTGTCGAACAAGCTTTAGTTAAGGATCCCTGGGAGTCTCCTGGGGTTGCAGCAGTGGCAATCCTGCTACTCGGAGCCTGGCTGGCAGCTGGAGTGTAGCTCCGGTTTTGGGCAGCACATGCTGCCCCCACGTGTGCCTTTTGCCTAAACTGGGAATCCGTGTGAAATGCAAGCATTGGCAAAACTGAAGCACAGCAGAAGGCAGACAGGCAAAAGCATTACCTGTATTGTAGTCTCTCTGTTTTCAGTTCTACAAGTGCAAAGAGCATCTCAGCCTACCTGCCAGCCTATGCTACACTAAATGTAAGGTATAGCTGTAGCTGCAGTAAATCCTAAGTGTAGACAAAAGTCTAAAGTCTATGTTGTGAGCTTTATAGGAAGAGACTTTCCTGTATTTGGCCCTCAAATTGCTATAATCAATCATCTGTACTTCTCATTGAAGTAACAGGAATGAAGTCAATGGGAGTTTTGTCTGCATTAAGCACTTGTGTTCTCTCTCCTGGCTTCTGCTCCACCTCACCAAGCCACACAACTTCACTCCTTTCCAAACTTCTTTGGAGTCTCACTCTTGGCTTGAGTTTTATTCATTCCCTCTCCCTCTCTCTCAATCTGCCTCTGAGAAACATCTATTATTTGCAAGGAATTGGCTGCTTGAGGCAGATTCTCTCTGTTCTGTTCTAATGAGAAAATGCACTTCTGTGACAATGTTTTCAGCCTAGCTCTTACTGTTACATTCACTGTCCAGGTTGGTTTTACTGAATTCCCATCCCTAATACCTCCTTATGTGGTCCTTAAGGGTAATTACTCATGGGACCCAGCTGTGTGATGCACACCACTTATTTGGATGAATGCTGCATATGGTCTCTCCTAGATTTACGTAGATGAGGACTCATATCTCATCCTTGATATGACTGCGCAAATAAACCAGATCCTTTTTTTAAGAAAAAACTATCCCATGTGACCTTGTAATAAACAATGTTTTCCATTTTCCTACATGTTCTAAAGGAAAGACTTGAGCTTTTTCAGTTTCAGATTAAAGGGTTTCTACCCACTCCAAACTGTTCGAATTCCAAGACCTCCACACTAGAAGCTTGCAAAATGTACAGAAGTTTTTAACTCAAACACAGCTAGTACAGACATACATGAACCACTGTTCTATAGGCCCTTAAAATAGGATATGGTAGTCCCCAAGTCTTTGGTGCTATTCTGCAAAGATAGCCATCTAAAACATAATAGACTTGTTTGAGCTTTTCTACTACTGCATCAAAGTGTAGGTGATCTAGGATAATGCATGCTTTGCTAAGATACATTGAATTATAAGTTTCTACTTTTATCTTTATGTAGACCACTCACTAGAATCTCTTCTTCTGTCACAGCCTTTGTTTTCTTACTGGGTAAGGCGCAGGCCATTTTGTAAAAATCAGCCACATCGACCAGTAAATAATTTGCCTGTCTCTTGCAAAGGTCCAAACACATTAATATTCTCCCTTGGTGCCTCTTCAAGATACTAATACATAGGATCCCAACCTACTATAGAGGGACTTCTTTTGCAAAGCAAGCATCATATTTCTTGCATCAATTTTCTACTTCCCCCCATCATTGCCCCCAATAGAAATTCTCTCAGCTTTTCTATGTGTTTGGCAACAGCAGCTGATACCTACTTGCATCATCCACTGATTATATCCCTCCCACCCCATACAATATCACAACTTTAAACTTCAGCCTTCCTACTTTGTTATATGGCGAATAGCTCCTGCTTTCCAAGATTGCTGCACATCCCAAATGATTTTCCAGTTACACGATTTTGATTCTGTAGTCTTCTCTTTGGGAATCTTTCAGTTATTGTAAAGTCCATTTCTCCAACTCCATATCACCATTTCAAAATATGAATCAAGATCATGAACACAATTCTGTATAATATGGGAAGAGTTTTATGAAGCAAAATATTTCCATTTAAACTCCCAACAAGGGTGTCTAAACAAAGCTGTGGACACAACTCGAAAATCCTAGCACTGGAGTTGTTCCAGCCACCTGTCAAGCTCTGTCTCAGATTTGGTAAACCACTGATTTCTCAAATCCTTTATGTTTTTGTGTCAATGCTGCCCCCAAACCATAAGCATCTATTTCCAATATGAAAGGGAGTTTTCAATCACAGGTAGGCCAAGACAAGAGTAGTAACAAGAGCTTCTTTTAGCTACAGAAATGCTAAATTATACCCTGCTAGCCCCTGAAATGGTTAATTTTTCTCGCTCAATCTGGGAAGTGGTTTTGAAATATTAACAAGTCCAAAGATAAACTGTCTTCAATAGGAGAGTATCTTACAAGACTGTAATAGGAGTTAGCAAGTTTGACACAGATTCCATTTTTTTTGCCAGCGAACATTTCCTCCTCACTGATGGTTACTTTCGGTCTCTAGAGGAGTTTTAGCCATTCTCCATCTTTCACTTTCTGTATAGCCACCACAATATATAGATATTACAATGGTTTCTGGCCCAAGAGGTAAAAGAACTTTTGGTCTTGTGAACCAATTGCTTACGGATGTTTTGGTTCTTGTGATTCACATCTTTAAATGAAATGCCCACAGCCTAATTACTAGGTAAGTACCTTTAGTGAAAAGGACTATGCAGTTACTGGCTATAATGAAATCAAAATCAATCCTTAGCTCATCTACTGCCTCACTACTAAGACACTTGCTTAAGGTCCCTTTTCAAACCAAATGTTCCTAATGTGCAGATGAGCGCATATTTTCCAGTGATTCTCTCCATCTGAGGCCAATTAGTTTGGTTTGGAGTCCCTTATCCCCTAACTTTTAAAATATTTACAGGGTGCAGCTACACATTCATTAATGCACATTAGTTACTGCACATTTAAGTTAATACTTGCTTAATGAAGTACTAAGTAAAGGCACAGTAACTACAGTAGTCCCAACACTTATGTTTTTTTGGGATGCTTACTGTGCAGTAGCCTAATACTACTGCACACTAGCACCTTAGCATAGTTTTTGCCCAGCACTCTATTGCACAGTGTTACTAGGCTACTGTGCATTAAGCATCTCATGTAGACACACCCACTGTCTAGTTACAGTTCCATTTAAATCACTGTCAATTACCTCTGTGCCTTTCACAGATCATATTATGTATTCAGTAACCAAATTCCCATTTTTCATAGAATCATAGAAAAGTAGGTCTGAAAGGGACCTTAGGGAGTCATCGAGTCCAACCCCCTCCTCAAAGCCAGATCATCTGTATCTAAGCCATCCTAGACAACTGTAAGTCTAATGCCTTCTGAAAAAAAAAACTGTGAAAAACCCTCTTATACAACTGCCAGAAACAGTGGCCCAAAGTATCAAACACACCATATCCTGCCACAGGTAAGCAGGAAGATGAGGGCACTGTTAACCTTCTACCACTGTGAGGACAGGAAATACGTGTCAAATATGCTCAGGACACCCAAGCAAGAGGACCATGTTCCCTGCTCTGGAGGAAGGCAAAAACCATATAGTACATGCCAATCTGACTGGGTGAAAAATTATTTCCCTGTCTGACCGGAGGCATGAGATAAGCAAACACCATCCATTCTGGTGCTCGAGACCATATACACCTATCCATGCATCGCACCTGACTGAAGAGCCAAAATGCCCTTTTCTATCATCCTATCCCTTCCATAAACTTATCCCAGTTCCTTTAATCTTCTTTCATTATCAAGCAGGTTATGAAGCTCTGCCTCATTATCCCACCGATGAGCATGGTCTTTGAGTGATGAATGTTCCTATGCAGTCTATCGCACTGCCTCACTGTCCTAACCGTGAAGACATTTTTTCCTGATATGCAGTGTAAACCTACTTTGTTCCAATATCAAGCCATTGCTACACATCCTACTCTCTGCCACCAGGTTATGTTCAACTATGGATCTAAGCCTTCAAGCTCTGAACATTCAGCTTGGTTTTCCCACCCCATTTCTCAAGCTAGGAAAGAGGTTTTCATTATACACTTGTCGTCATGTGTTGTCCTGGCCGATATACTATTTATAATGAACCTTCTTTTCCCAGACCATTACTTCTCATACTGCCAGCATGTAATTGAACAGCTTTCCTAAATTTTTGCATTGTTGTCAATTTATTTGGTTCTACAGACTGAATTTATCACTTTTTCTGATTGCTCAGTAATGTTATAGGCCAAATTATACACCCCTTTCTGTAAGTACATTAGACCCAAAATGCAATTCCCTTGGCACGTCTACATGTGCATTAATGCACCTTTTTTAATGCTCATTAAATTTTGTACTTCCAGTGTGAGGTACTAAATGGATGCATGTTAGGCTGCACTAGTGTGCAGTAGCATATTTGCATGCTTTTTTAGTGATGTTTAGTGTACAGTAGATTATTTTACTGCATATTAAAGCGTCATGTAAAAAACTGTGACATTACACTAATGAGCAGTAAAATAGTCTACGTGTGCTTTAATATACAGTATAGATGTGCCCCCTTTTCCCTCCAGTATATTAAACTTAGAGTTGTAAAGTGATGTCTTAACCAGGTACAAATTTAATATAGTTATATAAAAAGGTAGCGAACTAAAGCGAGTATTTACAGGTTGTAAATACATATAACTATAACTATATACACACCCAGATACAAACAGGTAAGCATAATGGTCCCAAACAATATGAACAGGTAAGTACAACAATAAATGGCACGCTAAAATACAAGGCGTACAGTTAACAGTTATAAACACTCCAAAAATGCACAGTGTGCATCAAACAATGAATAAACACTCCAAAATATGAGACGCAAGAGTTCTCCAGCGGTTCCCCTCCTCTAGGGGATCTCTTCCTCCTGCCTCTTTGTTGAGGCTACCTTCCCCGAGTGTCACTCCCTGGTGGGAGACCCATTACCCCACTGACCCACATGTCCCAAGGAGCTGGGTGGGGCAGTGTTCATAAACTCCCTGGCCTGACTAATGTTGCTCCAAGGGAGGGCTCAGTCCAGGCCTCAGGGGAGCAGCGTGTCTCACTCACACTTCATGCCAAGATGGAAGACCCAAGCTGCTTCACTGCGGCTCCCAGGGTCGGACTCTCCACACAGCGACGCCTGCACCACAGCCCGGCCTCGTGCTTGGGTTCGAGACCCAAGTCATCTCACTGCAGCTTCAAAGGTCCCGGTCCCTTGTGGACCCTCTGTGCAGCAACACCCACACCGCCCATCGCTTCTCTCCAGCAGTGGAATTTTTGGGGCTCTTCTGGGTAGCCAGATACACCCGGTGGGCAGGTCCCCCACTCTTCTGGGCTCTGGGACCTCTTCCTTCTTTGTCTGTCACCGACTGCACCATGTGGTTGGCATGCAACTGTTTTTATCCCCTTCTCTGCCCCCAGATTGAAAATGAACCAATTAGGGGGGCTGCAACTGTAGTTCCCAATTAAGTCCACTCCTGCCCCCGCTTTGGAGTAGAAGAGGAGCTTTGTTGGTATGCTTGGCATACTGACAGTTTATGCGCTAACAGTTGAGACCTAGGAAGAAATATTTTAAGGCACAACTCGGTGTAGGGCAAGAACTGGCCATATATTCCATTAAAGGCTCTGGGTTACATTTCCTATTTGTCTGAGTGACTTCACTGGGGCTGAACCTATTTCAGACACAGGTGAGCTTGGTATTGTCTTCATTTCATAGGGAAATTAAATGCTTTTTGTTTTTCAACACTTACATACAAAGATGAGTTCTACATGTTATAGTGGATTTCCATCAGTTCAAGGTCTCAAGCAATAGCGTTCTTCCAAGTGTTCTTGATACTATATTTTGAAAATCTGAACCAAGCTGAAGTATTTCTTCTTCTGAAACTTAAATAGCACTTTGGTGCAGCAAAGGGCTGTTTAAATTCCAGTCATATCCTCTATCCAATCTTCACTTTTTCCTAAGAAATGCCACCCAGGACAGTCAAACAGGAGAAGCAGTTCACTGATCCTCTGGCACATTCAGAGAGATTAATGAATACATCATGGGAGAGGTCAGAGGCAGCACAGAAGATTCTTCAGCATCCCTGAGTCACTTATAAAAACTATTTTTTAATCCCAGAATATTCTCCTAAATTTCCACTTCTGTAGAAAACCACCTTTGGCAAGGACCATACAAAGGTTATCTGTATTTAAAATAACCTGGCAGCCTGGGAATATGGGGACATTTCTTAAAGACTAATGTTATCTGCATATCAACAGTGAGGGGGGAGGGAGAAGAAGAGGTGGACCATAACACTACAGGCTTAGTGCATAGATAACTGCTGGAAAGCAGGTAGCTAAGGAAGAAAGTGTCATGTATCAAACTATTCTGGACAAGAAAGTATTCTTCTTATTTGTTTCACATGCCTGATTGGTAACTGCTGCCTCTTGTACACTTCCTATTAAATTTTAAGTGTTTTTGTTGTACTGCCCACCTCAAATACTCAAAAATCATGGGATTTTAAAAGTAATCTTTGGGTTCTTTTGGATTTGCCTCCTTTGGAGTTGCTTGTGGAGTTCAGGTTTTCAGGCTTTTTTGTCACTGTAAAAGGTAGAAACAGAATTGGGAGAGGTCTCCAGAGGTCATCAAACTTCCCCGTGCTCTGAAGCAGGATTCAATATACCTTGACTGTCCCTGGCAGATGTTAAAAACCTCCAGAGAAAGAGAATCCCTATTCTTCCTACATAGCTTCTTCAGTATTTCTCTAGTCAGAAAGATTTTTTCCCCCAATATCCATCCTAAATCTTATTTGCTGCAAATTAAGCTAATATCTTCTAGTCCTAGCCCTACTAGGTGTGGATACTGTCCTCTTTGTAACATTTTTAATCTGTTGGGAGAGGTATCATGTCCCTCCTCAAAGAGGGAGTCTCTCATACTTGTATGATTTCTGTGGTGGATTTAAACCAAGGGCTGGGGAATGGAGGAGTTAGTGAGACTCACATTTAAAAAAAATTGAGAATTGGCAACACTTCTGTGTTGATGACTCATTTACAAACAAATAAATAGTTACTGATGCATTTCATATTTGTATACAGGCAGTCCTCAACTTAAGACTTTTAGAGTTACAACAAACGGCACTTAGGATGTTTATAAATTGACACCCTGTTTCAAGTTTCTGACATCAGTTTCAACTTCATGACATTTAGTCCGATGCAACACCATGCCAGTGAACAAGTTTGATGCATCACCCATCTCCCTGAAGAACATCGGTCCAAACTTCCTTAGACACTTTCTTTAGGAAAGCAGACAAGACTCCAGAAAAACCTGCAGCCAGGACTTCGGAGAAGACTCCAGCCAAGAGCCCTTCAAAAAGTCCAGCCAAGAGCCCTTCAAAAAGTCCAGCCATGTCATCTATGAGAAGTCCTTCCAAATCAGTAGGATTGCTATTTACAATATACATGCATTAATGTAGCTATATTACCTGTCTATAATTGATTGAGTACAAAATTCTGGGTTATGGTTATTTTTGGTGGCAATAGGGTATTGAGCCTTGGTTCAGGAACCAATCCCCCATTCATAACATTATTCCTATGGGAAAGTTCTGAGTTACAACATTTTGACTTAATATGCAATTTTCAGGAACCAGTTGTGTCATAAGTCCAAGGACTGCCTGTATATGTACTTAGGTGCTCATGCCTGAAAGGCACCTAAAAGAACTACCAACACAACTCTGAGGCCTGTTCTTCTAACAGAGTTGTATCAAGAGAGATGGGAAGTGCAGCAACCAAGCCATCTCCCTGAATCTGCCATTTCACACACCAGAGGCACAAAAACAATCCCTCACAGAGACAGATCCCCTGGGGAGAAGATGCTCTTCAGCACTTTGTACAGCGTATCCAGGAAGGAAGAATGAGCAATATATAATTTCCTTCTGTATCAACTTCAAAGTGCCAGCAGGGGTTAGGTGTCTGCCTTTGGAGCAAAGAAGGGTCAGCAGAATTAGTCAGTTCCCCTGCCCAAGTGCATCATACAATTGTAGGCCTAGAATGGACCTCCAAGCCACATCCAGATGAGTGTGGCCATGCAGTATATGGTGCCACATACTGCATATTCAGCTGTTCTACACATGGCAAGGGGCCAGTGCAGGACAGGGTTGACCCCTGGATATCCAGGGGTCAAAAAAACCTGCACAAAAAAA
>NW_017729032.1:14238355-14240324 GCF_001723915.1 Gavialis gangeticus | reverse complement strand
AAAAAAAAAAAAAAAAAAAAAAAAAAAAAAAAAGAGCAAAGGAATACACATGGGAGCAGCACACACCACTGAAAATTAGAGCTTGGCTAGGATCACCACTGCTGAAGCCCCTGGAGGCCCACAGGACCCCAGATAGGGGTGCCAGGGCCAGAACAGTGCTGGACCCAGCCTCCCCCACCCCACTCTGCCATGCAGCAGAGGGCACATGGCACAAGTGTTCCCCAGGGACAACTAACAGTGACACAAGTTGTGCTGCTGCTAGTTGTCCCCAGGGAACCAAACATCCATGCTTGTATGGGCACAGCCCCAGGGGTCATCTAGTCCAACCTCCTGCCTGAGGCAAGATCATCCCTATGCAAACCGTAATGCCGCAGTGGAACACAATGTCAGTATTCAATGCCTGTCTTCTTCCCCGCACCCAGTACATCTGCGCAAGCATACCTACTTCCCCTCAGCACATGTCATTGAGGGCAGGCCCCAGATAACCTATCATTGATATGGACAACATTGAATACTCATAGGTGCCTGAGTGGAATCAGAAATCAAGTAGTAAAAGAAACAGGACATTTCATTTATGCTTACCCCTGGAGCCCTCATTAATGTAAAAACCCATGAAAAACCCATGCACTGTAAAGCCATGCAACCAAACAGAGCTTTCTAATGGACCTGATAGCAGAGGCATGCATTTAAAATAAATTGCATGGCAAGGCCATCTGTGAACCTAACATACCATACCATGTATTTTTTTGTATACAGCACACACACCTTTTCCCCACAATCAGCCCCTAAAACTGGGGTTTGTCTTAAGTGAGGCAGCTGACTTTTCTGCCCAGAATAGAAGCCTACACTTTGATTCATGCTCCAAAATCACCTGCCCAGATGCAGCAGTGGAATTTCTTTTCACGCAGCTGAGGGAACCAGCTGCCTTAATGGCTCATTTTTCTTTGCTCCACACGTGTTAACAAGAGTCTCTCCTATTTAATGGTCTTCATGTTCTAACAATCAAGCTAACCTTTCTACTGGTAATTTTGCTGTCTTCTAACTACTCCTCATCTCCCTTCTCCTACTGCACAGCCTTGCAGACATTTTAGCTCGGTCTGTGCTCTATACATCCATAACTCTGGAATTATCTTTTTTTTTTTTTCTCATTCTGCCCTCCCAAAAGCAATATTTTATTCTGGGGTATGTTATATGTGAGAAATATGGTAAGTAGTAGGGAGTTAAAAGTTGTACTGTGACCTTGCCTCTTTCTTACATTATTACACTTATTTGGATTAGATTGTTTAACAGGCACCCTGACTAGGTAGAGATATTATACTTTTACTTATACTTTGAGGGGGCATGGCATAAGGACGTGGCCCACAACTTCCTGATGATTTATCTCTGTACGTTGTTAATCAGTATGAGCCAGCCGTAATAGATTAGACTCTAGCCATGGCCCAGTTTCTTTCCTGCCATGACTTGATGGATTTTTTTTTCTTTGGGAGGTAGTATAATGACATAAATCTTATTATTAAGGCATGAAGCTTGTTCCTATTGGGGCTCCAACCTCTCCTTGCACCCCAACCTTACACCAACCAGGTGCTTTCTTTTTTTAAGTTGTGCTGTCGGAGTCTTACACACACAATTTTTTCCATGGTTCATTTTTCTACTGGGCTTTGTAACCCTGCCAACACCCTTCTATTGGAAACTGAGCATCCTCGGCCCATTTCCTCCTTTATCAATTTCTCTTCTTGGACTTTTGGCCTTAACTTGGCCAGTTGCAGCAAAGATTCCCCCTCAATCAAAGTAACGAAACTATGAAAGAACAAAATACAGGAGCTTTAAATTTTGACAGCTCGTAAGGTAAGGCCCCTTTAAGCCTTTTTTTTTTTTTTTGTACTGCTCTGCCTCATTTACTTCAGGGACTCAGACCCTTTCTCTAATTGGTTAATATTAACTTCCTCCTAGGGGGCAAACAGTCCCAGTA
>NW_017729032.1:14228198-14233355 GCF_001723915.1 Gavialis gangeticus | reverse complement strand
CTAGACCTGCTTCATTGAGTTTGCAGATGACAAAAATGGAAAAGGTTGCAGAGTCTGGAGAGTAGAAGTAGAATTAAAAAAAAAAAACTTTCATGCACATTTGGGGTCTTCACCTGGCAGTCCCTTGCCTCCCGGAGTTTCAATCCTTGATGTTGCCATGCTCGGCAGAACTGCTCTGTTGGAGCTCCTCCAAGCTCAGAAATCCAACATACAATCTCCTGCTTGCTCTAACAGGTAGTCCAACCTGCCTCAAAACAAAGAGGAAAAAAAACCCATCTGCTGTTCTTTGTACCTGACTCATTCCCTTCCCATCTCTCAACAGCACAAATCCTTCAATCACTTCCAGGTACTGTTGGAATCAGTATTTAGAATACCAGCGATGACGTTTGATTCCCAAGAGTTTTGGAAATATAAAAAGAAAAACAGCTTCTCTCTGAATAGCTGCTGTGGGCAAATACATCACTGTACTACTACTTGTACATGCCTCCCTGCCATGGAGCATACACTGGCTTATATTACATTCTGAAACATTAATCACATCTTCTGAAAAAGCTTAGAAAGCAGCAGTAATGAGTAACAGTATCAAAGGGGCCTTTTCAGGACAAGTTATTTACATGCCATTATTGTAGAAGATGACCTTGCCACCTCTAACATAATGGGCATAAATGATGTCCTAGATAAATAGATCTATGTCAACAAACAGAAAGGGAGCATGAATATTGCAGCCCAGGCAGGAAAAATGGTGCATGCCTTGATAAATGGTGCCTTTACAAACTGCCTCTGCATGCCCTCTATCTTATCCAATGCATAGCCCTTTGTAAAAGCTGATGGATGCATTATTTAGAAGAAAAAGAAATCTGTTCTTTTCATGGATCTATGCACAAGAAGTCAAGCTCTGCAGTGTCATTAAACAAACTTGTGCACTTAGCGGATGGGAAATTAATGTCCACGTGCCAGGTCAGATAATAGAAACCATGGCCTACATGTCAGACAGATTGGTGGAGCAGACATGCATTAAAGTGACATGCTGAATGTGATGGTAGTGAACAGAACTGTCACAGACTGTGGTGCAAACTCTTGTAAAGACTGACACAGTAGTAGATTTTGGGGTTGAGATAACACACATCATGCCTATTACGTGTACCATATATTGGCTAACAAAATGAGAAGAAAACTTCAGCCACCATTCACCCATGTTCATACAGATGAATTTATTTATGCTTCTCAAAACTCCTTGCCTCCTATAACTTGTGTTTTCTTCCAAGTTTCATGCAGGCTTCTATAATTTCCTAGCTATAGTTCTCAGCCTACTCTACACAACAGGGTTTCTGATGAAAACCAGATAACCCCAGAGAAATCATTTCAGTTCATAACGTATCATAGACAGCAAAGGTCCTCAGAGTCCTGTTTGCCATTAGTTCCCTCAGTTTGGGAAAAAATAAGGATGTTTTACATCCCACAGATCATTTAGCTGTCTTGTGTTCATGCTGATATGAATTGGCCCCTCTGTAGTGAAGCTGTGAGTCATTTCCATCTACTTGACTCACAATATCCCATTCACCTCTCCCTTTATGGACAGAGTGCTGTGGTCTCTGAGAACCCCCGTCGGCCCTTTCCTGTGGCAGCAAGAAGAAACCCAAGCCAAATGAGAAGAACAAATTCTAGGCGTGAAGTCATGGTTACTTCAAAATCAGTGTATATTCCCCCTCTATTTTTCTTTTGTCAGATAAAAAAGTATGCATACACACACAGAGACATGTATAAATATGAATTCTGTGTATGTGTATACACACATACATGTTATGTGCATTTTTATGTGTGTGCATGAAAGCATCTCTGACGAAATTTTGTATGCAGTTATATCACCTTGCTACACGGCAACGGTGCAAGTTAGCCGTTTTCTAGTATAAGATAAAGGTGTGGCTGGAAAATAGAAGACTTAGAGAAGCTGGTGAATTAGATAGTTTGGTCTAAAATGTGAACGCTTATTTCCTATTCCAAACCCATCAAATTTGTTGGTAGGACAGCTGTATTTCCCAGGAATGCTTTCTACAGTTTGCACCAAACACAGGTCATTGCAGGAAGGGACCGTTCCCCTGACATGAAACAAAATACAGTCTTACTGATTAGCTGAGTACCATCCTCGATATCTTGCTTTCACTAATTCTGAAACAAGCTGCTTGAGACTCATAGAAAATTAGGTTTGGAAGGAACCACAGGAGGCCATCTAGTCCAACCCCATGCCCCAACCAGATCATCCCAGCCAAGGCTTTGTCTACCTGGGTCTTAAAAACCTCCAAGGACGGAGATTCCACAACCTCTTTGGGTAGCCTTTGCCAATGCTTTAGTACCCTCCACATAAGAAAGTGGCTGCAACTTGAAACTATTGCTCCTTGTTCTGTCATCTGCCACCACTGAGAACAATCCAGCTCTATCATCTTTTGAAGCCCCCTTCCGGGGGTTGAAGGCTGCTATTAAATCTCCACTCAATCTTCTCTTCTTCAGACTAAATAAGCCCAGTTCCCTCAACCTCTCCTCAGAAGTCGTGTGCCCCAGCCCCCGAACCATTTTTGGACTCCACCAGACTCTTTCCAATTTGTCTACATCTTTTCTACAGTGGGCAGCCCAAAACTGGACATAGTATTCTAGATGTGGCCACACCAGTACCAAATGGTGGGGAATAGCTCTTGTGGAATATCCACTGTGGAGGTAGATAGCTGTACTGGACAGGCTTTTTCATTGACAATAAAACCTCATTACAAGAAAGCAGATTGGAACCAAGAGTGTCCAACTAAAATTGCCCTCCAATGCCTTCCCCCTGAGAGATAGTTATATAATCTTATAATGAACCTATATATTTATTATATATGCCACTGTATTTTAGTTCATGGTAAATGCTTCTTTCAAGTATTGTGCTATTCTCCTCTAATGTGCTGCTGAATTCAGTTTCTAGTATAGTGTATCTTGACTGAAAGGAGGAAAAATATTATCTAAAGCACTCACTCCATTACTAATAATTTTCCATCATTCTTTGTACAATCAGACTAATACATACTGTATTGTATGTTAGTGCCAAGTACTACACATTGGCTTCATTAATTAGGTTATCCAGGCAAGATAAATAAATCTCCCAGTACTTCATGTGAAAACTTTGCTGGCTTTTGGCATTATGCAAATGTTCTCAATTAGTTTGAGAGTTATCAGCATTCTGGGAAGAAGAGATTACATTGAATGTATTTGAGAAGAGTGTGTATCAACATTCTAAATATGGTTTGCATATGGAAATGAAAAATGGCTAGGAAATTCAACTATTAAAGCATAAAAATGCTTAATTAGATGGAATTCATGCATTAAATTTAGTTTTATTTTACACAGGAGTCCTCCTTCCAGTTCTAGTAAAGTAGCACTTGCCTGGTAACAATTAAAAGCTAATACCAATTTCTTTTGAAGTTGTAAAAGGTGAAAATGGGGCATGCTAGTCTGTGTAAGAGATATTTTCATTAACACAAACAGAAATGCCTCTGCTTCCATTATTGACATGCACTTGGGATACTGGTTTGCTGAAAAATATTGAATAGAGCTCAATAAAAAAGCAAAAACAACAACAACAAAATTCAAAGGAATATTCAGGACACAGAGACTGCTGACAGGGAGTTGAGGAATTATTTTCCCCTTCTGAAATTTTTAAAGCCTTCAGGTCAAACAGTTAAACTCTGGAAAGTTTATTCTTGAAAGTATCTTGCTAATTTCTCAGCATTTGTGGTTCATCATTCTTCTTCTCAGTTTTAGTGATTTATGGTGTCAACTAGCAAATTGCCTGTTAAGAATGACAAGCGGGCAGGGACACAGGCCCGTATCCAGTCCCCCTTCCCCCAACACCAGTTCAGGCCTGGACCTGTTCCCCTGCTGCCCCCCACCCTACTTTGGCTCTGGGCCTGTTCCCCCTCTTCTCCCTTGCTGTGCCTGTGAAGGAGCCGCTGGGCTCCAACTGTCCCACAACCTGGCCCAGCCGGGGCCCCATTCACAGTGACTGGGCCCTGCAGGGGAGTGACACGGGGGAGCCAAGCGGGGGTGGGGGATGTGGCCCCGCAATCTGTGCATGGGGCAAGGGTGCCATGTGCCTCACTGCCTGGTCCTGCAGCAGGACTCGCATGGCATTGTGCCACACCACTGCCAAAGCAGCAGCAGTGAGGCACAGAGCAGAGGCTGAGCGTAGCTCACAACTGCAGCTGCCCCGGCCCATGCAGATTACGGGGCCATGGTCCACCCCACGGCTTCCCTGCGCCGCAGCCTTGGAGGAGCCGCTGGGCTCCGATTGCCCTACGACCAGGACTGGTGGGACCCAGTCACTGTGAAGGGGGCCCCAGCTAGGTCAGGCTGTGAGACAATCAGAGGCCAGTGACTTGTCCAGGGGCGGGGCACAGGGAAGCCAAGGGGGGAATGTACCCCTCCCACCCCCAGCTCCTCCCACATCCAGCTGCTCCACCCCGCACCACCTCCCAGGAAGGG
The DNA here is from genome assembly GCF_001723915.1 of Gavialis gangeticus. Classification (NCBI taxonomy): domain Eukaryota; kingdom Metazoa; phylum Chordata; order Crocodylia; family Gavialidae; genus Gavialis; species Gavialis gangeticus. Next base: position 14,228,846 of record NW_017729032.1, on the reverse strand, counting down.
ACAGGGGAAGAAGCTTGTACGTGGCCACCACCCTGCACCCTGTGCTCAGTTTCCAGCCACATGCAACCACCCCCTACCCCCTCCCTGCTCCCTTTCCATGGGCAGAACTGATTGGGGGCCAGGGAGCAGGGCAGGCAGTCGGAGGCATGGCGCGGTGGGGCAGGGCAAGGTGCACTGCCGCAGAGCCACACACTGTGCCCTGCCCACTCCCCTTGTCTCCCTCCCCACCGCTTCCTGCTCCCTGCCAGCTGTGGTCTAGGGCCGCGCCATGCCTCCCGACAACAGGCTGCAGGGAGGGGAAGGTGCGAGAGGAAGGAACAGAGGCAGGGGAGTGGGCACATCATGGTGTGCCACACTGTGCAGCAGGCAGTGCACCATGCCCCATGGCAGGGAGCACCCCTCAGCAGGCAGCGCGCCACACCACACCCCCGACTACCTGGCCTGGTCCCTGGCCCCCGACTACCTCTGCTGCCTCCTGTCTCTTTGTCTGTCCATAACACACCAGGCCAAGCCTTTTATTATATTAGAATTCTTTATTTCTAATGTATGGAGGTGGGGTGGAGGTCCCACCTTTCCTAAGCTGGCCCCAGCACATGTAAAGTACTCATGCCATTTTTTTTTTTGTTTTGCCTCTGTGGAGGTGGGGTG
>NW_017729032.1:14204972-14223198 GCF_001723915.1 Gavialis gangeticus | reverse complement strand
CTCCTGTCTCTTTGTCTGTCCATAACACACCAGGCCAAGCCTTTTATTATATTAGAATTCTTTATTTCTAATGTATGGAGGTGGGGTGGAGGTCCCACCTTTCCTAAGCTGGCCCCAGCACATGTAAAGTACTCATGCCATTTTTTTTTTTGTTTTGCCTCTGTGGAGGTGGGGGGGAGGAAGCAACTGCACCAGAGGTTTGAGCTGCAGGTGGCACCAACAGAGGGGCTCCCACCTTTTCTTAGCTAGCCCTGACACTTGTAAAGTACTTGTGCCATTTTTTAATTTTCTTTTTTGCCTCTGTGGAGGTGGGGCAGAGGGACCCTCCACACCAGATGTTTGAGGTGGTGGTGGTGTCGGTAGAGGGGCTCCTGTTTGAACTCAGCTGACCCAGCCCCCGCCTGCCTGGCTGTGAAGCCAATCAGCACACGCGCAGTTGGGCAAAAGTGTTACGGACAGACAGACAGACAGAGGCTTTTATTATATTAGAATAGTGACAATGCTACTGCATCCCCTCTGGATCTGCCCCTGAATATGCCCTATGCTTGCTTGCAGCATAAGGCTCACTCTTGCTTGACATACACTGCCAAGATCCTACAGAAAGACCTACAAAAATGTCCCCGTTTCTTGATACTTTCTACTCCATTCTCTACCAACCGCAACTAAGAATAATTCATTTAACTAATAGCAGCAGCATTAACATATTATGTTAAAGCCATAGTTATGGCCTAGAACCTCACTGTGCTGGATGTGGTAATCATACAGCACTAACAGTACCCAGCCCCAAAAACTTTACACTTCCTTTGGGGCAACTCCTTTCAAAAAGCAGCTTATTCACTGAAAGAAGGATAAGGAAAAAGAAGAAAAAGTAGTAGTAGTTGTTTCAGGGGACAAGAGCTATACTTGAATTCATGTCAAATTCAAACAAGAGTTTAGATGGAGGGGAAAAAACATCTTGCAGAAAATTAGAGTATGTACTTGAACTTGTTCAGAATTGAACATTTTTATGTTGAAAATTGCCTCATTAAAACATTTTGCTAAAACTGAAATAAAATGATTTTTGCCTTGGCCCTCAAACTGGAAAATCTGTTATGCAAAAAGTTCTACTTTTAAGTATCAAACAAAAGACAACATTTGGATGCAAACAAGTGGGAAAGTAAAAGGAAACAGTGCTGATCAACATCATCACCATCAAGTTATTTGTAGGCTTCATAGCAAGAAAGGCTTTAAAAGAGAAGATCTGAAGAACAACAAATAACATGACCATGCAAAAATTCACATAGAGCACATCCCAAGACTCAGATCCCCTCTGCAAGTTAAAGTATTGTGCAATTAGCTGGTTAATTGTGAAATTAAATGAAACCAACTACATGTGCAAAGTACATATTACACCATAAAAAGGCCCAACCCACTATAAAGCTAGATCTCAAAAATGTGTATTAGCTTCATAGCTGGTATCCAGCTTTAATTTGGATGTGGATATTCCAACCATACATCGAAAGCTTTATTGGGATATGCTTAAGCACCAACTCATTTACAGCTATAAGTGCACTTGTGGAGAGAAACAAACAATGCCACACACACATCACTGAGGAGTGCCTCCTCTACAAACTAAGAGGTGGATTAATAACTTTGAACTCAGCTAATGAAGAGGCTATTGCTTGGCTAGGAGGATTTGCATTCACTAAATAAAAAATACAGCTATAAGTATAATGCTCACATAGCCTTGGATTTGAGAGAAGTTGGGTCAGTTGGCCTGGCATTGCCATTTCCTTATGGATTCACAATGGTCAAAGTCACTCAGCAGAGTCTCGAGTAATTTGATTCGTTGCAGCTATACAACTTTATACTTCTAGCTGCATGTTGTTAGTTACATACGCCAGTCCATATTTGGTTAACCTAACTCTGCATTCAATCCATGTCCACATCCTTGTTTCCTTTAGAGTGCAAAACACCAATCCTGCACAGCAACCCAATACCTGCTCAGCTTAGTCACATACACTTGTGCCATCGTGGCATTACTCTGGCCAAACAGGACTTGCCAGGCTACACCGGGGCTGGGAGACTGGCAACTAACCATCTCCCAGCCCTGGGGGTTTCACACACCCTTAGGGCTGGGAGACAGTGGCAGCTGCCATCGCCCATCCCCACGGGGCTTCCCACACCACAGAGACTCCGAGATCACAAAAGCTGGATCTCCCAGCTCCACAGTTGAGGGGGCTCCCAGCCACAGGAGCTTCCTTCTTGCTGGTGCACAGGGAGCCCAGGATCTGGCTCCCCCTGGCAATAAGGCATAATGGGATCTAATGCACAATCCCACAGTCATGCCTCCTGCCACACATGTGTGGCATGGCAGGAGGTGTAGTTGTGTGGCTCATGCATTAGATCCCATCATGCCTTTACCTGCATGTGTAGAGAGGCCCTCAGAGCAGAAAGCTTGAAGGTGTCTGCTTGAAAATGTAATAAGTGAAAAAGGAAAATTGGAATATGAATATATTCCACTTTAAGTAGTTTTCAGCTGAAGGTTACTTCAGTTATGGACCCAATCCACATAAATCACATGACCATAACATTACAACACCACAACATTATAAAACATTGGGGTTTTCCATTTTAGGGAAACAGAATTTTGTATTGCAATACAAATTGTATTGCAACCCCTCACAGCTTTTCTTCCACAACCAACTGTGGCAGGGCGCAACCTAGGGGTGCCGTGACCTCCCCTAGCACCCCCTGGCTACCGTGTCAAGCTGGTGTCAATGCACCCTCACCAATCTTGCCTGCCACGTCTTTGATGGTTTAAATGTTTAGGGGAGGCTGCCTTTTCTATCTGCTTTGACACGGTGCCTTGATGTCCAGTTGCCCCAGTGCGCTCTAGCCTTATGGGCTACCCGTAAGTCTGACGGTCGCCTTCACTGGGGCCTCTCCCTATGTGCTCGCCCTCTCCCTGGCTTAATGCGGTTGCGTCGCCCGCACTGGGGCCGGTCTCGCGCGCTCGCATCGCCCGCACTGGGGCTTCCCCACAATTGGGGCTCAGGTGGCCTCGGCCTTACCTGGCCCCCAGGACCCCCTTTCTGGGTCTTACACCCCACTGGGGCTTTTCCCAATCAGGGCTCAGGTGGCCTCAGCCTTACCTGGCCCCAAGACCCCCTTTCTGGGTCCTGTGCCCCACTGGGGCTTTTTGCCTACACCCACACTGGGCTCTTCCCGATTCTGCCCACCCTGGGGCCGGGGTCGGGACACCCCAAAATGCAGTGCCCTCTCCAGCGCTAGGAACCCCCCCACTACGGGGGAGCTCCCCTGAGGCCTCCTCCAACCCCTACAGCCTCACCCAGTCCTCCGGTCTCTCACTCCAGGGCTTCTCGCTGCCCCCTACCCAAAGCTGCACCCTCTGTGGTGCCAGGAACCCCCCCACACTACTGCAGGATCCCTATGAGGCCTTCTCCACCCCTTATAGCCTCACCCGGTCCTCCAGTGTAATAACAAACAAAACCATCGGCCGTTCGGCCCCAACTCAAATTCAGGCCTCCTGGCCAAACATAAACCCTAAACCATCATGCTCTTTATCTTCCCTAAATCCCTACCAGGGGCTCCTCTGCCTGGTACCCTCTCTCATAATGTGCTCAGGCCTCTCACCTCTGCCTACTCCCAGCAGAGCTTCATCTTCCACAACTGCCAGAGGGGAACTGCCCTTCCAGCCTCAGCCTGGCTGTTTATAAAGGCCAGGCCCTGCCCCCTTCCAGTCAGCTGACCAGACTGGTTGCCCCAGCAACCTTCACCTGTGCTGCCCTGGTGACTGGCAGCTGAGCTCCTTTTACTGTGTTTCAGTAGCAGGCACCTTAGTGCCCTGCTACACTAACCAATAAGGTCTCTCTTTCTCTTTGTTGCTGTCTCCTGACTTCTTTCAAGTCTGTCCTCTTTGTATTTCGGTAGTGTAAGAGTGATATTGTAGCTCTGGTGGTCCAGAAATTGTGACAGGCAAGAATTTCTTAGGGTGATATCTTTTATTCAACCAACTATGTAATCATAGACCTGAGGAAAAATGTCTTACATTTGAAAGCTTGTCAAACTTTATCCCAACTACATAGTTGGTCCAATAAAAAATATCACCCTAAGAAATCCTTGCCTCCCTCAGTATTTCCTCAGACTGTGCTGAGCTTTCCAGTATTTCTCTACCTTTTGTGTTTTTCCTGCTTTGTTCTCTTTCACTCGCACGTTCCTCCACTAAAAAGAACTCCTCTTCTTTTCTACCAGGTAGTTGAAATTCCTGAGTGGTCCCACTTAAGCCTTTGTTTTAGGTGGTAGCATGCACTGGTGTTGGAGATGGAGACCATTATTCTTCCATATAGGAGCTTACCCGGTGTCTTGCAACTCTCTTTAATAAAAGACTGCGGTTACATCTGCCAGTTCCAAAGACTTCAATGACTGTGTTGTCTTCTTGCTCCTGCCACCAGCTGGCTAAACAACTCACCTTTATGAATGGCAGTTTCCATTTTGTCTGCCCTGTTATTGTGGAAACAAGATATTCTGGACCCAGAACTTCTTTCACTATGTGAGTATATAGTGCCTAATAAAATGGGACTCCGGTTTTGGCTATCTACCATAGTAACACAGCTAAAATGATAAATTTGGTGTGAATTACAAGGAGGAATGAAACAATACTGTTCATTGTAATAAACTTTAAAAGCATGAATTATACTTTGGAAGGCTATAAACAATGTATTTTACATATGTAAATGTCTTGATCAGCCCTGAAAACAAAAATATGAAAAATCAATTTAGCCTTGGAAATCGGACTGGTAACTGACCAAGCCAGCAAATTAATCACATAGTGTAATGAACGACAACTACCAAACAATAAATCTAAATGGGGCTTGCAGTATTTATGAAGATAAATCTCTGTATTTATGAGAATAAGTGCTGAAGGAGAACTGAATTAAAAAAAAGAAAAAACAACCAAGGGGCCTTATAAAGAGTTCAATCATTAACTTTAAGAAAGTAGAATCTTAAGTGACAAGCATAGATATTTACCAATGACAGAAACTGTCCCTTATACATCTAATTTAGTTTGTTGTGTCTTTTTTCTAAGGCCTTCACTGAATTCAGAAAACAAGTCATTTATCACACACAGCACCAAGCAGCAGTTCTTAAAGCCATCCCCAGGAACATTTCAGTCTCTGAGGCTATAAACAGACATGATGAAATGAAGCAGATCAGCATTGTCCAAGCACAGCTGATCTGCTTTTTTGGGCAAAAAAGCCCATCTGTTGCCCCACAGGGTCAGCCTCCTGCTGTTGCCAGGGGTGTCAGGAGCCAGATCCTGTGGGACAACACTCAGGGCATATCTCATCAAATGGGGGAACCCCAGGCTTCCCCACTTGCAGAGGTGCATCCAGGATTTCTTATTTGAAGTCTGCCTCTGCAGGTGGGGAAGCCTGAGCAGGCACCCCCAGGGCTTCAGGGTCCTGATCCTACAGGAGAATTGCCAGGATGTGCAGAATCAGATACCTGAAGTCCCAAGAGCTGCTGTCCAGAGTGACTGGAGAGAGCAGGCAGCTCCAAACAGCCTGCACGCTCTCACCTTAAAACAAACAGATGTCTATTACAAAACAGTGCCACAAACAAATACTATCTTTTGTCATGGCCACAAATTTGGGTGTTTGTGGTGTGACAAAGGGCATGAATGGCAACATTTTTTATGGCAGCACAAAGGCGGCATCTGCTTGCCTAAGAGCTAAAAAAATTTTAGCTTTAAATTATAACTAGAGTTCAAAAATGATGATGCACCCACACCTGCATCTCTCAGATATAACACTTTTGTTCTTTTCAGAGTCCAGAGTAGTCTGTTCAGATTTTTAAAATAGCCTCAAAGATGAACTAGCCAGTTTGTATCCTAAACTGGGGACTGAAAGGTTGGACATTCTAGCCCCAGTGGGTTGCCTCAGTGTTAGGGCTAGATGGGATGCTCCTGACGAAGCTGGCTGATGTGATTGCAGAGTCATTGGCCATCATCTTTAAAAACTCATGGTAATCAGGAGAGGCCCTGGATGATTAGAAAAACAGCAAACATAGTGCCCAAATTTTAAAAAAGGGGAAAAAGGAGGATTCAGGGACCAGTCAGCCTCACCTCAGTCTCTAAAAAAATCATGAAGCAGATCCTCAAGGAATCTATTTCTAAGCATTTGGAGGAGAAAAAGTGATCAGAAACTTTCAGAATGGATTCACCAAGGGCAAGTCATGCCTTCATGCCTGACCAACCTGATTGCCTTCTATGATGAGGTGACTGGTTCTGTGGATGCAGGGAGACAGGTGGATGTGGTATACCTCGATTTTATGAAGGCTTTTGATACAGTCTCTCACAAGATTCTTGCAGGCAAGCTAAGGAAGTATGGGCTGGATAAGTGCACTTCAAGGTAGATAGAAAACTGGCTGGAGCATCAGGCTCAGAGAGTAGTAATCAATGGCTCAGTGTCTAGTTGGCAGTGGGCATTAAGTGCTGCTTGGTGCTATGTGTGATAAATGACCAGTTTTGTTCAATGGCTTCATTCACAACCTGAAAGATGGCATAGCGTGCATGCTCAACAAATTACCTAGAGAGGTGGTAGAAGCTCCATCCTTGGAGACTTTCAAAACCTGGCTAGACAAAGCTTTGGCTGGGAAGATCTAGTTGAGGATAGTCCTGCTTTGAGCAGCGGGTTGGACTAGATGACCCCCTGAGGTCCCTTCCAACCCAAGCATATGCTTAATTTTTTTGAAGTTAATGGGATTTAAATAGATGTTTAAGTACCCATGAACCAGTCTCTTTGAACCAGTCAATCATATTTTAGGTGCTATTTCCATACATTGGCTGATTCTTTATGTATTTTAAATGTCGCTTCCACTTACATCGATGGAAGATCAGGTATGGAATATTTTAATCCCTTTTCTTACTTGCACAAGGGGTGAGCCATGGTAAACTCCATATTTATCTGCATGAATTTGCATGCGCATGTGCAGTTGACAGGTCTGTGTGTACAAGCTTGTACAAACCAATACTGAGTTTTGCAGACGCAGTGGTAAGCAACTGCATTTCAGGCAGCTTGCCTGCTGTTTGGAACTTTCTGATGGCACTATGCTGCAATTCAGAAGGCAAGAAGAATTTCTAAATGGTTTGAACAAAAAGAGGCATTATATTGCAAGTTTCTCTTATGCTATCTTACAGCTAAACCATTTTTACTGGAAATAAAGTTTTAAATTTTCAGGACCGAATCCTGACCCCATTAAATTCCAGGAAAACAAGATTTAGCCCTTAGTGCCAGAACTAGTCAAGAAAGAAATGCCTGGCTCCATTAAACTTTGATTTTCATGTTGGTGTTCTTGGTGAAATGTTAGGGCCAAAGACAATATACCAAATAGATTAAATGACTGCCTGAGCTGAAGTCCAGTTTCAAACACATCAGTGGAAGCCTCCAGTAAAGACAGTGGGCCTCACCAAACATCTTCCTTCCCTCCATCCTTTTCATTTATTAATACAGGAAGAGCAGGTTAATTATCTGATGTCCAACAATTATTTGTGATATACCTATAGATTTGTGACTTTAATATTTAAGATACCACTCACCACTAATAGAGCTCTTCCTTTTCCATTGATATAGATAGAGGTTGTCTTCTTCACATAATCATTGGAATTACTCTTTGGGATATCCATGTACTGAAGAAAGAATGAAGTCACTGTGTGACAACATTCAGTACAATTCTGATATTTTCTGCACCTTTACTGGAGTTCTTATGGAAAAGGAAGGTATGTTTTTTCTCGGGTTTTTTTAATACAAGTTAATTAGAGAAGCAAAAGATGCCTTATTCTATTCTGTTTTGTTTTTCTCCTTACTACTTGCTTGATTCCTTTACAGTAGTGTCTATTCCATTTCCTGTGTCTCTCAGTTTAAATTTGAAGTAAAATAGCTTCCAGATGTAATTTTACTGCTCCCTTAGCCACATAATGAAAACTAAAAGGCACTGCAGAATCCCTGCTGAGATAGTGCTATCAATAAGCTAAGCAAATTCTTCTCATAAAAATTTTACTGTTGTGCTGACTGAAAACAAAAGCAAGTAATCTAGAAGAGCTCCATAATGAAGTATAAGGACAACTAAATAGCAACATATTCATTTTTTGCTATGCTCCTCTCTGACAGTACTCCCTATTTGTAAGAGGGGTATTGGGTAAACTATGTGTACACACTATGCAAAATGTAGAAATTCACTGCTTATCCAATATCTGGAAAGTTTTTCCACTTGCCTTTCAAATATATTTGTGTGTTAAATAAAGTTGCAGTGAATATTCTCTTGCTGTTTATTCAAAATACAAAAAGCACTAATGTGTTCTAATTAGATTTCCAATAGCCTTTCTGCAGAATCAGTCTACAGCTTTTTGGTCTATAGTAATTCAAAAAACAATTTGCATGGTGCATTACAATAAAGTGTGGGGCTTAAGTCCAAGCAGATTCATTCCTGACATTAAGGCTGAAAGAAGATTGTCTCCAGAAAACTAATCAAAAGAAGTTATTTTCCATAGATAATTTTTAAATGTAACAGAAGAATTGAAAGATCATCTTCTTAGAGGAAATCTAGCTACTTTGGCCTCCTGGTCTCTGAGTTGCTCAAGCCAAGAGCTACACATTAAAAAAAAACCCTACAGAAATCAAAGCTATAGATAAACCATTTTCACTGGAAAGAAAGCTCTTTTAAAGCTTTTAGCACCAAATCCTGACCCAATCAAATTCAATGAAAATAGGATTTAGCTCTTACTGCCAGAACTAGCCAAGAAAGAAAAATTTTGGCTCTATTAAAATTTCTTTGTCATACTCAGATTCTTGGTGAAATATTAGGTCCAGAGACAATATACCCAGTAGATGCAATGACTTCCTGAGCTGGAATCCAGTCTCATTCACATCAGTGCAAGCCTGATGCCAGTCCAGTACAGACAGTGGAGTCTCTCAAGATTTACACAAAAGCAAGAGAGGTCGCAATCCCACCCATAACCTTGTGATCAGCGCATGAGTTACTGAGGGCATAAGTCACATGGGCTACCAGTCATTATTCTGTTATTGATTTTTTTTATACTAGATTAAGATAGCCAGATTACTTGGGTCACTTGGGGGACAGTGCCTCATCCCAAGATCCCCCTTCATGGGATTTTTGTCATTCACCATGCTAGGACACCCCGTCATGTTGTCAGACTGATAAAATGGTTCGATCAGGTACTTTCTCAAGCTTTTCACCCTCCCTTCACCTCTCTACACCTCCCCTCCCCCAGCCTTGAAGACATTACTGTCCTTCATCCTAAAGAAAATCTTTTACCACCTTTCAAAATGCACAAAGGAACTTAAAAGTTATCAGACCCATCTGAGGTCTTATATCTGTTCTAGTTCCTTCCAAATGATTCCAAAACAAGCTAAGTAATGTTGGCTCCCTGCCACCCCTACAGATCCTGCATGGTTAACTTTGATGTTGTTTCTTATGTTTCCAGGATCCTGCCTTGCAGGGTCATTCCCCTTGAGCCTGGCTTCCTCCATAGCAGCCCACAGTAGAAGATGTAGTTGACTCCTAGATGTCTTTTCCTACCTACCCCAGTCTTTCTTCTGCATCTTCACCTTAGAAATTTCCCCAGACCTTTCTTACTTGGAAGAAGACGCCAAACCTCCATAGTCTAGGTATCGTTCTTTGACTGGCCCAAGTTCCTTTCCTGCCACCTGACCAGGTGCCAGCAAGAGAGTAACTCAAGCTCTCCAGCCATTCATTAAAACCTTCTTTTCTGGCAAAACCTCCTCAATTAACCTCAGTAAATTTTCCTGGTCACAAACCAGGTTTCTCCTTTAAAGGGGTCCATTCACCATTTTTTTTTCTTATGTTGTCTGAACAATCATCTCTGGGTTGACTAAAGGGACAACTCAGAAGCTGTAGCAGCTGCAGCACACAGTAGTCTTAGCAGAGCAAAACCAGCATGAACACATATGAGTGCTCTCTCTAATTAAGTGATTTCCAGTCAAACTCCGGGGTCCTTTCTTCAGACTTTTGAAGGAGCTAGCTGTAGACCTTGCTGGAAATTAATACAATCATCAACTAGTGCATATATGTCTCAGACAAAGACTTAGACTTTGCTAAAGCATTAACCACAGTAGATCTTGCTAGGCCCATCTACACAAGATGCTAAATGCACAGTAGCCTAATAGTACTGTGCAGTAGAGTGCCATGCCAAAAACAGTGCTAATACAATACTGTGCAGTAGTAGTAGGGTACTGCACAGTAGCATCAATAAAAAGGTGTGTGCCAGCGCTAATGCACAGTAGTGCCGGTTATTGTGCATTGATTTAGTGCTTGATTATACAAGTACTGAACTTAATGTGCAGTAACTATGGCACATGAATGAACACGTAGACACACCCACTGTGAATAAACTAGGCATCACTACACTTGTGTAGGCATAGATAAGGAGGCACTGGGAAATTTCAGTTATGTAGACTTCTCACAAGGCCAATAGAAAAAAAGAGTGACTGCTAAGATGGACCAGAATACCCAAGTAAGGATGGAATGTACAAGGATTATGATGACCTGATAAACATATTTTATTGCTTTGTGCAAAGTAGGATATTTACACTGTGAACCAATGGATTTATTATCAAGTCAGTCTTGATCTGCAGCAAGTATAAGTAATAGCAAAATCAGACTCAATATCTACAATTATATATTTTCCCCAGATATTTGTTTGTTCTGAAATTAGATGCTTTAAAATATGAACTAGATTTATGAAAAGGGTCAAATGACTGTACACTGTATTTTATTTACTATACTATCCACTACACACTGTGATGGATTACAGGGGTTCTTGTTGTATTTCTGGTTTTAACTGTGTTTATGTTGTAATAATGTTGCATACTGCAGTTTCCGGCTGGCTAACTTATGCATGGGAGACAGAATTTGTTAAAGTCAGACTTCTAACTCTTCAGTGGCCAAAGGCCATGTGCCACACAAGCTGCAACAGCAGGGGCCACACAAGAGTGAGCCCACAGAGCGTACCCCACCCCCCCGCACTGCACACATAGGGTGTGGTCAGGTGGTCCCAGTTATCTTTCCTGCTTGGTGCAGGGGGCTGGACCCAATGATCTTCCAAAGTCCCTTCTGGCCTTACAATCTATGAATCTATAGTGTCTTTGATGAGTTCCTCAATCATAAACGATTATCATCTAAGTAAGCTGATGAATCTTTCTTGTGAGACTGAGTTACCACTGGCGTGTCCACGGAGGCCAAACACAGAATGAAAACAGTTTTTTCACAAGAGCTCAGAGGCATTAAGTTCCACAAGTAGGGTTGGGAAAGAAGGAGAAGATTTAGGCCACAGACTTTTCTAACCTCCTTTTTATGTTCTGGTTAATACATTCTTCCTGACCATCAATTTAAGAATGCTCCACTGATGTTCAAGTGACCTTCACTTTCAAATGGCTACATAATTCATGAGCTGAGTCATAAAACTGATCCTGCTCCATTTTGCCAAAGATCCTGCTCAGATGAGATTAAATGGGCACTACTTTCATGAAGCATTACAGAATTGCCTCTGGGTACATAGTGATATAATCAAGAATGACTATAATATACTGGTATCCAGTAGCACTTTTCCCTAGCGGCTTCAGCAAATCTATTCCTATTTGGTTGAAAACTGTCTCTATTAAAAGGGAGTGGGAACTAAGGGAGCATTTCCAGTTCCCCCGAGGCCGGCTACCAAGTACTTGGGTTATAAGGCAGACACTGACCTTCTTATGCACCCTAGGCTAAAAACAACGGGAAAAGATTCAGATCTCACGTCTTCTCTCTATCTGAGATGTCCTGTACGTGTTATGGATTTGCACTGGGGCCACTGTTGTAGAGGTCAACAACCTCACTGTTTGTTATGTCTAGTGGTCATTTGCTCAGCTCAGCATAGGCGCCAACTTTGTTTTTTGCTGATGGGTGTTTGCAGATTTAACCAACCCCCCCCCCAAACAGAACTTTAACTCCACGCATTCCCTGCCTTGCGTGTGCCCAGAAGAAGCAGTACATTATTGCAACCCAGCTCCATTGCATCTGTAAAGATCAGGCATTTTAGTGGGGCTTCTACTTAATAGCTAATTGAATCGGCTTTAACAAAAAGTGCCAAAAGCCCTACTAAAGTGGCCAATTTTTACAGATGCTTCAGAGCCAGGTTGAAGTAATGTGCTTCTTCTTCCAGTAAAGCACTTTTTTTTTTTTTTTAACAGGTGCAAGCATGGCTCTGTGATTGCTGAGCACCTGCTATTTTTTTTCAATGGGTGCTTGAGCCCCAGAGCACACACAGAGTCAGTGCCGATGCAACTCGGGGTCTAATTCTTGGCCATTTCCTTCAAAAGTTTCCCTGGACTGCATACCCCCCCTTTTTTTTCCAACTCTGATACCTTCAGAATCCCAGGGACTGAAAAAAGCTACGTTCAACTTGTGTTATATTGTAAAAATGCATGTGGAATTCTCATCCTGATTCAGTTTTTATAATGGAAATTTGCTGGAAAGTATCTGAATCAACACAAACTGCTCCTGAACTCAGGTGGATAACTCACAGATGTAACGTTAATCATGTTCTTATGAAAGGGGTTATATGAGCTGATTATGGAGAACTGGACTCTGTGACCTAGGAGATTCCTTCTAGACCAATATTCCTATGCCAATTTCCTAAAACCAAAGCATTTATAGCCAAGTTGCAACTGTAGTAGAACATTAGGCAACCTGATGGATGTAGATATTTTAGGTACTGATTTACAAAACAAATATCTGTATACCAAAAGGTGAAACCTATGGAGTGTACTTTAAAAATCTGTTCCTACAGGGTGCTTCCTCCCAAGATCTCACTATTCTTATTAGCTAGGAAACTGAGGGAGCCCATCTCCTTCATGGACAGTTCATCAGCTATGAGGCCTCTTATTGGAATAATGTACAGTTTTGATTCTGCATGATATTTAAAGAAGATTTAGGTAAAAGGTCAGGTTGAAAGCTACTTATTTCAATATTTTTGTAATGGTCTTTGTACTTCTCATTACCAGAAGTAAAAACCACGTTAACTACAATTCCCTAACTCAAGACAGTTCATTCTTCAGATTGCACTCTGACCTAGACAGCTACTGACATTCCCATTATCACTGTCCCATAGCTGACAAAGAGAGTAGATAATCTACATTTTTTTCAGATCACATTTTTTCAAAGTGCTTTACAAACAATGGACTAGAGTCCTGCACTAGGTCAGGTACCCATGGGTGACCCGCAAAGTGCGTCGGGTTCGGTGGGGAATGTGAACTACTTCACATTTTGCAGTTTGGTTACCAGACTGAAAAAAATATTAGGTTAGACTCAGGTCACAATGTAAGACTCACCAGCGGCTGCTGACACATGAAAAAAATGCTCTTTACAATAAGAAACAGAGCAAATAAGATCAAACAAAGAAGGAAGAAAATGTCCCAAACCACAATCTATCTTTTGTTTGATTTCCTCCTGAGCCACTTTGAACACTAATGTGCTGCTTCTTCCATGCTTTAGCATTGTACGGCTGCTTACAGACATAAAAAAACCAAAAACAAAACAAAAAAAAAAATGGTGCTTTACTTTATAGTCAGCACACTCCTGCTCTAAGCCCGAAGTACACATGCCTAGAAGAGACAGTGGATTAGTTTGACCCAGCTTGCCCAATGTCTGTATAGATCGGGTGTTTTAGCAGGGCTTTCCTGATGCTTTTATCTAACAGTTGATTAAATCAGCTGTTAGATAAAAGCACCAAAAAGCCTTGCTGAAGCACCCGATCCATACAGACACTGTGGAGCTGAGTCGAAATAATGTGCTGCTGCTGCTTCCAGGAAAGCGTGGGTTTTTTTTAAACATCTGTCAGCACTTGAACAGAGTTTCTGTTGGGCTGCGGGTTTGCCCAAAGCAGGTTGGGTTGGTCCATGGGTAGGAAGTTGTTGCTAATGTGGGTCTCAGTCTTGGGTCCAGTTGTATAATATTGGGTGCGGTTCGGAAGCAGGCTTTTAAAATCAGGCCGGCACAGGTCTCTACAATGGACCCACTTTCACTCAGGCAAAACTGCTGCAATACTGTATAGTGTAAAGGGTCCTACTCAAAGAGGTGACTTCACTTAACTCTATACTGCAGCCAGCTCTGGAATGAGGCTGCTGAAGAACACACAGTAAACACCAAAAGGAGGTTTAGAAGCCAACTGGAATGGGACACTAGTCAAGTTGAGAAGTTCAGATGTGTTGTTTTGACCCATTTTCATAGAAATAAAGGACTGAAATAAAGTCTGGCTTGGGATCCAAAGTCTTGGGAAATTCACATCTGGAACTGGGATATCTAACAGAAAAATCTACTGAGGGGTTTTAGGTAGCCAAAATGAGAAACACTTTTCCAATATTCCATCTTCCCTTAATTCCAAGTTATCATTAATCCTTTACTGACTCACACAATACATACAACTATATGTTATATATGTATATAAAACCTTAAGTACAAGGATTAGCTTATTAAATTGTCTTAATATTTTAATTGACATACAATGCTTAATATTCACTTGTTCTACTTATACTCTTCATTTTCTTTGCTAATGGAATCTCAGATACACTATTTCTTTTACTCTACGTCCTCTAAGTATGTATCTCTGTCCCAGGCAACAAGAGTTCTGGAGAAACAGTTAAGATAAGGCATAGTCAGAAATTGATTCATGCAGCTCTCTCTTTCAGGGGCAAGAGGCACATACCCACAGACACTCCTAACTCCCATTGATAGATCTCCACAGTTAAGTCAACAGAGTTTTCCTTCTTTTTATTCCTTAATATCACTTAGAGTTCTGGACTGATGAAAATTACGTCAATGGCTTGGTAACATGGACACCCACCTCTCTCACGGTCATTAAAAAAGGGCCATGAATTTGTATGCCTTATCAACACTAGTGACGTGAGATCTCAGGAATTACCCCACCCCAAGAATCCTCTTTTATCCTACTTTATATCAATGGTAGAAACGATACATAGAAAATACCCCCACACCAGTAAGTGTTCCCAGACAGTGTCAAGATCAAAGGTCCTTCTGAGTCTAGCAACCCATACACCTAGTATGGTCAAGTCATGCCAGTTTCTGTAGCCAACAGCACATGCAGGAGTTGTATGGCTAGCACCATGCCTAGATGCCTTTCTGCCCAACCCCAGATGACTAGGAATCCAATTACAGCTGGGTTAACTGGGGGCAGCCTTTTGCATAAGTCCACAATAGGCCACAAACTCACATCTCTAGAGTTAGAATGAGACACTTTAGCCACTCTGATGCCACATTGCACCTGGCTGGAACACAATCAGAATCAAAAGTTTCTGTAGGCCCCTCCCACAGCACCCACTTCATGGGACCAGGCCCTCTGTTCCTACTGGGATGGCAGACCTCATTTCTTTTTGAAACCAGAGTACCCTAAGAGCTCATGAAGTTTTCCACTAAGCTGTAAGTTCCTATCAGGGTGCTAATTAGATTTAAATTTGCTAGAAAAAAAGCAGTTTGCCATGAACAAGACCTGGTCAAAATCCTGAGAATATAAAGCAGGGCAGTAGGGAGAAGACCTGGTGCTCTGGGGTCACCTGAAGACAAGGCCAGGGGTTTGTTACACCCCCTTGGTAACATAAGTCAAGCGCAACTTGCTCCAAGTAAAACATATGCACCAGTTCTGGAACAAATGCAGGTGGTCACAAGCAGTATTCACAAGAAACCTTTTTCAAGAATTTCAGTCCAACAGCAATGCTCAGTTCCTCAAGTATAATTATGCATCTACCAGTCAGGAACCAAAGTCAGACAGAAAACTTTCCTCCTGCCTGTTCAACAACCTCTACCCGAAAAACGTATGTAATCAACGTTAATAAAATAACCCCATGCATCAGAGATGGCACCTCAGGTGTCTAACTAGGAAAATAACTTGGGAGACAGTGTAACAATGCCATTTGAAGGCCCCTGCAATACAATAGTCTAGCATAATTTTATATGCCTATCCTGAAAGTGATAAGCACCCACTGTGCAATGAAACTTGTGTGAGATCTGTCCATGTGCTATAAAAGTGTCTATTTGGGGATCCCACGGTAACCAGAGCTCTCCTGTATGGATTATACTGCTGGTTTGCAAATTGATTTAATATATTTGAAAGCCATTAAGATGAGTTTGGTGTCTTTCTAGGGAAGGGTGGTTTAGCAGACAAATTTAAAAGAAGGAAATGAAACCTGGCAAAACATAGAGATTTGTGCACATTTTCTTCCCTCCTGCATCTACCTGCCCTTCCGTTGCCTGCAGGTAAAGCAGGATGGACTAGTTCTGGCTGTTCCACTGCCCATTTTCCATCGAGGCTGAGGGAGTCCCGAGGAACACGCTCAGTGGGCTCCAATCAAAGCAGACCTGGCATCCTCCATTATTTATGTTTGCCATGGGTTTTGTTTTAGTATTTTTTAATCTTCTTAATGATAAAACAAAATAAAAAGCCCAGATAATTTTTAACATTAAAAGTATGCAGAGCCAGAATTTGACAAATTACTCATGCCATCATTTTCAAATTAGCTTAATTGACCTTTAAGTACTATATACTAATAAGGCTTTCAAGCAACTGCATAGTTTTAATTAAAATAGGGACCTCTCAACGGTTGCTAAGAAACTAGCATTATCTTAAATCACAGTTACTTCCTGGCAGTGATGTCTTGTCATAGACATGGAAGGGTTTCCTTAGGAATAAATTCTAGTCATCCTTAATTATTGGGATCAGAAGCTAAATCCTGATTGCTGATTAACTGAGGGTGGGGAGGAAAGACATTTTGCTAATATAAAGGAAAGAAGCAAGTTTTGTTGGGTAATATCTTTTATTAGATCAACTGGAGAGTTGGAAGAGATGTTAAATGAGATTCGGGGCACGTCTGGGGGGGAAAAACCCATAGGTCTCCCAGGGTTTCCTTGTTTGAGTATTTTGGGGAGCATGTAAAATGTTTCTGGAGTGGGAGAGAAGTAATTTGCATAAGGCATCACTGTCTATCTATGCACCCTTCTTAGCACACAGCAAACTAATTAAATCTGCTGTAGGACTGTACTGCCTGACACAAGTAGTATCCTACAGCAAAATGCACAAGTAGACATTGACAGTGCTAGCTGGGGCACAAGGGTGCTTCAGTGCAGGGTCTGAAGCACCCTCATGCCCCAGCCAACCCTGCTGCAGTACACTGAACCAGACTGGAGCAGCCCCTGGGGCCCCTGCCAGCCAGGGGTATTCCACCTTGGCTCAACGTACCATGGTCCCAGCCACATATGCAAACACTACACCCAGGAGCAATAAACTCTGGCACAAACTGCACTGGAATTTAGTGCTGCATGCTAATTGCACGTACAGATGTGGCCTATGTGTGTTTTCTTTTTGTGAACCTAGCCAGGAAGGGATTAGATCATCCCTGGAAGGAATTAGATCATCTCTGTGGGTTCAAGGGTGAATACTGGCGTGAGACAATGCCTCAAGTTCTTTACAGTAGTCAGCGTCAGAAAGATTACTAGTAGCCTTGACAGTTTGAGAATGATTATAGATCCTCCCCTTTCTGCTGGTTTGATCACCATTTTGTTGTTGGATCCTAGAAATTGAGGTTGTGTTCCTTAAGGATTTCACTGTAAATTTTCTTCTTAAAACAGTCAGAGTGAGATGTCGTCCACTGTAAGATATCCAACCGGTTTTTGCATTTGTGTTTTTTGTCATCATCTGTGGTGAGAATGAAGTTAGAGGTGGAATGAGGACAGAGGTATAGATTAATTTAATTAAGGCAAAGTCAGCAAAATAGTTCTTCCAGTTCTCCCCTTAGTAGTATCTTGTCAGGTTGCTTCTTCATGCAGACATCTGGCCTTTTGCTAACTTCTCTGTAATCCACAGGTAAGATCATAGTTTAAAAAGAGAAGATAGGGCTAACCGGGACCTCAAAGTAATTTAATCCAGCTCTCTGCTCAAGGCCAGGATCATTCCTGACTAATAAGCCTTCCCATCCAAATATCTGTGTAACCTAGAGTTGGGTATTTGATCAGTCAAATAAAGTTTAGCCAATTAACCAATTAAATATTTGTCAAAACTTGTAAAAAAAAAATGCCAATAGGTCTGAATAATACACAAAAAAAACACAAATTTTCCATTAAGAAATGTGTCAAAAAAAAATCC
>NW_017729032.1:14197919-14199972 GCF_001723915.1 Gavialis gangeticus | reverse complement strand
GAGAAGATAGGGCTAACCGGGACCTCAAAGTAATTTAATCCAGCTCTCTGCTCAAGGCCAGGATCATTCCTGACTAATAAGCCTTCCCATCCAAATATCTGTGTAACCTAGAGTTGGGTATTTGATCAGTCAAATAAAGTTTAGCCAATTAACCAATTAAATATTTGTCAAAACTTGTAAAAAAAAAATGCCAATAGGTCTGAATAATACACAAAAAAAACACAAATTTTCCATTAAGAAATGTGTCAAAAAAAAATCAATAAAAATCATATTTCTATCAAAAAAACTACAGAAAAATACATTTTTTTGTAAAATTGCTATAATCTTTGACCGGTCAAACAAATATTTGACTGGACAATTGACTGGCTTGCCAATCCTAGTCTAACCTACTCTTCAAAACATCCACAGAAGGAGATTATGCAGTTTCTCTAGGTAGCTTGTTCCAATGCTTGTCCACTCTCTCAATGAGAAAGTTCCTCCTAATCTACATCCTAAAATGCCCTTCCTGCTGGTTGAGGCCATTGCTCCTAGTCTCATCCCCTACAGCCACAGAGAATAGCCTATCTTCATGCTCTTTATAATTGCCCTTCAGGTATTTGAAGAGTGTTATCAAATCCCACCTCAGTTCTCTTCTTCGAACTGAATAACCCTCATTCTTTCAGCCTTTCCTCATAAGTCATGATTCCCAGGCCTACAATCATATGTGGCACCCTCCATTGGACTCTTTATAAATCTGCCCATATCTTTCTTGAAGTAAACACATACTTCAGGTGAGGCCTCACCTGTACTGAATAGAGCAGACAAATAACTTCCCTTGATTTGCAAGTGACATTTCTGCTAAAAAAAGAAAAGAAAAAAAAAAAAAAAAAAAAAGGCAACAGCATACTGGCAGAGTGGATTGTGTTTTGGGGTTTGTTTGGGTTTCTTTCCTTATTGGAGCAAGAACAGACTGTTAACTCATATTCAGCTTATGGTCTACTGTAATACCCAGGTCCTTCTCTGCAATACTGCAGCCTAGCTAATCATTCCCTAGTCTGTATTGTGTCATTAAATTATTCCATCCCCAAGTACAGGATTTAGCCCTTGTTCTTGTTGAATTTCATCTGGTTGATTGCAGACCATTCCTCTAGTTTATCCAGGTCTTTCTGAATCCTCGCCCTACCCTCCAGAGTCAGGGCACCCAATTTGGCATCATCTGCAAATTTGCTAAGTGTGTATTCAACCCCATTATCCAAACCATTAAGAAAGATGTTAAGCAATACTGGACCCAGGACAGACCCCTCCAGAAATCCGCTTGATATCTCTGTCCAACTGCACAGTGATAACAACCCACTTCCCTTTTTCTTTTGCATGACTAGTTTTGTCTGTTTCAGTTGTTCTTTACTTGTCTCTAGTATTGTTCCAATCTAATGGTTTAGGTCTTTTTTTCCCCCCACATAGCAACTAGGAAGCCTGACCTAACTGAAGATCTTTATCATGCAAAAAACTAAACATGAGCAGAACTGTGCTTATTGGATTAGTCCTATCTATTGTCATGAGGATAGGCCTCCACATAAAGTTAAGTTTGTGCAGAAATGTTTGCAAAAAGAACTACATTCCATCAACTAATGGGCTTATCACCCATCAGCTAACAGGCTAATCAGATGACAATTAATCAATTCTTTTGCATTTGATTAATCAACTTGTTAGTTATCCCTCAGTCCTTACTTGCATTTAATCATAGGACAGTTCACCATGATCCCTTTCCCCCTTAAGCCTGTTCTGAATGAATCACTTCCCTTGCTGGCCCCTGAAGCAATTTACCAAATCCACTGTCCTTGTGCCCAAGCACTCAGAAATTTTTTACTCACTGGTACAGGTAGCTCTCTCCCCATACTGCAGCTCTTTGTGCTGCTTCTCTAGTGAAGGAGTTTGTCCTTCCAGGGTCTGACTTTGTCCCTGGCTCTGACTTACCATACCAGCTCCCAGCACTACCTCTGCGCAGTTTGCATGAGCCTGTCTCTCCTCATGAGTCCCCTCTCTGGGGGGCGGGGGGGGGGGGGGTTTAAATTTG
>NW_017729032.1:14184457-14197786 GCF_001723915.1 Gavialis gangeticus | reverse complement strand
GGGGGGGGGGGGGGGGGGGGGGGGGCTTCAATTATGCCGTCAGCCCCTTTTGGTTTCTGGCAGAACTCCTGTTGGCCAACAGAAGCTAGCTCAAGGTGCCCATGACTCTGCACAGCCCACACAGACCAGCAGGGATACAGTTCATCCTCTGGTAGCCAGCTGTGCAGGTCCATCAGGTGACCAGGGGGCAGGGCACTTGTCAAGGGGTGGGACTACCCTAGCAGCCCTTGACAACTCACCAAAACTCATTAAGCGGCCCTCCAGCCAAAAGAATTGTCCACCAAAATTGGTGCCCTGTTACACTCACAGTATATAAGTACTTATAGAAGAGACAGAAAAATTGATAATAATCTAACACAATTATGATGAGGTCCAATAACTAATAGATAAACAAATTCATACTAGAAATAAGGTGTACATTATGTATGAATATAATTAACCATTGGAACAACTTATCGAGGTTTGTGATGGATTGAACAATCACTGGCAGGTATCAAATGAAAACTGGATTTTTGTCTAAAGGAGATGTGGTTCAAACAAATAATAATACTGAAGAGTCCCGTGATGCATCTCCTACAGAGAGTCAGACTAGACAGTCACAGTGGTCCCTTCTTACAATCTATAATGAAGTAGGAAACCCAGTCCAAGCACTGAGGTATTTATAGCCCATTATGTTTTGTTTGCAAACTGTCTTCCAATTTGTTTGCATCCACCCTTTTTGAATGTTGTAGTTTTCATTCATTTTCCATCTGATTTGATGTATCATCTGCTGCAAATAGGGTGAAATATTAGCTAGTCTTTGTATAAGAGAAATTCTGAAGTTTCACCTTTCTTTATACATTGTCCATAAACAAGATTAAATGCCTTGCCTCAGGTTATTACCTCCTTTTGGTCACTAAAGACTTCCAAACAAGTCAACTCTGTTTAATTAGGCCCCTCTTATGATCTTATTGACATGCAGATACTGTAGGAATGGTATTAAACTAAATAGTGATTATTGCTATTATTTACAACCTTTCAAGAACATGGTCATTAATTCATCTTCAGCAGTATAGGAAAAAAAAAAAATCTTAAATGAATCATATAGTTAAGGTGAGAGAAAAAACAGATCTCTGCTGGCTGGCTTTCCTTACTTCATGCAGAGCCAGTTTCTTCTTTGAAAAGAACCATTTAGTTATGTTTGCTCATTATACAGTACTTTGGGAAGTATATTCCCAGAGAAAGTCAAGGTAAGCCAATTAAAGTAAGAGCAACTATAGATCAGATAACTAGTCTGACTGCATAATTAAAGTTTAACATTTTCTTGTGCCTCTGAAGTGATGGGAAAATGCTTCCTCCAAAAACTGTCTCCTCTGGCAAATATTGTGCACCCTACAATAAACATGCATCTCCATGCTTTTTACTTAAGTTCTACCCCTAGCCCCCACACACACACGCACACAAACTTCCAAATTTACTTCTGACTTCTCACTTTATCCGAACCTCAAAGCAAGTCCCAGAGAGTAATTTCGCACAGTTATCATAGGCAACACATCCTCTATTTCCCCCTTACTTTGCAGAGTTCTCAGGTAATTACCTTTTCCCTAATCACCATTGCTCCTACGTTTCCTCTATTCAGCCACCCTGAGTAGCACTTAAAGAAGCAAGTATCTACAAAGTAACAAGGTAAAAGGAAGACATGAACAAGAAGAGACAGCTTCTACTCTACTCAGCATCCATGAAAACAACCCACACCATCCACAATGCAAGAGATAACACTCACAGAATAGTTGTTCTGTAGCACAACTGGCTTCAGAAGTTAATGCTTCATTAATATAATAGGGATGTGGGGGCATTTCACTTTTCACTCCTTGTTGGTCTGTATGCTCAAATAGACCTCACTGAAAGAAAGTAAAATTTACTTTTTTCTTAAACAGCTTGTAACAGTGAGCCTTCCTGGGGCCAGTCCACCATTGGCCTGCCCACCTGTTTCTGGGCCAACCACCCGCCTCACTCTCCTGCC
Source organism: Gavialis gangeticus (assembly GCF_001723915.1). Taxonomy (NCBI): domain Eukaryota; kingdom Metazoa; phylum Chordata; order Crocodylia; family Gavialidae; genus Gavialis; species Gavialis gangeticus. The sequence goes on along the minus strand of NW_017729032.1, from coordinate 14,195,784 downwards.
ACATCTTGTTGTTTCTTAATTGATTCCAATTAGGCGGGAGGCTGCCCATTCTTGCCCCAATGCCAGGGGCCACTATCTGTGGCTCTGTTCCTCCCCTATACCACAGCCCAAGCCTCACAGATGGCATTCAGGTGACACAAATGTTCCCAGCCTACAGCCGAACCAAGCTTAGCCCTTGTTGTCAGGCCTCAGACATGCACACATTCACACCACCCCGCTCTCACTAGGGTCTCTCATGGTCCACCCCCTTTCACAGGGTCTCTTTCATACATCAACAACCTATACCACTTTGCTCCCTCTCAAAGCAGGCCCCTTGAGCCATAGGCTTTATCTAGCACACACGTTAGGTGGCAGGCGTACCTTCTTTCAGGCCTCTCCCATGACCCTTACCATGGTAGTAGCCAGCCAATTAACCGACTGGGACCAAGCTGGCTCTGGCCCCATCCAGGGTGACTCTATACAAACACGCACTCACACACACAGGATCCCAGTCCTCTGATTTCCCCCTCACTGGGGCTCCACATCCACCCCCTCACTGGGGACCTACCCTTGCTGGGGTTCCCCATTTCTACCCCCTCACTGGGGCTACAGGGCTTCCCTCCCCAGTGGGGGCTCAGGTGGCCATAGCCGTGCCTGGACCCAACTGCTACCCACAGTGTTGTGGGAGCTAGGGGTTATTAAGGCACCCTGACCCGCCTTCCACCGGGGTGGTAACTGGTCTGGTATTTTCCTGGAGGCTCCTGCACCAGTGGGAGCCCCACCAGGCCATCCACTCCCAGCAGGGTGCAGTTTTAGGTCATGCCCAGGACCAAGAGCCTCCTGCTCCTACCTGTAGATGTTCTCATACAGGAGCACAGCCAAGCAATGTTTCCTGCCTGGCTGCCAGTGACAAACTGCTCTGTTTATATAGGCAGCCATGGTTCTAAAATGGCCACCGTAATCAAGCACCTACTAGCTGCTTGACTCAGTGTCACGGGCGGGGCCTAGGAGCAGCCATGATCCCACTAGCGCCCCCTGCTGCGTCAAGTAGGCTGTCCAGCACCCTCTATTCTCGCCTGCCACATCTTTGTGGACATATACTTTTGTCTATGGGAGGCTGCCTTCGATCCCCTTGTTCGCGGTGTATGCTAATCCAGTTCCCCGTTCCGTTGGAGTGACCCGGTGCACCCCCAGCCTTATGGGCTACGCATGCCTCCAACCTCCCCTTTAGCACACCCCAAGCCTCGCAGATCTTCCAGATGTTATCATGTCCAATTCCTACTGGCGCCCCTGGGCTTGTCACGCCACCGGCGCCCCTGGGCTCGTTAGCCCTATTGGGCTTACTCGTGATCCTTTTACCCACTGGGATCGGCAGCCTAAGCCTTGCCTGGCCCCTCTGGGTTTCTGTCAATAATCAGTATCCGATTAGGCTCAGGCGACCTAAGCCTTACCTGGCCCCTCTGACCCTTTTGGGTTACTGCCAGGAATGTGTGTCCAACTAGGCTCAGGCGGCCGGAGCCTTACCTGGCCCCTTTGGCTCCTCGGGGTTCCTGTTACAGTGGAGCCCCTCCAGAACGCCTTCTAGTCCGCTTCCCTCTTGGGGTGTCTGTCCATAGTATACACCCGTCTTGGGGCTACTTCTCTATACGTGCCCTCTCTGGGGCTCCTCTCGAGCACCTGCCTGCTCCAGCGGCTTCTCTCAGCCTCTGCCGGTCTCTCTATAATCACCAACCCAGTGCCACCCGGCACCAGACAACCGTGCCGTCCCTGGCACCACTCGTTTGCCCACACAGGGCACCAGGAACCCCCAAGCTGGGGAGCTCCCATTAGGCCTCCTCACACCCCTACAGCCTCACCCGGTCCTCCAGTATTAACAATATCAAACAAGGAACACAAAACTGAGCCAACCAGCTGCAACACAACCATAAGCCTTCTGGCTATAACATAAAGTCCAGGCCCCACCTGGCTTTCCAGTAAAACCTCCTAGTCAGGGTTCTCTCCACCCCTGCCATGGTGCAGCTACTCATGCTATCAGTCTGCTTGCCTCAGCTCAGCTCCACTGCAGAGCTCTTGCTCCTCCAGCTGCCAGAAGGGAACTGCCAGCCAGGCTCCAGCCTGGGCTGTTTATAAGGGCCCAGCCCTGCCCCCTTCTGGTCACCTGACCAACATGGTTGCCCCAGCAACTGGCAGCTGAGCTGCCCTGGTGATTGGCGGCTGTTCTTAACACTTTTCTAGGCACAAGGCACCTACGTGACCTTGTGACACTCAGCCCTTTAAGTGGCAGGCACTAACAGTGCCCTGCCACAGAACTTAATTTCTCCAAAAAAAATTATTAGAAATATGGCAAGGAATTTAGACTCCAGGAAGTTACCAACCCTACTACTGAATAATCAAAAACCATTCCTGTAGCACCTGGGTCTACGGTAGAATTTCCTTATGTTCTATGGTATTTAGACTTAGTTGTTATTCTTAGTGTATATAATCAAAAGTGCTCCTTGGAACCTCAGTCAAGATATGGACTCCATTATAAGATCAAAGGAAAGTAGGACTGGAAGAGACCTCACAGGATCATCTACCCCTGCCCCTTGCTCAAAGCAGGATTGTCCCTGACTAAATTATGCTCAGTACAGTACAGATGTATGACAAAGAAACAGCCCTTCCCCACTTCCCCCAGGCTCACTTTCCACAGAAGCAACAAGCCACAACAGGAAAACAAAATGGACAAAACGGGTGGAAGGTGGAGTTAAGGAAGTGAATGAGCTGAGCAGAAAAACAAGACAGAGAACTGACATGATCACATCCTGAAGCTCTTTGGCTGAAGAATGGAGAGGCTATTGTGGATGAAGTTGAAAGATATTACTATATCAAATTAGTGAGGAACAACTTCTGAGTGGCCTCTCATTAGGGACCAGTAATTCCATCCACTGTGTGGAATTCCATGACCTGTATTTCGCAGGTAACAGATTGGTGATGATCACGGTCCCTATTCCCTAGCTAAGAATCATTCTAGATAGAATACTGTCCTATAAAAAATCACTCAACCATGACACTAGATAAGTTAAAAACCCATAATAACTTGCTCCAGAAACTCACTGGGACTTCCTGGGGAGCTGATGCAGATGAGCTGAGAACAATAGCTTTAGTGCTGGTCTGCTCTTTGGTGGAATATTGTGCCCCGATTTGGCTAACAGTGCTCACACTGATACAGCTGACATACAATTCAACCAAGCAATACAAATCATAACAGGAACAATCCGATCCAGCCCTCTTCAATGGCTTCCTATTCTTAGTAACATACATCCTCGCCCATTAAGAAGAAAAAATGCCTTAACTAAATTTTGCTCTGAAATAAAAAATAACCTGTTTATTAGAAACCTCTTAATTTTCTTTAGGTTAACTGAATGATCTATGTCTCTTGTTTTTACCCCTTATGGATTTATAAAAAGAAATAGCCCTGATCTAGTTAGTCTATAAGGTGCAAATCTACCCTGGCTTCTGCCTGAAGCATCCAAGGTCATGCAAATCTTCCTGCATGGTATTCTGATCTTCTGTACTGACAACACTTCCCAAATTTGCATCCTCTGCAAATTTCATTAACACACTTCTTTTTGCACCAAGGTCATTTGTGAACACATTAAATAAGATTAATCCCAAAACCAGTCCTTGAGGATCTCCACTAAGTATCATTTCTTTAGCCCAAAAGTTCCCTTTCAGCACTACCTACAATCATCTCTCCTTTCATCAGTTCCTCACCCACTTTACAGTTCCTATATTAATCCCATTTTATTCAGTTCAAGTAAAAAAAAATTCCCTTGCTGCTGCATGTCATAAACTTACTGAAGGTCAGATAGCTTAGAGCAGCGATTCTCAGCCACAGTTCTGGGGTACCCTGCGGTACTGCCAGATCCTTTGAAGAGTGCAGGAAGTTGTTAGGAGCCCCTATGTAAGGAGATAAGCACCATAATACATTAATTCATTTTTGGAAATTGGGTGCCAGTCAATTCACAAAGTGATGGAGGAATGCTCTGAGTCCAATGAAGGCTGCCTTGATTCCAAAAAGGTTGAGAACCATTGGCTTAGAGCCATTGCATTTCTATTTCCTTTATTGGAATTTACTCCTTAGTTATATCAGTATAAATGATCACAGAATCAGACTCAATCCTTAAGGCATATAAGATGTCTGCACAATCAATTATTAGTTTCCATTTGTGATTATTAATTCTTTGAAGAAGGTTGAGTGAGCATTTAATAAGCCCACTTGGACAACAAAGATTAGAAACAATTGAATTTCTGTCACATTTGATGATCTACTTAGTCACAGTTCTCAGATAATCCCAGAAACTAAAATAGCTGATTATGAATGAAAAATAATCTTTGCACATATTCAAAGAAAAAAAATCAAATACTGGTAAATATAGTTCTAGATCAATCATATCAGTCACTCTTAATGAATTGAATAGATAAAGCATAAAATGAGACATTATTCTTCTAATCACATGGTAAAAACCGAAAGGGGGAAAATAAGAAAATATGACAAAACTTTTAACATGATTGTTCCCTGCTGCACAATAGATAATTATTTTCACAATAGGAGCTTTGTGTCTTTCTTGACCCCTGAGCATTATAGATCCTGGTTATCTGTCAAAAATATATTCAGGATAATTGGGCCATGAAAGAGTTCAGTTTATTGTCAGTACTGTAGGATTATGTGACAAACTGTCACTAAATATAATGTAGCTGCGGTTGGGGAGGAGGGGAAAAGAAATCACACACAAGTAAAAGAAAGGCACATGAGTAAAGTCCCGATCACCAGAAATTCATCTGTAACTAATAAAGCAGAAAATGTTAAACTAGAAAACTGGTGGAAACAGACAGCAATTCCTATTTTTATTTTTGAACTGAGAAAGATTCTGTTAGAGAAATACCAGTGGTATTGCAATGTATAATGCATTAAGCAACTGAAGAGGAGAAAGAAAAATGGTATTTTTTCCCCTTCACTCTCTGCTGAAAAGTTTGGTCTTGTTCAGGACACTTAAGAAAGGTATTAGATGAGAGCTAGTGACACCTGGCTTGAACTCTTTGTTCTCTACCCTTGTGCAATTGCTTAAAATCTAGTCTGTTCCCAAACAATTTATGGCAAAACTCTTGGCGTCAGTGGGAAAGAATCAAACTGTTACTTCCTCTGTTCTCCATTTTACAAAAAATCTGAAACAATTCAGCCAATTCTAATATTGATACTGCCTTTATCCCATCCTCCGCCCCTCTTCTCTGATTAAACTATAAATTCTTCAAGATCAGGAAGATGTGTGCACTAGTTAGTGTAGTGGAGCCCTCATTTAATTTGGTGCCTCTATATGTGTGTGTTACCTAAATACTATTAAAGTTGTCTGTGGACAAGACATTTGGTAGCAATGTAGAAGTTGTTATTATTATTATTATTATTATTATTAATAATATTATTTTCAGTCTTTGGGGCCTGTAAGTAGAGTAAGACTTTTCACTTAAAGATAAAATCTTAAAATTCTCATCTATATAATGGCAAAAAAACCCAAATAAACAGAAGTAGCCTATGTAGTATAACCCAGGAAAGGAGGAAAAACAGACTGAGGAGGTGACATTCCCTACCAGATTTGTTTAGGTTGTTGTTCCCATATCAACGAGAAATTGAAATTGGAATTTAGGTTTGACTGAAAATTTGCAGGCTAAACTCAGCAGGATGACCTGTACTGGGTAAAGTATGTCAGTTTTGCAAAAACTGAACTTCACTGGAGTAGAAGTAAAAATAACTTTTGCTTCTAGTACTGCTACACTTTGTCCTCTGACCTTTCACATAAGAGATAGCTGAGTGATTTTTGCATTGGACCAGAAACGTAACTAGAGCAAAGCGAGCAAATGAGCAGGGCACCAGCCATGTGTGCTGTCTTAGAGGGGACAGAAGAATGGCAGTCACTGCCACCACTGCCCTTGCTGTCACTGCTGTCCAGAGCACAAAACTTCCTAGTTATGCCCCAGCATTTGGGCAGAGTACTTGTTGCTGTCCCATTTATTCATCTTTGATTGCTCATCCTTTGCAATCAGGCATTCTTGCAATCAGGTTCCTTCCAGCCCCAAAGCTAGGATTGTTTGGATATGTAACTGTTCAGCCATCTTGTTATAGGACTAGATGCATTCATAAGACTTTCATTTCAACTGTAATGAAATTGGAAACAGACTCCTTTCAGTGCTGGATCTGGACCAGAAATTAATCAAAGAGGTAGATGGGCATTTAAGGCACTTTCTTCACCATAGCCTAAGACTTTGTTTCTTTTGAAATGTGTTTTGGGATGTGAGTGCAGGGGAGGGATTTGTAAAAGGAGAACACTGGAATCTAACCCATTATCCTTCCAGTCTCAGGGACACCCATGAAAATCCGGAGCAACTGGAATGACATAACAATAAATACTCCACGTAGACTGCTATCACTAAAAGTAACAGCTGCCACTAGTGGGGGTACTGTATACTGATATACTTACATTTAGCTTCAGTCATCTGGTTCTGTCATGTCTACATCATGTTAGGGAGCACTGTAATTTGGGCTTCAGAGGATTTCAGGGGAAAGCCCAAATTTAGCATTTTCCCTGAAGCCCCAGAGGGAAAGGAAAGTCGGGGAAAAAAGTTTTTTAAAAACTTACCTGAAGCACAGAGCACAAAGGCAGCACAGCCCCAGAAACACTGAGGAAGCCCCACGCATTTCCAGGGCCAGCCTAGTACAGTGGGGCTCAGCCAATCAGGTTGTTTGATTCCTCATTTTGGTGGGGAGTTTAAAAGCCCTGCCCAGAGTGAAGCAGGGGCAGTGGCATGTTAGCAGGGACTGGGGCAGTAGCCCCGTTGACCTGCAGCTCATCCCACCCACCTGCCCCACTGTGCACCTGGAGCCAAGCTGGATCATAAGCCCTAGGTAAGTACCCCCAACCCTAGGAGCTGTGGGCATAGGCATGCTTGGTGCCTGCCCCCCACAACCAAGAATGGGACACAATGGTGCCTCTGCTACAGGGGCTTTCCACCACCTGGTACAGCTCTCCCAAGCCCCACTTCACTTTGCTGCTGCACAGTAGTGGAGAGAAATTTCCCCTTCCCCTTCTGTGTGCAGCAAAACAGAGCAGGGCTCAGGAGACCTGTTCCAGGTAGCAGGAATCCCCTACAGCAGGGGCACCCTGTGCCCCATGCCTGGCTGTGGGGGTAGACACCTGGGCAGGAGACGACCCTTCCCACTTCCAGCCTCACCCCACAACCAGCCAGCTAAGCAAAGCCTTGGCTGGGATGATGTAGTTGGAGCTGGTCCTGCTTTGAGCAGGGGGGTGGACTATATGACCTTCTAAGATCCCTTCTAACCCTAAATTTCTATGATTCAATGGTTTCAGCATCTTGCATGGTGCAAGCTGAAACGCTGAAGAGCTATGTGAAGTCACCCCACAGAGCAAAGAAAATTTCTGCCGTGGATCAAGGGAAGCAGTTGCCTGCAGGCATTCATACAGACAGTGGCAAGCTCTTCTGCTTCTCATGTAATGTGACTCTGGATCTTGCAAAACAAAATAGTATCGATCACCATTTAGAGTCAGAAGTACACTGGAAAATAGAGGCTGCTCCAGAGAGTAAAGGGCAGAGCAAGTGACAGCCATCATGTCCTCAATGTTCAAAAAGACCACTGAAAGTAGTCTAGCAAGGCATTCACAGCTACAAATATCCCTCTGCAGAAGCTTGACTACCCGATCCTGATGGCAGGACAATCTGCCAAATGGGGGGAGCATTCTGAGAGCTAACAGGCTTCAGGAAGACTATCTTCCACAAGTCAAAACTTGACATGTGTGGTCCACAAATGTCATCAGCTGCTCAATGCTTGCATTCAATCATTAACATTGATTTTGCAGCAGTGGATTTTGCCTAAGGGTCAGCGTTCCATAAAAGGTAGCACTCAATAAAAGTTGTTTTTTTAATAAAGTTTATTTATTATGGTTTCATTAAGAATTCTAAGTGGAAAGATTTACTTAAAAGTTGTTGTTTAATAAGTGATGACTTTTACTTTCTTTAAACAGCTGATCTGCAGGTACAAGGTGACCTAGGGAATAGTGATCATTGATTGAATTCACTATCTGGCAAAGGGTGGGGAAAGTAACCAGCAGGGCAGAAGTACTAGACTTCAAAAAGGCTGACTTCAGGGCATTTAGGAGACTAGTTAGTGGGGCATCAAAGCTCAAGAGCATTGACAAAATGGGGGTCCAGGAAGGTGGTCATTCCTCAAGGAAGCAATCTTTCAGGAGCAGAAGGAGATCATCCCACTGCATAGAAAAGGGGGCCAAGAAGCCCTCTTAGCTAAACAAGGAAATCCAGGAAAGCCTAAGGGCAAAAAAGGGGCATACAGGCTATGGAAACAGGGGGTAGCTACCAAGAAGAAGTATACCTCCTTGGCTCGCACTTGCAGGGAATCAGTTAGGAAGGCCAAAGCATGATTAGAACTCAGCTGGCAACAAAAATTTAGGACAACAAAACATCCTTCTTTAAATGTATAGGGAGCAAAAAGAAGGTGCAGGGCAGCATAGGACCCCTGCAAGATAGACTAGGGTAGTTGGTGACATATAGGAGGGACAAAGAAGAGCTCTTCAATGAGTTTTTTACCTCTGTATTCTTGAGCACAGGTCTGGACAAATCTCCCAAACGCATTACAGGCAGGAGGAACACCAGCCCACCTGCTGTTTGCACTGACATGGTAAAGAGACATTTGAAGGGGCTGGATGTGTTTGAATCAGTAGAATCAGATGAGCTCCATCCAAGGGTGCTGAAAGAATTAGTCAGTGTCATGGCAGAGCCATTGGCATGGCTGTTTGAGCACTCATGGTGCTCAGGTGAGGTCCCAGAGGACTGGAAAAGAGCCAATGTGGTCCCTATTTTCAAGAAGGGGAGGAAGGAGGATCTGAGTAACAATGGACCAGTTAGTCTCACCTCTATCGTTGGGAAAACCCTTGAAAAAATTATCAAAGAACACATATGTAGGAGTCTAGCTGGTAACATAATGCTAAAGGGCAACGAGCATGTGTTCATTGCAGGTAGATCCTGCCTGCCTAACCTTGTTTCTATGACCAGGTCACTAAATGCTTAGATGCAGTAGTCGAGGTAGATGTAATCTACTTTGACTTTAAGAAGGCCTTTGACATGGTATCCCATCCTATTCTCATAAACAAATTGAACATCAGTACCATAGACAATTACACAGTCATATGGGTGGCAAATTGGCTTAAGGGTCATACACAGAGAGTGGTTGTGGACTGGTCAGTATTGACCTGGAAAGATTTGGGCAGTGGGGTCCCACAAGGCTTGGTCCTTGGGCCAGTGCTGTTCAATATCTTCATCAACGACCTGGATGAGGGCATGGAAAGCACTCTGTTCAAATTCGCTGATGACACAAAACTATGGGACAAAGTAAACATACTGATGGGAAGAAACCAAATCCAGGCGGACCTGGACAGGTTAGAGAAGTGGGCAGGGAATAATAGAATGCAGTTCAAAAAGGAACCATTCAACATTAGCGTCCCAGCTCCGGTGCGAGACGCATGGGTGTAAGCCCATTGAGCCCCCATGAGCCCAGGGACCCCAGCAGTGACCCCAGAACCCCTGACAAGCCCCGGCCTGCAAGCAGGTAAGCAGAGGCCCGCAGAGGGAGGGATCTAACCAGCTGGGTGTGGGCTAAGTGGGCCAAGGAGGGTCACACCCCCCCGGCTCCTACTTGGCCCAGACCTCCAGGGAGCCAGGTGACCCCCCTGCAGGCATGTGTGCCAGGTTAGAGGGAAGTCACCCACCTGTTCCTTCCTTTGGTGGAGGGGAGGGACCCCCCTTAGCCCCCCAAAAGCACTGAGGCACCAGCCGGCCCTTCTGCACATGCACGCAGTTTAAAAAGGGCGTGGCAATGGCATAAGCCTCATTAGCATCCTGGCTCCGGTTTGAGATGCATGGGTGTAAGTCCGCTGCACCCCCGTGAGCCCAGGGACCCCAGCAGCGACCCCAGAACCTCTGACAAGCCCCAGCCTGCCGGCAGGTAAGCAGGGACCCGTGAAGGGAGGGATCTAGCCAGCTGGGAGTGCGCTAAGTGGACTGAGAAGAGTGACGCCCCCCTGGCTACTACTTTGCCCAGCCCCCCAGGGAGCCGCGTGACTGGAGGCTTGTGAACAGGCCGCGCAAACAGGCGCACTCCTGAGCCCAGTGCGCAAGTTAGCGTGGGAGTTCGCACAGGAGGTCAAGCGGGAGGGCCCAAGGTCCTGCCTGTGAGTCCCCCAGAGTAGACAGTCCCAGCTATAGCCAGCCCACCAGTGGTATGACATGGATGGGCACGCGCTGCACCCTGAAGATCCCCTCAGGGTCTGCAGCGCCCCCTCAGCACCTCAGAGACAGCCACTCAGATGGAGCCCATAGTTCCGGGCTTCACACAGACAGAGTTTTTGGCTCTCAGCTGCAGGGGCTACCTGTCCCTTTTTCAGGCTCTGGGGCCCAGGAGCATGGCCACCTCCCCTTGTGGGGTGTGCTCCCTACTGGGGTCTCTGGTGCGCCAGCTGGAGGAGCTCCAGGCTGCAGTCCAGAGACTGCGCGCCATCAGGGACTGTGACCAGGAGATAGACTCCTACTGCCAGGTCCTTCTCCCCCAGGAGGCAGAGGGTAGACCACGGTCTCCCACCAGGACAAGGGAGAACTTGGGGGCCTCCCCTTCTGCCCAGCCACAGGGTTGGACCAAGGTGGTCAAGGGCCCCAGGGCCTGCCACACCAAGGTCCCTGCCCCGCTGGAGCTTTGCAACAGGTACGCACCTCTTGCTGCTCCAGCAGAGCCTGCTGAGTTGCCAGCTCCCGCAGGCAACACAGAGGACACTAGCTACAGTCCCCACTCTCCCCAAGACCAAATGCAAAGTGTTTGTTGTGGGAGACTCCATCCTGAGGGGGACTGAGGGGGCAATCTTCCACCCCAACCCCTTAGCCCGGGAAGTCTGCTGCTTCCCAGGGGCCCACATCTGTGACATTGCAGAGAAGATCCCTAAACTCCTCCAGCCCACAGACCACTATCCCATGGTCCTCATCCATGTGGGCACCAATGACACAGCTCAGAGTGCTCCTAGCCGGGTCATGAGGTGCTTCAGGGATTTGGGTCCAGGGCTAAAGTGTCTGGGGGCACAGGTGGTGTTTTCTTCAGTTGTACAGAAGTCCTGGACTTCAGGAAAGCTGACTTTGACAAGCTAAGGAGGCTTGTCAGAGAGGCCCTAAAAGGCCACAACCCAATGGAGAGGGGAGTTCAGGATGCGTGGATGCTTCTCAAGGGAGCAATCCTGGATGCG
>NW_017729032.1:14162741-14184414 GCF_001723915.1 Gavialis gangeticus | reverse complement strand
TAAAAGGAAGACCTATAAAGGATGGAGGACTGGAACCGCCATCCAAGGAAGAATACTCTGCTTTAGTCCGGACTTGCAGAGAACAAATCAGGGAAGCCAAGGCTGCGATGGAACTCCAGCTAGCTACAAATATCAAGGAAAATAAAAAGTCCTTTTTTAAATATGTGGGGAGCCGGAGGAAAAGCAAGGGCAACATTGGACCCCTGCTGAACCAGATGGGACGACTGACACCCAGGAAAAAGCCAACCTATTAAATGGGTACTTTGCGTCAGTCTTTCATCAGTCCCTTGGGATGCCCATGCCCACCATGGGATAGGGAGGTCCAGGTGAGGGAGATCCCCTGCCCTCCATTAAGAGGCTGAATACCTTCAGGTCAGCTGGCTCTCATGGGTTACACCCAAGGGTACTCAGGGAGCTGGCAAGCATCATGGCTCAGCCCCTGAGAGTTCTTGGTGCTCTGGTGAAGTGCCGGATGATTGGAAGAGGGCCAATGTCATGCCTATCTTCAAGAACGGGAGGAAAGTAGATCCAGCAAACTACAGGCCCATCAGCCTGACTTCTATCCTGGAGAAAGTCTTGGAAAAGATTATCAAGAAGGCCATCCTTAACAGATTAACTGAAGGCAATATCCTGAGGGATTCCCAGCATGGGTTTGTTGCGGGTAGGTCTTGCTTGACCAATCTCATTTCCTTTTATGACCAGGTGACTTATCACCTGGACAAATGGGAAGAGATCAACGTCATATACCTCAACTTTAAAAAAGCCTTCCATCTGGTATCCCATAATCGCCTCTTGTTTAAACTGTCTAACTGCGGCCTTGACATCACCACGATCCACTGGCTGGGGAACTGGCTCTGGGGTAGGACCCAGAGGGTGGTGGTCGACAGGAGCCAATTGTCTTGGTGTGCTATGGCCAGTGGGGTCCCACAAGGCTCTGTCCTAGGGCCTATACTGTTTAACATCTACATCTATGATGTGGACATTGGTGTCAGAAGCAGACTGGCCAAGTTCACCGATGACACCAAACTCTGGGGTAAAGCATCCACACCTGAGGTCAGGAGGGTGATCCAGATGGATCTGGACAGACTCATGAAATGGGCAGACAAGAACCTGATGATGTTCAATACCGGAAAATGCAAAATTCTCCACCTTGGAAGGAAAAACCCGCACCATGCATATAGGCTCGGTAGCGCTATGCTGGTTAGCACTACAGATGAAAGGGACTTGGGGGTCACGATTGACCACAAGATGAACATGAGCCTCCAGTGTGATGCTGCGGCTAGTAAAGCGAGCAAAACGCTGGCTTGCATCCATAGATGTTTCTTAAGCAGATCCCAGGACATCATTCTCCTGCTGTACTCGGCCTTGGTGAGGCTGCAGCTGGAGTACTGTGTCCAGTTTTGGGCTCTGCAATTCAAAAAGAATGTGGAGAAGCTTTGGAGGGTGCAGAGGAGAGCCACGCGCATGATCAGAGGTCAGGAAAACAGATCTTATGATGAGAGGCTGAGAGCAATGGGACTATTCAGCCTGGAAAAGCACAGGCTCAGGAGTGATCTGGTGGCTACTTATAAGCTTATCAGGGTGCTCATCAGGATCTGGGGGAACGACTGTTCACCACAGCCCCCCAAGGGATGACAAGATTGAACGGTCACAAATTCCACTGTGACTGGTTCAGGCTGGACATAAGACAGAACTTCTTCACTGTCTGAGCCCCCAAGGTTTGGAACAGACTGCCACCTGAGGTGGTTCAAACACCCACTTTGAACGCCTTCAAAACACATTTGGATGCTTATATTGCTGGGATCCTATGATCCCTGCTGACTTTCTGCCCCGGGGGTGGGGGGCTGGACTCGATGATCCTCCAGGGTCCCTTCCAGCCCAAATGTCTATGAAATTTATGAAGGACTAGTGCAAGCTGCTGCACCTAGGGAGAGGAAATCACCAGGACACCTATAGGCTGGCGGATGACCTTCTCAGCAGCACAGCAGTGGAAAGAGATCTCAGAGTCATTGTCGACTCCAGGATGAAGATGAGCCATCAATGTGATGAAGTAATTAACAGAGCTAACCGCACTTCGTCATGCATTAGTAGGGCATTACAAACAGGTCCAGGGTAGTGATGCTTCCCCTCTATGTGGCATTGGTCAGGTTGCAGGTGGAATATTGCATCCAGTTCTGGGGCTGCAATTCAAGAGGGATGTGGACAACCTTGAGAGAGTTCAGAGGAGGCCACTCATATGGTTAGAGGCCTGCAGGGAAGGCTCTATAAGGAAAGACCCTATAGAGGAGGGACCTCGACCTTTACAGCCTCTGCAAGAGAAGACTGAGGGGGGACTTGTGGCAGTATACAAATTCACCAGGGGGGCCAGCAGGGAATAAGAGATGCTCTGTTTACCAGGGCACCCCTTGGAATAACCAGGAACAACAGCCACAAGATGACAGAGAGTAGATTTAGGTTGAACATTAAAAAAAACTTCTTCATGGTTAGGGTTGCCGGAATCTGGAACAGGCTTCTAAGGGAGGTGGTGCTCTCCCCTACCTTGGGGGTCTTCAAAAGGAGACTGGACAAGTACCTAGCTGGGGTCACATGACCCCAACACTTTTTCCTGCCATGGGCTGGGGGTTGGACTCAATGATCCATTGAGGTCCCTTCTGACCCTATTATCTATGAATCTTTTAATCCCATGTTAAAATAGTATTGGATCCTGGCCAAAATCCATCTACCGTAAATATAGGAAGGATGGGCTTTCATTAAAACACAAGACTAAGAGAGAAGTAATCTGGACTGTCTACCTGTTTCACTTTACCCACATATCTATTCTGGGATAAGTTTTACCTTGCAGCAGTGGCAGTGAAAAGAGAGATCCATGTTTAGCAAACCAGATTTGGGTCAGATTTCTGATCAGGGAAATTGGACAGTTAGAAACAAAGGGGCACAAGCAAATGACAAGACACAGAATGCCATGGTTAAATGAACATGTGTCACTTATGAGGAGTTTATGTAATGGCAGGAGACTGGGAACTCTGCCCAATCATGCTCATCGTTGTTGTGTGTGATTATCACATAAAAATTAACAAAGTCATAATGTTACCCTGAGGAAGAATGGGACAGAGCCATAAGCCAACATGAGAGGTTGGCAAAGTTGTGAGACACCTGTTTTATTGTATAGCTTGTGTTGATTGTAGCCAACGTCTCCCTCTCAGAGAGAAGAGCTATAGAATCTCTAAGATCCAACCACCAAATAGGAATAAAACCAGCAGATAAAGGAAGAGCTATAGTTATCCTTAACCATGAAGACTACATAAAATAGGTCAACAGGCAACTCTCTGACACCTCCTACTACAAAAAACTAGAGAAAGATCCTCCTCCATTTTTCACCTTAACACTCAAAACTACCATCAAATCATTTCCATCTGAACTACAAGAAAAACTACAGAATTTTATCCCCCCACTCCCAACCCATGGACTTTTTACATGCTCCCTAAAATCCACAAACAAGGGACCCCTGGCAGATCTATAATAACCAACCATGGAACTCTAACTGAGGAAATATCAGGTTTCGTTGAATCCATCCTAAAACTTCTTGTCACCCAAAGAGTGAGTTTTGTCCAAGACACAACAGACTTTCTAGGAAACTTAAAAACATAAACCACCTTCCCAGCAACAGCCTCCTAGCCACCATGGATGTTATCAGCTTATATAACAACATCCCACACCAGGATGACATCCAAGCCTGCCTTACATATCTACAAGAGCAATATTACAACTCAGAGTAGAGACCTAAAGATAGTACTGAACTTATCATCCACACACAACAACAACTTCACTTTCAATAATCAACACTTCCTCCAGAACATGGACCCAGCTATTGGCCCCCAAATAGCCCCATAATGTGCCAAACTTTTTATGAGCTACCTAGAAGAAGAATTCCTCAAGGACTGCACCATCAAACCCATGCTATACTTAAGATATATCGGTGATATCTTCATCATTTGGACTGAAAAACTGCAGTCCCTGATTGATAGCCATCACAAATTCATTAATCATTGCCCTTCCATCAGACTTTCCCTTGAATCCTCCAGCACCAACCTTCCTTTTTAGACACTATGATCACTATCCAGAATGATAAAATACAAACCACCATATACAAGAAACCCATAGACCAACTGTAGGTGTTGTAAGGCTTGCAACCACTGCCCTGAGTTCGCAGTGACAAGGTGGACCTCAGCTTTGGATCACCTGGTCTGCCAGGAAGTTGGTCTTGTGTTTCTCGCCTGCCTAAACTTTGATGAAATTATATTCCCAGGAGGCACTGCCTGTGGTGATCCTGCTTGGTCTCAATCCCTGTTTTCTTCTGTGCGGCTCCAAACCTCCCCTTTACCCCAGCGTAGCGTCTCCAGATGGTACTCAAAGTCCTTCTGCAGCCAGGTCGCAGTACTGCCTGTTATCCTATTGTTTTGCCCTCTACCACCAGGGTGACCTTTGGCTTTGGTTAGGTGCATCCCTTCCAGGGCTGGTCTTGGCCTGTGCTCAAAATATCTGAAAAAAAAGGAAAAACCAAGAAAAACCCTGACTGCTCTCAGTCTCCTTGCCAGGCTCAGTCCATGTCCCCTTTCACCCGGGGTCAAGCTCTCAGAATCCCAGTTGCAACAGCAAAACAAATCAGTCAATTCAGTCCTTGTGTACAGGCCTGCCCAACTCCCTTGTGAACATTCACAGTCCCAATGGGATCTCTCCCGTGTGCAGCAAGGCTCTAACCGGGAACAGCAGTTTCCTCAGGCCTCTCTTCCAGATGCTCAGCTGACACCTCTGCTCTGGAGATTATCAAAGGCCATGTGCATGCAGGCCTCTGCCTGCCTCCTGCTCAGGGTCACTCCCACAGTGTTCCTCTGGCAAGTTTCACAACCCTTGCCTGCCAGGACACTAAGCTGCTTCTCTCTCCCTGTGGCCTGTAGGGATCTGAGCCCCCTCTGCCCCTCTCCAGGGCCGGAAATACCTCTCAACAGCATCCCTTCTCCAATCTGGAGCGAGATACTGCTCCGGAAGTGTGGTGAGTGTTTCTCTTCCCTTCCAGTCTCCAGCTGCAGCCCTGCTGGCCCTCCAGGCTGTGAGTGTTTTTTGTTTTCACTCTCTCTGTCTGTTGCTTCAGGCTGCTTTTCTTCTCCTGACCTCCCCTGCCCAGCATGTAAGGCACCTTACGACTTTTGTTTGTTCTCGCTCACTCCTTCACACCAACATACATATCTGCCCAGAACCAGCAATCACCCTAAACACACCAAGAAAGCTGTAATGTACAGCTAAGCCCTTCTATACCACCGAATTTACACTGAGGGGAACACATGCGATCATCACCTCACAAATCTCAAAAGGACTTTCACTCAGCAAGGACACTTCTCCAGACAGATAGATTGCATTTTTGAAAGAGCAACCCAGATACCACATGAAGAAGTGCTGCAGTACAGAAAGAAAATCCCCACAAATTGCACACCATTAGTTATGACTACCATCTCTCCCTGGAACCCATACAGAAAATCTTCAAACAATTACAATCCATACTAGAAGAAGACCCAATTTTTAAAGAGATCTTCCCAGAACCACCCATCCTAGCCTTTAAACAAACACTGAACCTTGCCAAGCTCATCACCAGAAGTAAACTTCCTATGGCCCAAAACACACCAAATGGATCCAGAACATGCTGTGACAAAAAAACGTAAAACCTGCCAACATATCTCCACCATTCCCACAATAACCACACCCTACAACAGACCCATCACCATTCCTGGATATGTAATATATCTCATTCAGTGCACCAAATGCCCTGATGGAAAATATGTGGGAGAAACCTAACAACAACTGGATACCAGAATGAATGCACACTGGAAATCTATCAAAGAAAAAATACCCAATTACCTGTGGGGGCAGATTTCTCACATGAAAACCACTCTCACCAATATCTCAGTTCTAATTCTCAAAGGGAATCTACAAAACACCTTCCACAGATGAGCCTACAAACTTCACTTCATCAACCTACTGGATACAAAAAATCATGGACTAAATATAGACATTGGATTTATGGCACATTATAACCTGCCTAACATCTGATACCCAGATGTTCACCGCCGGCCGCCATCCACAGGCGACCCATAGAGACTGGCGGTCTACACCGCGACATCATGAGGACATCAAATAGTCCTCAGAGCCTACCAAGGTGGCGGCTTTCTGGGTCTTGGGACAGGGAGAGCCCGGGTGCACACAGACAGGCCATGCACAGAGGAGCTGAACACACGTTGTCTAGTTCTGGGTCAACTTCTGTCCTCAGTGGTGTTAGAGTGATGTTGTAATTTTGATGTTGAAGCCTTGATGGTCCAGGAGTTATGGAAGAGGTGAGGAATTTTGGGGTGGTATCATTTTTTGTACCAACAGCATATCTGGGATTGAGTTAGACAAGGTTTTGAACACAAGACATTCTTCTTTTGGTCTCCTTTCTCCCAGCTCTGCAGTTCATCCAATACGAGATATAAACCCACTCCTGAAAACTCCTAGCCATTTGCATGTTTCTTGCCCAGATGGCAAGGTGCTGACAATTTTTGTACTGGCAGACAGGGAGATGCTGCCCGTGCCTGGGGTGGGACCAGGGAGTTTGCTGGGCTTTGCATTAATGCTTGTTCTTTCTCCCTTTACAGTACAGTACAAGGCAGTGGAAAGTAAGTGCCCTTTACTAGCTTCACTTGACTCCCTGCCCTCATTGCAAACACCTGGAAAACCAACCACGTGTCCCTCCCCATCTCCAGAGTCCTCCTAACAAGGACAGATCTGTATGAATGGGACCAGTCCTGAGGGTGCTGCAAGGCCCGGCCATGTTTGTGGTGTCTATTAGGGGCAGTCTTGGGCACTGTGACCCCTGTCACCTTCCACACACAGCACAAGCAGGGTCAGACCCACGTGCTGTCATGGGGCTTATAACTCCCCTGCTGCACACTCACCAGCAGAGCTAGTATCAGATACATGGGGCCCAGGCAGAGGCTGGTAACCTCTCTACATTTTACCAGCTACATTTTATCACCAGGTCACCATTTCCTCCCCTTGCACCCCTACCCTGACTCCTCCCCCCAGCACCTGTTTCTTATCCATTGTCTCTCACTCCCTCTGACCCTCACTGCACACAGTTGCATTTTCACTGACCAGCATTCTTGCATACTGGCTTCTAGCCCATCCCAGAAGACCACAAAACAACTGTGGGTACTTCGTCTGCCTGAAGAAGGATGTTTGTACCCAAAAGCTTGCAAAGAAGAATCTTTCCAACTATTTTAGTTGATCTAATCAAAGATATCAGATTTACCCAGAGAAACTTGTCTGCTTATTAGGCAGCTCTGCATTTTGAGCCTGCCTAATAAGCTGCAGTCCCACAAAGTCTGGGGCAAGCTTCCCCTTGGGACATTTATGTAGGACTTATCTTTGCCTGCTTGTTGTACTATCACTTGTTACTAGAGGTGCACCGATACATCAGTCCCATATCGGATCGGCACCGATATAAGGAAAATCGATAGTATCAGCATTCAGCTTATTTTGGCTAATGTGCCTGATAAATGCCCTGTGCGTGCTCACAGCACAGCACAGCATGCAGGCAGCGAGGAGTGCAGCCTTGCAGCATGGAGAGCAGCTGGATCTGGCTGGTAAGTCTGTTGTGAGGGATGGGGCATGGGGGGAGTAGATGGAAGCCCCAGTAATGAGGGAGGGAGTGGGTCTGGGACAGGGGCAGGGGCAGGTGCTGCACAGCCAGGGTGGGGTGCAGGACAGAGCTGCATGGAGAGAAAGTGGTGGCTTCTGCTGCTGCGCACACCCTGGGATGACATTGGTGGGCATGTGCCCCTGGATCTTTACAGGGCAAGGGTGGGCTGCTGTTATGGGCTGCTGCTGCAGGCTGGGGCCAGGGACTGTGTTGAACTCTTCCTGGCAGAGGGCTGGGGCTGGATGAGCTCAGGGCAGGTGGTGGAGGTGCTAGGAGGAGACGTTGGGGGGCTATGGCAAATTTTAGAGTAGCTGCAACCCCCCATGGCCTCCTCCAGTGCCACCATCACCTGCTCTGAGTGCAGCCTAGCCCCCCACTGGGAAGAGCCTGGTGCCTCCCGGGTCCCAAGCCACAGTGGCAGCCCAACCTCATCCCACATGCTGCTCAGAGGCACATGCCCCCCATGCTCTCCTGGGGAGCATGTAGCACAAGCTGCTCCCCTGTGCTCTCTAGATGAGCCACTCATGGCTCCATCCCACACACCACACTGGCTGTGCAGCACCTGCCCCTGCCCCTACCCCATTCCCTCCCGCACTGTGGGGGGCCTCGATCTGCTCCCCCACGTCCTTTCACCCACAACAGACTTACTAGCCTGATGCTGCACTCCAAGCTGCCCAGCTGCATATCGGCAATCAGATCCAATATGGCTCATTAAAAAATGGCCATCGGTATCAGCCCAAAAAATTTCTATCGGTGCACCCCTACTTGTCACTTGTCATGCTACATACAGCATGATGCAGCAGGATATAGAGTATACAGCCTTTTTCCCCTTAAATAAAATAAGAAAAAATTACTTCAGTTAGATTAAAAACTAATTCCCTTTACCAAAGTACAGCCTGGCCCACCAGTGAACTCTCAAACTTTGAAAAGAACTAGCAACTGCAAGGGGTAGGGAATTCAATGAACAAGTGATTTTCCTTTTAACTTTTCTCAAATTCAAGGATATTAATATAGCAAAGTGCCTTCTCAGCCACGTCTCTAGTTCTATATGCAACGGCATCTTCCCAGGAGCCCCATAGTAAAACACTTCCTTTCCACAGTGCTAGATAATTGGCAGACATGTCTCTAATTATCTGCACCAAAGAATCTAGCCAAACAGCTCCAAGTTAGCTCTCAACCAGCAGGGACAAAATAGCTCGTGTTGATTTAGGGGCATTTGAAATTAGTCCTATATGGCAGTTGAAGCCAATGATCAACTGTTTGGCTTGAAAGAAGGTAAAAAAAAAACCCAATTCACACATCACTTGCTCTGATGCTAAATCCAAAGGTAACACCACTCACAGCCATGGAGGCTCACCAGTATAAAACCTTGTTATTTCAATAACTCATGCCTTTAATTGCTTTTATCACAGAAATGTAACCTGGTCCTCCTAGTGAGAACTAATAAGGATCCACCTTCCAGCATCCCCATTACCAGCATGAGTGTAGATATGGAGAAAAAAATATAAACCCCTCCTTTGGTCCACATCCAGAAAGGGAACAACACTTCCCTTTCTCCTGTCCCTCCAGCCTTCAGCATGCTGGCAGCTCTAGATACCACTTGCAAACAGTTCAGTTCCTTCTAGCTTGGCTACCTCCTTGTGGAAGGGTTTAACGGGGATGTGAAGGAGGAGCAGTGGCTGGAGTAGCAACCTCTCTTCATCCCTCAGGGAAAGGCATAGAGTAGGGGGAGAACACAGGTACAATTTGGGTATTGGGGAGAATTTTGAGAAAGGGGAAAAGATAGTAGAGTTTGAGGGGAGGGAAAGGGCATAAAGTGAATGAGGGCAAGTTCTTGGGGAGGCAAGCCTGGGATTTGGGAAAGAGACAATGGAGGACTTTGTCAGACAGAAGGGAGCCAGGAGAAGAGAAAGTGAGAGGTCTAGTGGGAGGGTGAGACCGCCACCCGCCATCTGAAGATTTCTGTGACAGGATCAGAACCTGGGAATACCCCATAGGTAGATAAGAGGAGGCCAAAAGGAAGTGCTAAGCGTTGTATTGAATTTATATAAGGCTGAGTGCAGCACGAGGAGCTTGAGTTGAAACTTTGGGGACTATCTTAACTTTTTATCTGGAGTGAAAAAGGCAAGTCTGATTGCACTGCAGGGGAATTCCTGTCACCCCAGTGGTTCAACCAAATGTATTGCACTGTTAAGAGAAGTCTAGCTCCTGAGCTTCAGCCTGTCCAAAAAGAATCCCAGGCAGTGACCCAGGAAGTTCAGTTTGTTGGTCCTATCACATATTGCTTGTATAGTTATCAAATTCCTGGTTTGGCCAAACTGTCTTGGCTGGAAGAAAGTTGTCCTGGTATCCTGAAGGCAGGTCACAGTACTGTTGCAGATGTGATGGTCCAGGACATATGTGAAAAACAGGTTTCCTGAGCCAGACCTGAAGAAGCGTAGTTTGTGCCCAAAAACTAGGCCCCTTTCTCCCAACTCTACAGTAGATCCAGTAAGAGATATCACTACAAAAAAGCAAAACGAAACAAACACCTCCCCCCACCCCTTGCTTCTGACATCCTAAAGCAATTTAGAATATGATTATGTCAAACTGTAAACTTTTTGTCCTGGAAAAATGCATTTCCCCACTGAGTTACCTAAGATGTGCCACTACAGCATGAGGCAGTGGTCTACTACACCTGGCATAACACACTTGTGTCATGAGCTACTTCCTAAACCAGAAGTGATGTAGCCACATTAGCGTGGTTCTGCATGAATGCAGAGCATATTGGTGCTTGCACAGCACCACAATAAGGCACTTACACAGCATCTAGTTCATAAAGTAACATGGAATGGGTCTACAGCATTCTGTGACACTGTTCTGGGGTGATGTACATGTCTTACTAAAAGCACCCACAATTTTGGTAGCTTTAATAGTTTGACCCATGGAGGAAACCCATGACAGAATATACAGTTAAGTCTAAGATTTTATGTCCATGAGGGAAGGCCTAATCTGAAGTGTTGTGTTCAACACTGGACATCACACTTCCAGTGCTATTGTTGTGTCCAGTGTTGGATATCACACTTCCAGAAAGCTGTAGCTGGAGAGAATGGAGGGAGCAGCAATAAAAGTGATCAGGATCTGAGTGAGATCCAAGGAAATGTAGTGGTGTAGTCACACTCCCTTCCGCTTTGTAACAAAAGCCAGTAGGGAACACCTGGGGTGAAGAAGGTCTGGCCAGGAGCAGATGCAGGAAGTAGGGCCTCATCTGCTAAGGACCAGAGACCTGCCCACTGACACTACCACCACTCTCAAGTGATCCTAGCACCTACAGCTGAAGCCCTTGGGAGCAGGCACAGGAGGGGGGGGGTCACCCACTGCCACCATTGACCTCTGCTGACCTGTACATGGGGGAACTCTAGGGCTACTCCTGCTTCACTCCAGCTGGGGCCTGTAGGAAGTGGCTGCACAAGGTGCTGGGCTCAGCTAGGGACAGCAGAGGTGAGACGTCCCCCCTTCCTGTGCCTACTCCCTGCTTGCCCTTCCACAGGGTTTATCCCATAGGTCTGGGGGCTTCTGTCTTGCCTACCCCCATCCAACTTAACACGTCTCCCCCAGGCTGATCCCACCTGTTACTTCCCACTTTTTAAAATCCTGGACCTGCCTATGATCAGATGTCTAGAAAACATGACTTATGAGGAATGAGTGAAACAAACTGGTTTGTTAAGTCTAGAGAAGAGAACAGTGAATGGTGACCACAGTACCCTAGATACTAGATAAAAGGGTACTGCAAAGACAACAGTTACAATTACTTTTACAGTAGATAATGAGGATGGGACAAAAAGTAATGGACCTAACTTGCAACAGAGAAGATTTAGATGAAATATCGGGTAAAACATTCTAACTGAAAAGATAGTCAAGATCAAACGTAAATAATCCATAGTTTCATAGTTTGTAGGGTTGGAAGGGACCTCAGCAGATCATCAAGTCCAATCCCCTGCCATGGCAGGAAAGAGTACTGGGGTCAAACAACCCCAGCAAGGTGTTCATCCAGCCTCCTCTTAAAGACCCCCAGGGTAGGAGCCAGCACCACTTCCCTTGGAAGCTGGTTCCAGATCCTAGTCGCCCTGGTTGTGAAGTAGTGCCTCCTGATATCTAGCCTAAATCTACCCTCTGCCAGCTTGTGACCGTTATTCCTAGTCAATCCTGGTAGTGCATGGGGGAACAGGGACTCCCTCAATTCCTGCTGGTGCCCTCTGACTAGTTTGTAACAGGCAACTAGATCCCCCCTCAGCCTTCTCTTCTGGAGACTGAACAGGTTCAGGTCCCGTAGCCTCTCCTCTTAGGGTCTTCCCTGCTGCCCCCTGATCATGTGAGTTGCCCTCCTCTGGACCCTCTCCATGTTGTCTACATCCCTCTTGAAGTGTGGCCCCCAGTACTCCAGCTGTGGCCTGACCAGTGCCACATAGAGGGGGAGGATCACCTCCTTGCACCTGTTTGAGATGCATCTGTGGATGTGTGACAAGGTGCAGTTGGCCTTCCTGACTGCATCCCCACACTGCCAGCCCATGTTCATTTTGGCATCAATGATGACTCCAAGATCCTTTTCTGCCTCTGTACTGATGAGAAGGGAGTTCCCCAACCAGTAGGTATGGTGCCAGTTGTTCCTCCCCAGGTGCACCACTTTGCACTTGGTGTTGAATCCCATCCTATTCTCATCCGCCCACCCCTGTAACCTGTCTAGATCTGATTGCAGCCTATTCCTCCCTTCTAGCATGCCCACATCCCCACACATCTTAGTGTCATCAGCAAATTTGAACAGGGTGCTATTTACCCCCTCGTCCAAGTCACTGATGACGATGAAGTCCATGCTTGTGCGGACAGGCCACTATGGCCTGAAGAGAATGAAGTTCCTAAGAACAGACATAGTGCTACAGGCCAACTAAGTTCATAATTTGGTGATTTTGAGACTCTTCACTTGTTTTTAATATGTTCTGTGAACAAATAGCTAGGATCTGGAACCAACTTCCAAGCAAAGTGGTGCTAGCTCCTACCCTGGGGGTCTTTAAGAGGAGGCTAGATGAACATTTTGCTGGGGTCATATGACCCCAGTATTTTTTTCCTGCCATGGCAGGGGGTCGGACTAGATTATTTGCTCAGGTCCCTTCCAACCCTACCAACTATGAAACTTTGAAACTATGAAATACAAACCAGTACTGGCAATAGAATGAGTTTAATGTGTCTTGAAAACAGGAGGCTCTTAAAATTGTACGGAGTCCAATCCTACAGTCTTTACTTAGATAGTACGCCTCCTGATTCCATAATACTCACCATCTGGACCTTCAAAAGAGCTGGTTTCACTGCCAGATGATCCCAAATATTGGAAAAAGAAACTAAAACACATCAGGTTGTTTGTCTGCTAATGAACCTACCCATATGCAGTGTGTCAACTTTAAAATGAGCCCTTTGGATGAACCTCCAGAGGAATTTCCCAACAACAGGTAATTGATTATATCTTAAATACTTAATATAATTCCATAACGTGCTTCCAGAATGCTAGTGAGATAATGGAAGCAATCTCATCTCTGTAAGAGGAGTGTTGCCTCTTGAAGATATAGCATCTAACCAACTGCAGGGTAATAGTTCTTAGTAAATCAATGCTTAATCTTCAAAAGCTTAGCACTGTCCAGACTGGCAGTTCTTATGGGCTAGGTTAGGCAGGCCAAAAACACGTAACAGTTAAAGTACATGAAACTAATGGTAACTAGTCTGTGAGCCCCTAGGAGGCACAGAGGAAACAGCTCCTTGAAACACTGCAGAAAAGCCTACCCCTCAGCCACACACCCCCACCAAGGTCTGTGGCAAGGATGAGGTAGTAGAGTGGGCACAGACTCTAGTTTTACAGATACACTTCTCATAGCTCTGCAGAAATGGATGTAAAGAAATTAATGCTGCTTGTCTCATCTCAAAGGCCAAAGCAGCAGCCCCTAGGTCAGAAATTTCAGAGCCCCATATTCCAGCTCCGTGTTTGGGAAGACAGTTTGCTTGCACAACCTCCTAGAACACCACACACGGAAAACCCGTTTTGGAGCAAGTTAATTTCCTTTTCCTAGTACAGATGCATGATTTAAGGCCTGGAAAAACTGAAACCCACCTGAATCTCTGCTGGGTCTGTGACTTGCCACAATCCCCAGACCCTTCTCAGTAGTGCTAGGGAAGGAAATGTGTGGAGACATCCATTCATGTTCTGCCTTGAAGTCATGGGCAACATGAACTTGCTTGGCCTTTAAAAACCATATTCATTTTTTACATGTAGCCGTCTCTGGCACTTAAAATTATTTTTTATCTTCAACCTTAGAAGGTAGAGTCTATTAATCAAAACAAAGGAGAGTTTGACAGCTAAAAATGGAATTAAGGGAACACTGGGATTATGTATTACAGCCAGTCGGGACTCAAGATATCCCAGCATAGCAGGGCACTAAGGTGCCTGCTACTTTGAGAGCAGAGGTAAGAACCCAGGTGCAGGTTGCTCAGACAACCGGTTAATGAGGGAAGTGGCTGCACCTGGTCAGCTGCCTGGAAGGGGCAGGGCCTGGTTCCTATATAAATCCCAGGCCTGAGCACAGGAGGGCAGATCCCTGCCAGCAGCTATGGGGGAAGGTGCTCTCCCAGAGCAAACAGAGGGGAGAGGCCAGACTGAAGGTGCAGCTCTGAGATGGGGGGGAAGGATAGAGCACCCCTGATGTGGCTGTAATAATGTTATAGCCGGGTGGCTAGGATTTATGTTATAGCTCAGGGGCTTGCGTTTTGTTTGCTGCTTTCACCAGAAGTTTGGGTGAGGCTATTAGGGGATGGAAGAGGCCTCATAGAGGACACCCGGTGAGACTGGGCTGGGGGATGCCTGGCAAAATGTGGTTGGAGTCACGCATAGCCCATAAGGCTGGGGTGCACCAAAATACCCATTACAGAATGGGGAAACCATGTCCAGAAGGACAGAAAGGCAGGTTCCCTATTATATATTTAACATCAAAGATGTGGCAGGAGAGAATTAAGGGTGCCCTTTAGGAAGCTTGGCACAATAAAGGGGGCTTTGGGGGAGATCAGTGACAGAGATTTTATTACCATCTCCACTAAGCTCTGATATATAAATATAAGCACTTTATTAACTATACCAGCAGATCTATCAGTATAGAAATGAGTCCTTGAACTACTGTTATAAAAAGATGCATTATATTCTTAATGGCTGAACAGAGGGCATCAGCCTTGTGAAAGCATGGCCCTCAGCTGTCCAACACCACTCCCCATCCCCTATTTAGGCCTAGCGGAGAGAGAAATGGCTTTAGAGGAGAAGGGGGGCCTGATGGATTTGGTGAGGAATGGAGATCATTTCTATGAGATTTGTTTGTAGAGTACTGTGAACTTACATGGTCCTTTGCCATTAGATGGCAAGATTCTAGACCTTCATTCCAACACCTTTTTGCTGCTTTGCAATACAAATAGCTCAGACTGCTTGTATGCACAATCAGGCCTTGGTCTTTCTCTTGCATGGAGAAGGTTCAGGGGCAGTAAAGTTCACTCTACCACCATCCCCAATCCTGCCCAGCGTAAGAAATACGATTTTTGGTATGCCATGGCAGGAGTGGCCATAGTTGGTGTTTATTGTGCTCCAGTGGCCCCTCGCTGAAGGGGCCAGGGATACCCTGAAGACTTCTCTAGCCTACCCCAGGAACCAGAAGAGCCCTGAGAATGCTGGTGATTTAGAACCCTTTCCTCCCCTTTCTCTGGTCTTCTGCTGACTGCAGCTTAGCCAGCTCTGGTCAAGGAGGGGCTATCATATATTCACAAGAGTTTATTATCAAAGAGCAATAGGCCAGCTTCTCACCTAGTGTAAATTAGCATGTCTGCAATGACTTCAGTAATGTTTTGCTGATTAACACTACCTGAAGGCTTGGGGCCAGATCAGAATCCTTCCTTTCTTTAGCATATAGAGTCTCTTTACTTCTGTGTGCAGTAAATTTTAAGTCTGAACTACTCCATCACAACGGCCTTATATAGGACTTCCCTGACTTCATTCCTGTTTGAACTAAAGCATTTTTTTAAAACCATAACATCGAACCTTCACTGAAAAAAGTATAGTGCTGGTGATTCCATTACAGTCTTGGTAAGTTGTTTTAATGGGTTAACGTTACCCTCACTAGAGTTTGCATCTTGTTTAGAGACTGAATTTACTGATTTTATTTCCAACCATTTTATCTTGTTATACCTTTGTCTGCTAGGTTGAAAAGCTGAAGAGTTCCCTGCTATCCAATTTCTTTTCCTCATGAAGCTACTTTGAAAATAGCTGCTTTTATGGCTCATTTATATTATTATTTGCAGTGTCATTTATGTGAAATATAAAAGGATGAAAGGGATGTCTTAGAAATTCAAAAATATAATTTTGAAGTGCATTTACAAAGGCAGTGGAGTCTGTGTCTCGATTAAAAACAAAATTAAAAGGCCCATTGGCATCCCTAGGCAAATGTGCCACATAGTTGATTAACTTTATTGTTTTATTTATTAAAAAGTTCCAAATTGGGCTGGAGTGTGAAATAAACAACTGCCTCATTCCTTCTCAATTTGCACAAAGGTCAGTAAGAGGAAAGGCTAAGTCAATTGAATTATTAACAAATATTCTCAAAGTAGAAATGCATGAGATGAAAACCTGCTTAATACACTGATCTTAACAACCCAGAGTGATCAAATCAAATGTGAAAAACTTCAGAAACCCAGTATGTTCTGGAGAATCTGGGGGTGGGAAATGGACACAGCATTGCTTCCTCTGCAAAATCCAATTTCTCTGTCAGGGCACTTAAGAGAATCCTAAGGAATCCCATTCCACAGAAAAGGCCATTCTGCAGGAAACTTTCTTTAATTACTAGTTCCTCTTCTTTGCAAAGCAATTAGCAATTTCCACCCAACGAGGGGGGGGGGGGAAGTAAACTAGCAAATCCAGAGTTCCCCCTAATCTCCAACCTAAATTCCATCTACTGCAGTTTAAGGCCATGCCTCCTAGAGAAAAGCTCATCTCCATCCTCTCTTTATTCATCCTACCGGTATGTGAACTCTATTATCAAATCCCCCCTCGGTCTTCTCCTCTCCAAGCTAAATAACCCTAGTTCTTTCAGCTCTTCCTCAGAAGCCTTCCCAGGCCCCTAATATTTTCATTGCTTTGTGCTGGACTCTTTCTAAACTACCCACATCCTTCTTGAAGTGTGGGGTCTAAAACTAGGCACAGTATTCCAGGTGAGGCCTCAGCAGTACTGACTACAGCAGAAGAATGGCGACCCTTGATTTGCAAGAGACACTCCTGTTACATCTTAGGCCTATATCTGTTCACCTTCAGTAGCGTGGGCTATACCCTCCATGGTACAAAAGAGCTGCCACTTGGTGGGGCAGCTAGCAGAGAAGGGAACAACTGATTATGGGGGACAACTAATTTAAAAAGGGCATGCAAGTGGACTAGACGTTCAAAACAAGTGCACCACCAGGGGCCACCGAGCAGAGCACCCCAGGCAGCACCCACCGACTCTCAAAGGTGTCGAGAGAGCTGACGGACACCACCCAGTGGTGCTGTACCTGGAGACGGGAACATAGGAGACCCAGGAAAACAGCCCCACAGTCCCTGGAAACCCTCCCAGCCAGACCCTCCTTCCTGGTGAGGTAGATGGCCAGCTTTGCCAAAGCCAGGAGGAGGTTGACCAGGAAGCCCCAGAGTTTGGTGGGGCCATAGATGGGGCGTGCAAAACTAAACAATAGGAGGGCCTGGAGGAGGAGGTGCAGGGACTGCAGCCTGGCGCACTCAAGATAAATGTGCACCAGGGTCTACCTCTGCCCACAGAAGAGACAGGTGTTGGGGTAGGCATAAACCATGCCAGATATATGCCAATGGTGATGGCCCCATGGAGGAGCTGCCAGCCAGATCTCTGGTGGCACATGGAATCAATGTGGAATTAATAAAGCTTGGGTTCCCGTTGGCGCTTTTTTTGCAAAAGAGCATACTGTTAGCTCATATGCAGCTTATGGACTACTGTAATCCCCAAGGTTTTCTCTGCAGAACTGCAAACTAGCCAGTTATGATTTTACATGATTGTTAAATAAGAAGCATTAGGAAGACTAAGAATCAAAATATGTCACTTTAAAGCTCCATTATTCTTGGGAGCTGTATGGATCAATTCTGACAGGTTCATCCCTGAGGGGTAATAAAAAGTAGGCAGCCTTTCCCTCCTTTTCATATGCAGGAAAGGCTGAACAAAATGGCTTACTATAGGTTCAGAGTTGCCCAGACAGCGGGCTGCCTCTAGTTGCACTGAAATCACAGTGAAGTATTGGAGCTGCTTTTAAGAGGGTCCAGGAGAACAGATTTTTGTTTTATGAATCTGAATAACATTTAACATTTTAAATCCAGCCCAGAGACCAGATATTTGGCACGAGCTGTGTAGCAGGCTTACCTTTTTGGAGCTTGGGTTGAGTCCCAGGCTCAAGGGTCTGCTGTTCTATTGGTGGAGCCCACCCACCAATATAGAGGCAGCGCAAGGAAAGCAATGCCCTGCCCTTTTCTGAAGGGAGGGGGCAAGGAGCAGCTGGACCTGAATCAGAACTGCACCAGCCAGATCTGGAAAACTTTGGGTGCGGAGCCCCTGAACAGTATAAAAGGGGAGCATGCTCAGCAGGCTGGGGAGAGGTGATGAGGGATGGTGAGGAGAGAGGAGTTCCAGAGATGGCCGTCCTCGGGACCCTGCTTCAGCTTCAGAGGTGCACAAATTGGCACACGGGGATCAGGCTCTAGGAGCCGCTTGAGGTGGCTTGAGCCTGCAAACCCAGCAAGCAGCTGGGCAGTCAGTATGCAGATCGGCACATGGAGAGCTGGCCCTGTGAGCAACTCGCGGCTGCTTGGGGCTCACTGGGTTTGCAGGTCGGTGCACAGAGAACCGCCTTGGAAGCAGCTCGCAGCTGCTAAAATTAGCCCCGCCCCTAGGATGAGTGACCACAGCCCCGCAGTGCAGCTCCACTTTTAACTAAAAGAGCCCCAGTGCCCAGAGCAGGGCCGGGGAAAGGGGAGAACCCCCAGTATGAGACCAGGGAGTTGGAGTCTGTAAGGGCTTGGCTCCTGTAAGAGAGCGAGCCCTGGGCTGCTCAGTTCAGGCCTTCAAGGAAGGCCGACGGCGCTGCTGGCGAGAGGCTCTTGCAGAATTGGCCAGCAGGGGACAAGCCTTGACTTCTCCAGAAAGGAAGTGTGAGTTACTGAGGAAGCGGGCCCCGCAGGGGAGGCTGACACGGGTAAGGAGGGTCTGTCACCTCAACCCTCCATTGCAGGAGGGGCGTGTCCACAACCCAGGGCCCTAAAGGGGAGGGGCTTCAGGGAAACTCCTTGGGGGCGGTGCTGAGTGCACTCCCTGTTTTGAGGTTGTTGTGTTAAGAGCTATATAGCCGGGGTATTCTTTAAAGGGGTTTATGTGTTTTAACATCTCAATGTGTATATCAGTATTGTTATTTGTGAAGGTTTAAAGAAATATTATGGTTAAGTTACCTGGATTATATAGGTTAATAGCCTTATGTGTTAATTGTGTTTTTATAGGTTGTAAGTTAGTTGGTTCATATTTGCTATTATATGTGAATTGTGGAATATTATATATAGTATTATATGTTAAGCCTTGTAAATATCCTAAGTTTTATATTAAGCATCTGTATTTATTCTCGTAATAAATTGTACATAGTTAATATTTAGTTTTGGCCTAGCCCTATAGAGAGGGGAGGAAGCTGCTCTAGTAGCTGACCCCTTCCTCAGCACTCTGCCTGACCACCACCACTGTTATTGGAGGACAGGGCACACCCCTCCGGTGTACCTGGGCTACAACTGTATTATAACATCACTTTGGCAGCTTTATAAGGGGACTGTAATATTTTAGTCAAATGCTGAAGGAGGTAGGAAGGTCTCATTATTGCCTAATATCCTTAAAATATATATTGAAAGTTGTTGTTTTCTTCTAGCAAAGCTTTGAATACCCTTCAAAAAAAATCTTTCCACATCATATCTTTATTATGGCTGGATGAAAATTAAATCACATAAAAATTTTAAGGAATGTCAACTCACAAGGAATGCTGCCTGCCCCTGCAGGATGCCAGTGTTTTATCATCTGCTTGTTAAATTTTCAGACTACTTATTGAATTACAGAGAAGCAGAGCTGGAAGGGACCTTCAGAGGTCATCTAGTCCAACCCCCTGCCTGAGACAGGATCATCCCTATCTAAATCATACTATACAAATTTATTGTCTAACCTATTAGTAAAGCTGCACAGTCAGTTTGGACAAATCAAATCAGGGACAGTGATCTGAATCAACAAGTTGTCCCTGATTCGAGCCGAATCCTAATTGAATTGGGCCCACTCACACACTCTTAGGCCTCATAGCCATCTACTGTCCACCTCATTGCCCTGCTTAAAAGGCTTCTTTGCCACAATACCTGCAATATAAACTAAAAAAACAGATGGATAACTGCTGCATTGAGGCTTGCTGGTTATCCTGTTGATGAGTATGGTCTCTCTATTACTTTGGGTGCTCTCTGTCTCTCCCCCAGAGCTCTTTGGTATAGCTACTTGTTATGGCTAGTATTACACTTTGCTAGAGAGGAGAAACATGGTTGCAGGAGGAGCCACAATCTTACTCACTATCGACACAAGAGGGTGTAGTTAAGACTCTATCGATAGCTTTATTTTTTCACAACCTGATTTTTTTTTCTGCATTTAACCCAATGTTCTTTTATGTAGCTTTTGTTGGCAGGGACTAAGACTGTGTGATATTAATTAGAGAAGTGATATCTACAAATGACTGATTTTTGTGGATGCTTGCCAGCTTCAGCAAAATCTGCAGTATGTGGCTACAAACTAAAGCACATACCAGGGAACCATTTGGACTGTATTCACTATCTGAAAAAAATAGTTATTGGACAGAGTAGGCAGCAAAATAATATTGTAATGTGCTTTCTTACTTGGAAGTGAATTTTGCTAGCACCAGTAGCCTTGGGGACAGAACGTCAGATGGGGCAAAACAGGCACAGCTCCAATGACTTTAGTAATTAAGGACAAAGTCTTTGAGTTAAGAAGAAATTGCAGATTGTTAGCACTAGAACAGTTAGTACAAAAATGAGACCACCACTGCAAACCACTGATCACAGAAATAAGCCCACTGATTTCATGTTATATGACTATTGCTACAAGTCCCTAGTCTAACTAAGATTGTTTCTTAATAACATTAAAGACCTTTGTGCAACCATTTTGTAGAAATGGGTTAAGTCACCTGAAGCTGCTTCGATCTGGTAGAATGGAAAGCTTTCCTTGTGTCGCTTGTGTACTGAGCTGTTTTTGCCTGCTCTTTGCAGAGAAGGATACCAAAGGACAATCCACCTTTTCTGTGAGAAAGGTATAAAGAGGGATTAGTCTTATGATTAAGGTGCTGGACTTCAGCAGCAAAGACTTGTGTTCAATTCCAGGCTCTTTGGTAGACTGCCAGTGGTTGTGTCTATACGTGCTATTAAGGTGCCTTAAGCTACTTCACAGTAAAATAAGGTGTAGTAAGCTTTCCCTAGGGATGCATCTACATGTGCACAGCACCACTTGGTGTAGATTTGTGCCCAACAGGAGTAGGCAAGTCCAGGTGTGTTCCTGCCCTACTATGGCCCCCTACAGCAGCCAGGGAGAACTGCAGGCTCCAGCCACAGCTGCCTGGGTGCCAGGGGGCTCCAGGGACAGGCTCAATCTGGCAGGGGACTCCAGGCAGGCAGCCTCAGGCTGGCAGGGAATACTATACCAGAAGCCTGTGTCCAGTGCACCATGGGCACTCCCTGCCTCCTTCACCTCCAGCAGCAGTGGACAGGGCACTGTGTCCATGAGGTATTCATGGACCACCTGCTCCTCTCACCCCCCCCCCCCC
>NW_017729032.1:14157307-14162691 GCF_001723915.1 Gavialis gangeticus | reverse complement strand
CCCCCTGCCCCCCCCCCCCCCCCCCCCCCACTGTAGGGTGCCTCAGCAGCCATCCATGGACCTCAGGCCCACAGGGCAACCCCAAGACCACACACAGTGTAGACAGTTTGCAACAAACATCAAACTGGATTTCCCTCCACCACACATTAACAGACCCCCCCATCCATCTCCAATAACAGACCCCCACTTTCCCCAACAGCACACTCCCTCCCTTTCTCCCTCCCTCTCAGTAAGCCCAATGTGCACCAATAGTAAAGGTTGTGTTTCCCATGCAACTATGTACCCTGCACTTTCTGAACTGCAAGGGTGGGAACAGTGGGATGGTGGTGCCTAAGGGGTAGATCCTAAGGAGAGATGCCCAACACCCCAGCCTCTGGCAGCACTACCACAGGTGCAGATGCCATGGTCAGGCCAGCGGGCTGGGACCTCAACTGGGGACAGGGGTGAGTGCTGTCCAGCTTGCTCAGCTGACTCCCCCTCCTCTACCACAGGGCCAGGGCCAGCAGGGCTCACGTGTAGAGCTGGCTCAGCTGCAAGCAACTCCAACTCAGGGGCCACATGATGGCTGGGTGAGCAGCAGGCAGTGGCCCAGGCAGGAGGCCAGGCCACTGGGGGACCCAGAGCAGGGGCAGGGGACCCTGGCCACTGCAGGCAGTGCTAGACCTTGTCTCAAGCCCACTAGGGAGCTTGGTGTCATGGGCAGCTTCCAGGAAGCAGGTAGGGCCAGGTGCCAGCTAGGTATGGAGACAGGGGCTGAGGAGACAGGGGTTCATGAAGCTGACTGCTGGGGCCAAGATGGTGTCCAGAACCTGGTGGTCCTCCTCAGTGGCCTCCACTGCCCAGACCACCATGGCAACCTGCTGCTCCTGGGCCTCTTGGATCCTCTCAAGGAGGGAGACATGTCTCAACCTCGATGATGAGGATCCTCTCCTGGAAGGTGCGGTCCTTCCAGCCCCTTTCCCGCTCCAGGTCCCAAGCTCACCAGACCTGCAAATCCATGACTCAGTCCTCTGCTGCTGTAACCAGCTGCTCCAACAGCAGGGTCATGTGTCCACCACTGGGGGAGGCAGTGCATATGGAGGATGCCAGCCAATGGTAGTGGCATTCTTGCAGATGCATTC
This sequence comes from Gavialis gangeticus, assembly GCF_001723915.1. Taxonomy (NCBI): domain Eukaryota; kingdom Metazoa; phylum Chordata; order Crocodylia; family Gavialidae; genus Gavialis; species Gavialis gangeticus. The sequence goes on along the minus strand of NW_017729032.1, from coordinate 14,161,570 downwards.
CCACTGGTGGCTGGTGCTTCTCCCCTGCGTGCAGCTGCTGTATCTGCAGAGCAAGGACAGAGAGGCTCTTTGTAAGAGTTTGCAACATTTCAGAGACAACGTGCACTCTATCAAGGAGTTCTGCACTGCCTGGTCTCAGATCAGGAGTTGTGTGCACGCAGGTGCCCAGGGACCATGATAATTTGGCCAGGTGGGCCTTGTCACAGGTGGCTGCAGGGTCCATCACTGTTCCCTCCATGGAGGCAGGCAGACTGCTTCCCACTTGCGGTTAGGGGGGCTCAGCCAAGTCATCAGACACCAAGCTAGGCCAGGGCTGGCTCCTCCGGGCAGCTTCCACAGTGGCTCCAAACCAACTCCCCCACTTCTCTCTCCAAGCCAGGCAATTTGTTTCTGTGCCATGGTGCCCAGGGTCAGGGGGCAATTGGCTCCCACCCAGCTGGCACATGGAGCTAGTGATGCCTCCACCAAGCACCTAGTAGCCCTTTCTGGAGAGACAGCCTGGGCTAAGGCCTCCACTATGGCCTGCACTCCAAGTGTGCCCCTGGTCAGAGTCCTCCAGGCTCACAGTGAGTGGCTGTTTGAGTGCACCAAGGGCTGCCCAACCCACTATGCCCTGCTGATGATGATCACCATGGTGCCACAGGGACATCTGAGAACCTGACACAGGGCCCTGAGCTTCAATGGCACCCCAGGCAAACCCACACATCATCACAATTTGCACCACTGCCTGGAAAGGTATCTCTGTCTATGGTACAAGGACCTGATCCCCACAGCCAAGGAGATTGCTGCAGCCATTAATTAGTTTATCTGCATGTCACAGGCCCCTGGCTGCCTAGCTGAGAGGGCAATGACCACTTAAAATAAAGTCATGAACTACCTCCTGCCTCCCTGCACGCTGGGGAAGGGAACATCAGCATCCAGGGGGCAGCCTAGCCAGGCAGATTGGGGTGGGAATGGAACGGGATGGGGGCTGGCTCCAGGTGTGGAGCCCAGGGGTAATGAGCCGCCATGGGCATGGGTGGCTGCAGTGCCCCCTTTCCCCTGGCCCTCCTCCCTATGTAGGATTTACCAGATAGGCATGACAGGTGCTCCCAGCAGTCTGACTCTGTCCCTACTAGCAGCAAGGCAATCCGGCTGCCTGCAGTATCTCAGGGCATAGAGGCACAGTGCCTAGCCACCTGGGCAGTGGCCCCCTCCAGGAATGAGTTGGAGCTGCTTGGCACTGGGGCTATCTCTGGCCTGGCTTCCCCACTTGGGGTGCATACCTGGAGTTGACAGGGCAGGTGTTGCCCCAGGCTGCCTGCACTGCCCCAGAGAGTCCTAGTTAGCACTGGGTTACAGCACAAGCTCCAGCAGGTAGCCTGTGAATGAGTACATGTGGCATCCTTTGCCAGGGTCCCTCACAGCCAGGATGTGGTCCAGCTCCTGCATGAAGGGCATAGTCCTGTGGGCAGCCCCGGACCAGTGGTTGTAGCCTGTGACATAGATCCACTGAGCCCACAGGGTCTTGACCTTTATGCAGCACTGCCACACAGACTGCTGGTGGCTGTGCCCTACCTTACATGGACCATGATCTCCCCATATATATGGGTGTTTGACTGGGTGGCCCAAGCAAATTGCTACTGCCTGTCTGCCTCACCTCAGACCATTATGAGGTTGCTTGTCTCTTGCTCTGTCCAGCTGAGGCCCTGAGCTGATGTCTCCAGCGTCAGGGACACTGCCATCGTAGGTGCTGCCAGGGACCTTGAGGGCTCCGGCAGGGATGCCAGGTACTATCAGTGTTTTGTCACATGTCTGCAGCAGAGGGGCAAGGAGCCCAGAGCCCAGGCAGTTGGAGGCATGGGCCCTAGGGGAAAGAGCACGGCTTTGGCTAGTCCATGCCTGCAGCAGAGGGTCAGGCCAGGGTCTAGAGACCAGCCTGGGCCAGCTACAGATGCATCCCTACCATGTGGCTAAAGTAACATCCAGCCACATTGCTCTGCTCCAGGCAGGAGGCTGGTGCCCTGCTGTTGTGGCTGACTGGGAGCAGATTTGCTCCTTGTCAGCATCTTCATGTGTACCACTGTGCAGTAGCTAATGCACAATTAATCTAGCACCTGTATCTACAGGTACTAGCAAACAGCACATTAGATTAATTTACTGTGCAGTAAGTCCCATGTATATGTAAATGGTTTTGGATTAGTCTAATGCACAGTAAAGCATCTTGTGTAGATGCACCCTGTGTGACCCTGGGCAAGACTCGTAATCCATGCATGCTCAAGTGTAAAATGGAGCCAATAATACTTCCTTATCTTACTTTATTTAGAGTGAAAGCTCTTCAGGATTGGCACTGTCATGCTGTGCGCTCATGCAGAATTTAGCACAATGGGATCCTGATGGTTGTTGGCCACCCAGCTGTTTTAACAGCAGAAGCTGTGAACACTAACAACAGTAATAATAGTAGGAGAAGTAGAGCGAGCCTGAATTGACAGTACCTCTGGAGTGCTGCATGTGCATGAGAAAGGAGCAAAACTAGTTAATGGAGAAAGAAATGACACAAAGGTCTAATTCTGATCCTACCGTACATTTCTTTCCAGCAGATCTAAACATTCCACTTCACTAACCACCGAAAAACAATCAGTGCCAGAGTGGAACCAATGTGACCAGGCCTATGAACATCAGCATATTTATGTATTAAATCCAACTGTGACATAATGTATAATAGATCATTACAAAAGTGGACAAAATATACAATAATCTAGAAGGTCCAGAAAGAGCATTTGTATTTGAAAGAACATTTTTCATATTAGGTCATATACAGTCATATTAGGTCTTCAAATTGTCTTCATAAATTGCCTTTGTATCATCCATCATACACAGGCACTTCCCTGGAAGCATATTACATACATGATGGCACTTCTGAAAATGAGTGGGCAGGAACAGATGACCATGGCTCTAAAATGGAATTCAACTGAACTATCCAGTTTGGAGAGGGAGCAATGAGTAAAATGATTAAAATGTGCAATATTCACAACATTGGGATAGTAGAATAAGGGCAAAACCCCTATTTGCATATTCTTAATTTTTGCATTGTATTATTTACCATTATTCATTCTATCATTAAATATGATCCTTTTCGGCCCTAATACAATGTTTTCACTTTTCACATTTGGGGAACCCCAAATAGAACACAGTAACCTTTCAATAGCGCACAAAAGAAGTATGTAACAGTTAAACATTTTAGACAAGTTTCAAGCCCTGGTCCCCAAAATTAACAACCCTAATGATCTTCAAGTAACTAAATAAATATGGCTCCAGTGTGCATAATTGTTAATGACCTACAACTGGTATGCACTTACATAGAATTTGTGGGTGCTTAGCCTCACTGAAAATTAAGCCTAGTTCTCTCAGAATGGAATTTAGAGCCTTTAAATGGAGTTTTCTAATAAGGTCTAAATAGGTGAAATTTTGTTCCCGGCACAATTATTTTCATACACAAAGTCAATATACAGTTACACCTCCCAGTGATCCTTCAGAGCAGGTAGGGTATTACTACCACCCACATCAGATAAAGAGGCAAGACACAGGTCTATAACCCAAGATTTTATTGCTTACACCCCAAAGCACAAAAATAAGCACTTGCCTCAATGCCTATCTAGCTACCTGCAACAGCACCACAGCACCTCTACTGCCTAGGGAGGAGACACAGGAGGCAAGGGGCACGCAGATTGGCAGCAGGTCACCTTGAATCTGCCAAGGGCTCCCACCTCTGTTTACAACCAATATTTATATGTAGTTTATTTTAATAAATATTTTGTGATTGGTTTTATTTCAATGTCTTTGTTTCTCTGAGACTTTGGGAACTGGACTGAACAAGATTTTCTAGAGACTTGGAAGATGCCAATTAGCTGGGGTTTATGTCCTTGTGAATATTACAATTCAGGAACATCTTTTCCTCACCATCTGGCACCATCGGCTTGCCACACCCTGGTTCTTTTACTTTACCAGCTAGTTGTACTATTAGCAAAGGTTTGTTCTGAAATAAGCTTTAGGGCCATCTGCTTCAGCCCCATTTCTGCAGCTTAGCATAAGTCTCTTGAAAAGACCAAGGCTGACGACAGATAGTTTTGGTCATGAACCTTTCCTTTTCCTCAATGTTGCTGGATTCACAGCTCCAGAGCATGTTTAACTCTCATTTTCATTTCATTTCTACACTAAATATTTGGGCTTTACTATATTCAGTTATAAAGGCACATTATTATGTCAATAGGATTCTAACTGACT
>NW_017729032.1:14151275-14152307 GCF_001723915.1 Gavialis gangeticus | reverse complement strand
TTTCCCTTAGAAGGTAAATATTTGGGCTTTACTATATTCAGTTATAAAGGCACATTATTATGTCAATAGGATTCTAACTGACTACATATAATTCAACTTGTATAAAAAGGCAAAACATTAGTTGTTACTTTTAACTACTATTGAATGATTTCCAAAAAGCAGTTACTAATATTAGTGGCCTTGATAACACTGTTATTCTACTTTCCCAGGCAACTGCTTATGGCTTAAATACAAGTGTATTGTTTATTGATTGTATACAGCTTAAGCAAACATTATTCATAATTTCGGCTTTTGCTGGGTCTTCAGTCTACCTGTCCGCAGTGGGTCTACAGTGACTGTACCTGAACAGTCATTGACCAGGTCTACAGCTCACAGTAGTGCCAAATAAAACTGAAACTGTTAAGGGGGATTGTGAGTTGTATGGCTTTACTGTATAAAACTGATTAAATAAGATTACAAAGACCCATCAGAGAAGCTGTGGAAGTTTTACAATAAGACAAAACATCTCCAAATAAACATTTCTGCAAACCAGTAAAATGGGTAACAAAAATTTAAACTTGAAAATGAATCCCAGGGCAGCCAACAAGGTTACACAATACTCAGATAAAAAGCACTGCAAGACAGCTTTCAAATACCTTCCAGTTTTGTATGTATTCCCAAATAAATTTTAAAAAACCCTCAGAGTAAATGGTAGTGACTGCAGAAACTCTTGAGCTTCTGTAAACAGAACTAGGATGTCCCAAGGTGTTGAACACATCAATGACACTATTCTTGTGTAGTGTTTGATTAGTTGAATTCCCTTTATATTTCCCAACATTCTTAACTGTCATAGAAATCTGGGTTGATGAAAAGTGATATAAAGAATCTGGCATTCCTTTTTTGGTACCAAAACTATTTTTCTGGGGTACTGCGTAACATGACTTTGATTTATAGTTTCATAGTTTGTAGGGTCGGAAGGGACTTGATCAGCTCATAGAGTCCAATCCCCTGCTGTGGCAGGAAGGAGTACTGGGGTCAAATGACCCCAGCAAG
>NW_017729032.1:14151002-14151264 GCF_001723915.1 Gavialis gangeticus | reverse complement strand
TTTTTGCCCCCTATGTATTTAAAAAGGACTTCTTGTTGTTCTTGGTCCAGGTAACTAATCCCAGTTCCATCTCCACCTTGGCCTTCCTGGCCACCCCCTTGCATCCTCGAGCAACCATAGTATAGTCCTCCCTGGTGATGGCCCCTCCCTTCAATTGGGTGTACACCTCCCTTTTAGCTAGGAGACATTCCCAGATGCTTTTGGTGAGCCATGGGGGCTTCTGCGCCCTGCTGCTCCCTTTGATCCGTGTTGGGATTACCTC
>NW_017729032.1:14134529-14146002 GCF_001723915.1 Gavialis gangeticus | reverse complement strand
TCCCCTCCGGGACCTCAGTGCTTCCCCAACTATTCTCCTTAGTTCATTGAAGTCCACCCTCCTGAAATCTAGGGCTGCTGCTTTGCTGCAGGCCTTTGCCACCTGGCGCTGGATGGTGAATTCCAGCAGGCGATGATCACTGTCACCCAGGTGGTCGAGCACCCGCAGCCCCCTCACCAGGTTGTCACCCATGGCCAGCAGCAGGTCCAACAAGGCGTCTCCCCTGGTGGGGCTGTGCACCTCCTGGGTTAGATGGAGATCCTGCATTTTGGCTAGGAACCTACGTGAGTGGTCAGACCTGGCTGACTGCTCTTCCCAGCAGATGTCTGGAAAGTTCAGGTCACCCATGATGACCACATCCTTTGACCTATCTACCTCCGTGGGCTGACTTAAGAATTCCTGGTCTAGCTCTTCCCCTTGGTTGGGCAATCTGTAGTAGACCCCCACTGTTAAGTCTCTTTCCCCTTGACTGCCATGTATTCTAACCCAGAGCACTTCAGTGTGCCCCTCCTCTGACCCTGTGACACTTGATGAGGATGTGTATTCCTCCTTAATGTAGAGCGCCACACTCCTGCCTTTTCTCCCTGTCCTGTCCCTCCTGTACAGTCTATATCCCTTCATATTTTTAAAAAATATTAATTGATTTTGTTAAAAAAATATTTATTGATTTTTTTTAAATGTTAAAAAGGCATTGATTAAAATTGATTCACTCAGATTTTATAAACATTGTCAGAATTGTCTCTAGTTTCCTGCCACTATTTTTTAATTACATCTTTTGAATTATGCAACATGAATTTGCAAGTCAAAAGCCAAATGAATTTGTGGAAAGTCTCATATATGCAATGCATTACTTACCAGATGCAAATTATATCACATTTCTTATTTAATGTCACATTTCCAAAGTGAGGGCCAGATCCTGCTACCTTTCATCACACTGAATTATACCAAGGTCCTCAAGTCGCCCAAGAGATTTCAGTGGGCCTTCTTCGTGAGCAGCATGCTATTGAATATGAAGGATAGCTGAACCTTATAGGTATTGTGGGAGGGGTGAGTTTTTGCAAGTTGTAAGTCAGAAATGAGTGTTTAATGGTCAAAATCATAGTTTTAATTTTCATCTGAAACATAAGGCCATTTTAATTAAATTGTTTAATGGCATCTCTCTCTCTCTCACTCACTCTCTCATATTTATTAGATCTATTTCTGAGCTTGAATGTCTATTTCAAGGAGAATTAGAAGGCAAAAATAAATCAAGCCTTTTGTTTTTCAGTGAAGATATTTTAACAAAGTTAAAGCCAATGAGGATTTAAATGTATTTAAAATGTTTCCTTTCTTACAACTTCATAAAGCCTAATAATTCACCTTGAGAAATTCTCTATTGCAGCTGCCATTCTAAAAGTGTAGTAATATATATTTGAATTGCATTTATCAATTTGCTTTTATGTCCTCTCCCATTTCAGGATGCAGGATCATGAACAGAATTTCATTTATGACACCAGCACTGTAACCTGGCAACATAAACTGTAAAATGAGCCATTATGTTTGTTAATTATGTTGTAACCTAAACTCTAATATAGTCTTATAACCTATGCTAATTTTCCATTTAGCATTGGTCTCCATTAGTATGAGCCTTCTTTTCCACTTGCTTGTGCTATTGTAAAACTAACTCCACTAAAGACAGTGGAATTACATTGTAGATCAGACCTGATGCTAATGACGTGTCACTTTTGGATGCACAGTGTGGTAGGAAGAGGCTTCCCGATTTATGTTTGTTGCAGTATGAACGCAATGCTGAGTAGCTGGTCTGTTAAGTATTTTATTATTCCTCCCCCTCCCCCCCCCCCCCCCCCAACATCTCACACTATGCTTTGTATCATTGACCAATGCCAAAGAAAAGCAAGTGTGAAGAGGACTGTCCTTCTCTGGCTTCAGAGGCCTAATTCCCAGAAGTCAGATTTATGCACGCACACTGAATGAAAGGAGAACAGAGACTAGTAATCCAGAATAATTTTTATTCTTTTGAAATAGATAATAAATGAGACCAATCTCACAGCAATCCCATGCATACAATTTTGTATTGTGATCCACAGATTTTGATTTCTGGGTGGTCCCAAGATAAAACAGACTGCACCAGGGATGAACTGGAGTTATGTGAAACTTGCTATGTTTTGCTCTTCTTCAGGAAACATTTTTGAGGGTAGTCTACCATGCTCACATCTTACCATTCTCCAGTTCTCATGAGTCTTGGGACTTTCCTTTTATTTATGTTTAAAAGTAATTTGCAATTTGCTATTTTTCCATGTGTTCTGCTTTGATCATTTTTCTCTTGTTCATAGATCCTAGGGTTCAAAGGGACCTCAACAGATCACCGAGTCCGACCCCCTGCCTAGGCAGGAAAGAGTGCTGGAGCCAGATGCCTATCCAGCCTTCTCTTAAAGACCCCCAAGGTAGGGGAGAGCACCACCTCCCTCGGAAGTCCATCCCAAATTTTGGCCACCCTTACTTTGAATACATTTTTCCAGATGTCTAGCCTAAACCTGCTCTCTGTCAGTTTGTAGCTTCCAGTATTATGCTGGAAAGGATGTGGACCAATTGGAAAGAGTCCAGTAGAAAGCAGCAAAAATGGTTCGGGGGCTGGGGCACATGACTTGTGAGGAGAGGCTGAGGGAACTGGGCTTATTTAGTCTGGAGAAGAAAAGACCAAGAGGGGATTTAATAGCAGCATTGAACAACCTAAAAGGTAGTTCTGAATGAAGGAGGCAACCATTATAAGACAAATGATGAGGAAAAGGCTCATCACAATATACACAATGTCTTTTTTACCTCAGTTTTCACAGGTAAGTTCAGCTCCAGGACTACTGCACTGGGCAGCACAGTTTGGGGAGAAGGGGAGCATCCAACTGTGGTAAAAGAACAGGTTAGGGACTATTTAGAAAAGCTGGATGTGTATAACTCCATGGGGCCAGATGCAATGCATCCGAGGGTGCTGAAGAAGTTGCCTGATGTGACTGAAGAGCTACTGGCCATTATCCTGGAAAACACAAGGGGATCCAGGGAGGTCCTGGATGATTGGAAAAGGACAAATATAGCACCCATCTTTAAGACATTATATTATACCTTGACCTAGATAAATTGGAGGATAGGGCCAAAAAATATATCTCATGAGGTTCAACAAAGACAAACACAAAGTCCCGCACTTAGGATGAAACAACTACAGGCTTGGAACTGACAGGCTAAGCAGCAGCTCTGCAGAAAAGGACCTGGGGGTTACAGTGAACAAGAAGCTGAATATGAGCCAACAGTGTGCCCTTGTTGCCAAGAAGGCTTACAGCATACTGGGCCACCTTGGTAGGAGCCCTGCCAGCAGATTGAGGGAAGTGATTGTTCCGCTGTATTTGGCACTGGTGAGGCCACATCTGGAGTACTGTGTCTAGTTTTGGGCCCCCTACTACAGAAAGGATGTGGACAAATTGGAGAGAGTCCAGCAGAGGGCAAAGAAAATGGTTCAGGGGCTGGGGCACATGACTTATAAGAAGAAGCCGAGAGAACTGGGCTTATTTAGTATGCATAAGGGAAGACTAAGGGAGGGATTTGATAGGAGCCTTCAACTCCCTGCAGGGTGGTTCAAAAGAGGATGGAGCTGGATTGTTCTCAGTGGTGGCAGACGACAAAACAAGGAGCAATGTTCTCAAGTTGCAGCAGGGGAAGTTTAGGTTGGATGTTAAGAAAAACGTCCTCACTAGGAGGGTGATGAAGCACTGGTATGGGTTACCTAGACAGGTTGTGGAATCTCCATCCTAGAAGGTTTTTAAGGCCAAGATCAACAAAGCCCTGGCTATAATGATCTAGTTGGGGATGGTCCTGCTTTGAACAGGGGGTTGAACTAGATGTGACCTCCTGAGGTCCCTTCCAACCCTAATTTTCTCTGATTCTATAAACTTTAAGAGTCTGGATAGGAGGGGGCATGCTTATGTGTTCTGGCAATTCTGTTCCAACAGGGAAGAAACCTAATGGCTGAGGTAGGTGTAGCTGCGTACTGGGAGAATGTTGGAAGAAGTCCCTTGAGAAGATAGCAGGATTGAATTCAGCATTTCAAAGAATGGGAGTGAGCCTTTGCTCTCATCACTAGCACACAAGAAAGAGATATCATGTAGCTTCTCATCCTTTTTCGGTGGCTGTAATTTTACTCAGCATCCAGCCTGGGAATACAAAGAAGTTCCTTGCATTTCCCTTCTCCTCAGGCTTTTGGGGCATTGGAGAATAGAATACATTGTCCTAACATTCCCCTCTTCTCTGCCAGATACTATGGGTATAAGTCCAGATAACACTATTTGAAGTAGTAAGTGGTAGTACTTTGCTTCACATGTTGTGTCAGAAAGGGAAAGCAAACTGTTTTTAAAAGTGGTCTGATATATTCAGTTCCCAATATGGAGTTTATATAAGAGCTTTTGGTGTGGGCTTCAGTCTCATTGACATTCATTGGCTCCACTGTGGTCTCAGTCAATCTTAAGATTTTAGATAATAGCTTCAATATCTGGCATATAAAGTCAGGCTCATATGAATCCAAGAAATGCCACATTAATATTTATACTGACAGCTCGATTCACTCCATGAAGCAATTTCTTTGGTGATAGATTATTTGACATCCATTTGTGAATGGTGTATAACATCTTGATGAGAAAATTCTCTCTCATATGATGGACTAATGGGCTCAGAAGGAGACTCTGAGCTGGAACAAAATACATAAATTGTCTTGGATCAATGGGATACTTTGAAAATAATCTATTTTCTTATGTCATTGGTTCATCTGGCTTCTGGGACTATACAGAGCCCACCTTCCTTGTGTATACAGATGGAAGACCACACCAAGAGAGCTTCTCATAAAATTCATATACAATATTCCCTAGTTTTTTTCAATATCTGTCATACAGCAGAATGGCACGCCAATATTCATATATCAGCCCATGCTAGAAAAGCTCTCATTCATTATTAACACAACTCAGCACCCTTTCAAAAAAGCAATTCTGCTGTTTCTTTTGGTAATAAGTTGCTTCTATACCAAAACTGATACAAGGTTAGCCAGCAGCCTGGAGAATAGCTGAGATGTATGACATTGTCATCACCATCCTTATAGAAATCCACCCATGCAGAACAAGCTTAACAAAAGCTAATTAACTGTTTCCGCTTATTGCTTTCATTGTTCAGATATACATTCATACATTTTTAAGGACCATACAGGCTATATATCAGTCTATGTACCATAGGCTCATAGTTTCACTCAGTTCACTTCTGTATTGTTTAATATGTAATTTGCATGTGGCTAAGAGCCCACGTTCCAGAACTGCATCCCTTTCCACTATGAAAACACAAGGAGATGGAGAATTTCTCTCTTTCCTTGGTAGTTAATTCCAGAGGTTAATCACCCTCATTCTTAAACATTTGTGACTTAATTTGCATTTGCCTTCCTTTCAGCTTCTGGTCCTTGGTTCTTATTATGTCTTTCCCTCCATAAATTAAAGAGCTCTTTGTTAACTGCTGTCCTCCCCCTGTAAAGGTACTTGTTTGCTGTATTCAAGCCACCTCTTGGTCACACTTTTGATAAATAAAATAGACTGAGTTCTTTAAGTCTCTCCCTGTAAGCCTGTTTCTCCATCCCTCAAATCATTTGTGTGTACAAAAGAGATTGCCTTATAGCATCAAGTTTAACTTGGCTTCATGTAGCCACTGTACTGAACTAATGAATTTCCCATAGTCAGTGGTTTGCCTTTCTTTACAACATCAGCAGTAATCATGGACACCTTTGATTTAAATTACTTACATGCATTTTAAGAAATATAGGTCTTAAAATAGGTTTGTCATAATTGCAAGCAAGTTTTGTTTTCTTAAAAGAAAAATATATTTATATATTTAAAAAAACCATTTTTCTGCACTGATCTCATTGCTCATTGCTCATCTTCTGTTCTCTAGTCAGTTGTAACTAATGCAAGACAGCTGCCCAACTTCTTCTGTATAATATATAGTGTGCACTATCCCTACTCATAAATTAACCATTATACCGCATAATATTACTTAAATGGAAACTGAGGGACTGTGAATGAATACATTTACTTGAATAAAGACAGAAGGACTTCAGGGCCCAGTGGTTATTTTTATTATTAAGGAAACCCCAATCTAGAAAGTCCAAAAATTAAATATGAAATTATAGAAAGATTCACTCTAAAAACCACCTCAATCTCTAAACATAGCCAAACAATCAGAAGTGCTGATGTTTCTTAAGAAAAATATCACTAATAATATCTCTAGTTTCCTACATCTCTACAGAAACTCAACTAGTGGCAAAGGAATATCTACCTATTCAGAAAATCTTTTCCTAAAATTTCACAATACAATAATAATTGGATTCAAATGTGCAATGTTGGCCCTGAATAGCTTGCCAAAACTCATTAAGTGGCCCTTCAGCTGAAATAATTGCCTACCCCTGGATGAGAGCCTCAGAAATAATGGCAAAAATGTACCTCTACTTTATTTGCATTTTAAATAGGGTTCAGGCTAACTGCAAAACTTCCTAACATAAAAACAAACAGCCCAAGGAATATAAACTCTATGCAAATTATCTATATTTATTTATTGTAATGTTATCTATATATATTTATATATCTATTTATAGATATATAGATATATAAATGTACAATACCTATCTATCTATTGAATTTTGAATACTGACTTCAGTTTCTAACTGCCCCTGCCAAACAAATTAGGCAATTGCCCCTTCCTTGGTAGTAAGGCTCTTCAACAACAGTTAATTTCATAATTTTCTGATATACAAAAACTTGTTAATGATGACAGCTAATTATGGTAGAAGAGTGAAGAAATGGGGCAAAGGGTTGTACATGCATATTCTAGTTCAGGGATGGGCATGGATAGCTGCTATGTGTGGTATATAGGCTTCGTGTGCTCTAATACAGAAGTGGCATGGATGGCCTCTGTGTGACATATAGCAGACTGGGGAGAGGACAGGAAGCACTGTGGCAAAGAAGGTATAAAGTAGAAATCAGAACAGCAAATAAGGCAAGAGCACAGGGTAGGGAGCAGAAAGCAGGCAGACAAAGAGATTGAGAGCAGCACTCAAGGAGAGTGCAAGCCTAATTTATGGCTCACCTGCCAAAAAGGTCAGCCCCCGTTGCCTTGGTTGTTGATCTGCTGGGTTATTTCTCATTTCACTTGCACTCGTAAAAACTCAGAATGACTCTGCTGAAATCAAAAAACATATATGGCCTTTACAGCTTTTTGACTGAACACAATGGATGACATTCATTGCTGATATTTGCCTCAAGGATAGTAGTATTAGCACTTCACAGATGGTGCAGTATGAAGAGGGAACTTTTTAATACAAATGTAAGTGATTTCTAGCAATTTGTATTCAATGCCACTAGATCAAAATAAGTTAATAAAACAGATGAATGCTTTTAAAACTCCATTAAGTAATTACTTAATTACAAGTGCACTTTCAATTTCTAATTTATTTTCTCCAATCCCTGTATCAGTAAGGATAACTACAGACAATGAGAAAGGCTACAACAAACATAATTTTGAATATCTAGCAGACTCAAAAACCCTAAAAAACATTCTCAAGTAAATTATGTTGCTCTGAAGGTCCCAGAACATAGAGTTTTGCAGTTTGGTACTGAGATTTGTTTATGATTTATATGCAACCAAGGTGATTTCAGAGACAATGGCAGTTATCAGAGCCAGTGGCTCTTAACTCATAATGCTGTGTGATGCACTGGATGGGTGGAAGAGGGCAAATATAATGCCCATCTTTAAGAAAGGCAAGAAGAAGGATTGGGGAATTAGAGACCAGTCAGTTTGACTTTAATATATGCACACACACAAAAATGACAGAGCAGGTCATCCAAGAATCATCTAGAAGAGTACAAGGTGATCAGGAACCTCCAGTATGGATTCATCAAGAGTAAGTCATGCCAGACGAATCTGATTTTGTACTGTGACAAAATAGACTCTGTAGATGAGGATAGAGCAGTGAATGCGATATGCTTTAATTTAACAAGGCATTTGACAGGTCTTCCATGGCATTATGATGTGACTGGAATAGCAGAGACTTGGTGGAAGCTCACATGGTACTGGAGTACTGTAATGGATGGGTACAAACTCAGGAAGGACAGGCAGGGGAGAAGAGGAGGAGGAGTTGCACTTTATGTAAAAGTGCCATACCATTGCTCAGAGCTCCAGTATGAAACTGGAAATAGTCCTGTCGAAAGATTCTGGGTTAGAGTCAGAAGGGAAAACAATAAAGGTGATGTTGTGGTAGGGGTCTGCTATAGACCACCAGACCAGGAGAAAGTGATGGATGAGGCTCTCTTCAAACAGCTAGCAGATGTCCAATCACAGGCCTGGTTCTCATAAAAGATTTCAATCACCTGACATCTGCTGGGAGGGCAATACAGCAGTGCGCAGGCAATCCAGGACATTTTTGGAGAGTGTTGGGGACAACTTCCTGTTGCAAGTGCTGGAGTGTACAGTTGTGCAAAATTTCACTGACATTTCATTTTGACACTGTTTCAAAGCATTTCTAGGTTGAAACAGCAAAATTGAAAAAGAACAAAGGCCCTCGAAATAGTCTTGAAACAAAACAAGGCTGGTCGAAACTTTTCGACCACAGGCTGGGGAGGTGAAGTCAGTCCAGTTGGGCTGACTTCCCATCCCCAGCGCGAGATCTGGTAGGGGGTGGGAGGCAGCCCAGCTGGGCTGCTTTACCGTCCCCCAGCACAATCTAGCATGGAGGACAGGGAAGTAGCCCAGCTGGGCTGCCACCCACCCCAGTGTGATCTAGCCAAGTGTCAGTCCAGCTAGTCTGACTCCCCATCCCCAGCAGAACTCAAAACAGCATAAAAACAGCCTTTCTGTTTCAATGGAATGGAACGGAACAGCTGTTTTGACTCTAAATGAAATTCGAGACAAAATACTGTTCCGTCGAAACGTCAAAACTCGAAATGGAACGGTGCCATTTTGCACAGCTCTACTGGAGTGGCCATGCTCTTCTTGACCTGCTGCTCACAAACAGGGATGAATTGCTGGGGAATGTGGTAGTAGTGGACGTCAACTTGGGCATCAGCAACCACAAGATGATTGAGATCAGGATGGAAGATGGAGGAAAGGAAGGATGGAGAACAACAGAGTAAGGACCCTGGACTTCAGAAAAACAGACTTTGACTCACTCAGGGAACTCACGGGCAGGATCCCCTGGGAAGCCAGTCTGAGGGGAAGAGTAGTCCAGGAGAGCTGGCTGTACTTTAAAGAAGCCTTACTGAGAGTGCAGGAACAAACCATCCTGATGTGCAGGAAAAGTAACAAGTACGGCAGAAGACCAGCTTGGCTTAGCAGGAATCTCTTCAGTAAATTAAATCACAAAAGGAAACTTAGAAGAAGTGGAAACTTGGAAAATAACTAGAGAAAAAATATTAGATCATTGCTCGGGCATGCAGGGATGAAGTCAGGAGGACCAAAGATCAATTGGAGTTGCAGCTAGCAAGGGATGTGAAGGGCAACAAGAAGGGTTTCTACAAGTATGTTGGTAACAGGAGGAGAATCAGGGAAAGTGTGGGTCCCTTACTGAATGGGGGAGGCAACCTTGTGACAGAGGATGCAGAAAAGGCTGAAGTGTTCAATGGCATCTTTGCCTCAGTCCTCACAAGCAAGGTCAGCTCCCAGCCTACTACAGTGGGCAGCACAGTTTCAGTAGGAGGTGAGCAGCCTTCAGTAGGAGATGAGTTCTTTCAGTGATGAAAGAACTGTTTAGGGACAACTTAGAAAAGCTGGATGTGTGCAAGTCCATAGAGCCAGATGGGATGCACCTGAGAATGCTGAGGGAGTTGGCTGATGTGATTGCACAGTCCTTGGCCATCATCTCTGAAAACTTGTGGTGATCATGAGAGGTCCCAGATGATTGGAAAAGGGCAAACAAAGTGCTGATATTTAAGGAAGGGAAAAGGAAGATCCAGGGAACTACAGACCAGTCAGCCTCACCTCAGTCCTTGGAAAAATTGTGGAGTTGATCCTCAAGGAATCCATTTTTAAGCATTTGGAGGAGAAAAAGTTATTAGGAATAGTCAGGGGTCAGTCCCAGGGCCAGTTTTGTTCAATGTCTTCATCAACAACCTGGAAGATGAAATAAAGTGCACCCTCAGTAAGTCTGCAGATGACACCAAGCTGGGAGGAGTAGTAGACACACTGGTAGGTAGGGCTAGGATTTAGAGTGACCTAAACAAATTGGAGAATTGGGCCAAAAGCAATCTCATGAGGTTCAACAAGGACAAGTGCAAAGTCCGGCACTTAGGACAGAACAATCCCATGCACCAGTACAGGCTGGGGGCTGACTGGCTTGGCAGCAGCTCTGCAGAAAAGAATGTGGGGTTACAATGAAGAATAAGATGATTATGAGCCAACAGTGTGCCCTTGTTGCAAAGAAGGCTAACAGCATACTGGATTGCACTGGTAGGTGTGTTGCCAGTAGGTTAAGGGAAGTGATTCTTCCCCTCTATTCAGCACTGGTGAGGCCACATCTGGAGTACTGTGTTGTTTTGGGGCCCCCACTACAGAAAGGGATGTGGACAAATTGGAGAAAGTCCAGAAGAGGGGGACAAAAATGGTGGGGGGGCTGGGGCACATGATTTATGAGGAAAGATTTATTTAGTCTAGAGAAGTGAAGACTGAAAGGGGACTTAATAGCAGTGTTCAACTACCTGAAGGGGGATTCGAAAGAGTATGGAGCTAGACTGTTCTCTGTGATGGCAAATGACAGAACAAGGAGCAATGGTCTTAAGTTACATCAAGGAAAGTTTAGGTTAGCTATTAGGAAGAATTTTCGCACTAGGAGGGTAGTAAAGCACTGGAACAGGTTACCCAGAGAGGTGGTGGAAACTCCATCCTTGAAGGTTTTCAAGACCCGGCTAGACAAAGCTTTGGCTGGGATGATCTAGTTCAGGATGGTTCTGCTTTGAGCAGGGGGTTGGACTAAATGACCTCCTGAGGTCCCTTCCCACCCTAATTTTCCATGATTCTATGATTAGCATTAGTAAGCTAAGGAAAGACCATCCAGATGACATTATTATAAGGTGAATACACCACTGTTTGGATCATTGTGCTCAAGGGGTAGTCATCAGTGGCTCAATCAAGTGAGGTTCCTCAGGGGGCTGTCCTGGATTTGATACCAATCTTCATTAATGACTTGGAAGATGAAATTAAGTGCATGCTTAGCAAATTTGCAGATGACACAAAACTGGGTAGAATTGCAGTTGCTCTGGAGGGCAAGATTATGATTCAGAATGACCTTGATAAGATAGAGAATGGTCAGAAATTAATTAAATGACATCATTCTGTCTCAAGTGCAGACTTTGCACACGTCTTTAATGAATCTCATGCAGAAATATAGAGGAGAATGACTGCAAGGCTGCTGTAC
>NW_017729032.1:14128478-14129529 GCF_001723915.1 Gavialis gangeticus | reverse complement strand
CCACCCTAATTTTCCATGATTCTATGATTAGCATTAGTAAGCTAAGGAAAGACCATCCAGATGACATTATTATAAGGTGAATACACCACTGTTTGGATCATTGTGCTCAAGGGGTAGTCATCAGTGGCTCAATCAAGTGAGGTTCCTCAGGGGGCTGTCCTGGATTTGATACCAATCTTCATTAATGACTTGGAAGATGAAATTAAGTGCATGCTTAGCAAATTTGCAGATGACACAAAACTGGGTAGAATTGCAGTTGCTCTGGAGGGCAAGATTATGATTCAGAATGACCTTGATAAGATAGAGAATGGTCAGAAATTAATTAAATGACATCATTCTGTCTCAAGTGCAGACTTTGCACACGTCTTTAATGAATCTCATGCAGAAATATAGAGGAGAATGACTGCAAGGCTGCTGTACTGCAAGACCTGAGGGTTGTAGTGGACCATAAATCAAATAAACCAATGTGTTTTTATTTCAAAACAAGCCAATAGCATGCTGGGCTGTATTAAGAGGAGCATCTCTTGCAAGTCAAAGGAAAAGATCCTTTCATTCTGTTCAGCACTGGCAAGACATGAACAAATTAGGAAAAGTCCACTGAAGAGCAACAAAAATTATTAGAGAGCTAGGAACAGTGATTTATGAGGAAAGGCTGAAAAAAGAGTGGGATTATTTAATCTGGAGAAGAGAATTCTGAAGGGGAACTGGATAACAGTCTTCAAATACCTGAAGGATAGTTATAAAGAGTGATAAGGGTGATAAGATACTCTCTGTGGCCCTAGAGGACAGGAGGGAAGTAACCATCTTAAACTATAGCAAGGGAAATTTAGATTGCATAATATTAGGAGAAACTGTCTCACTGTGAGTGTGGCTAAGAACTGTAACAGGCTATCTAGGGAGGCTGTGGCATCCTTGGAGGTTTTTAAAAGAAGCTCAGGCAAACACTTGCTCAGAAAGGTTTGGAGAGGGATGATCCTGCCTTGAGCAGGGTGTTGGACTACATGTCCCCAGCCTACTTTCCTACAATTCCATGGAGCTGAATTTATGAAGA
>NW_017729032.1:14125617-14128467 GCF_001723915.1 Gavialis gangeticus | reverse complement strand
CTACTTTCCTACAATTCCATGGAGCTGAATTTATGAAGAGAATAGAGGTAGAAAGAAAACAGACTGTGAAAGGCATTGTGGCCTTTCTTCTCTATTCCTAACAAATATGACTTCTGTTCTAGGAACCTGTGACTTAACACATTGGAGTATTACTGTATAGGAACACCCTCCTGGAGACAGAATGATGAAGAAAGAACCACCAGGAAACCGTATGCACAACTCAGACCAAACCTTTCTGGAGGCCCTCGTTTCGTAAAAATTTGCTTTTCTTTGCTCATTACTTTTGTGTAACCCTGCAGTTCCTGCATCCAGCAGGGAAGCCAGTGGAAAGGCTGCCATAGACTCAATGCCTTTTGGTTCAGGTGTTTAGGGCTTACCCAAGCACGGTGCTGGACTCTGTAGGATGATCCAATTAAAAAATATAACCGTGCCCTTCAAGTAAATCATATGCTTAAGTATTTGGATGGATTGAGAGAGAGAGAGTGGTCAGCCCCATGGAAGCTTGAGTCCTTTCCAACAGGTTTTTAGACTTAAGAAACCTGGATTAATCAAACCAGTCTTCAGTAAGTAATCAAATTGTGGGGCGCCTATCAAGTCTGACCCTGTATTTCTATTCTTCTATGCTGCACAGGGGATTTCTGAGCTCAGGTTATCAGATTTCTTGACAGCTCACTCATTCTGCTACAGTCTCTTTTCAGTGCTTCTGAGACCATGTATGCCCCAGATCCCATCCTGGCTTTCTCTAAAAAATTATATTTTAAAATATATTAACGGGAATGTAAATTGTCCCAAGAAAATTTGTTTTCTCCAAAAAAAAAAGATTAAATATGAAATTATAGAAAAACTAAAATATCTGAGCTGAATAATATTATATTTGCTTTCCCATTATTATCTGGCTCTCTCTTTTATCATCCAAGTCAATATATGTTATGCTTATTTCCCAGGAGGAAAATACTTGCAACCATTAACCTCCTTTATCATTCAAGGTTTATATGATCTCCCATGTGGAAACTCGATCAATTTATTTAGTAAACAAATGTGCTGTAGTGTGCAAACCCCCAGCTATCCTCTTGGTATTCAGAATTCCTTTTAATAAATCAGTCACTGCTTCAGACATGCTTGTAAAGTCAAAATTAGCTCATAGTTTCATCTACGAGCAGGACTACAAACTAACTTTTGCAACTTGGTTTGTTGTATAAAAAAGAAGACCTGACAAACAACTTAAGCCTGGTATAGGGCAATCATTAAGCCTCAAGGTGACAGTAATAGGGAACATCCATTTGAGCTGCAAATTCAACTTTTTAAAATCAAATTGAAAAGAAATACTGCATCTTTCCTTTTTTTCCAAAACAATCTCCAATTTAAAAATATCATAAAATTTGATCATGTTATGCATTTTAAATAGAGCTCTCCGCCTAGGATTTTTCTACTTCTGTGAGTCTTCGTACATCAAGAGAACATTTATTGTTGATATTATAATTAGCTAGCAAATTGCCTGTCGAGAATGATGGGCCAGCAGGGACAGAGGCCTGCTCT
The DNA here is from genome assembly GCF_001723915.1 of Gavialis gangeticus. Taxonomy (NCBI): domain Eukaryota; kingdom Metazoa; phylum Chordata; order Crocodylia; family Gavialidae; genus Gavialis; species Gavialis gangeticus. The sequence continues at coordinate 14,126,931 of NW_017729032.1, read as the reverse complement.
CTGCCCACATCTGGCCCATTTCTCCCCCCGCACTCCCACTGGTTCGGGTCAGGGCCCGTTCCCCCTGCTTCGGCTTGGGGCCTGTTCCCCGCCTTCCTCTATGAGCCCGTTCCCCTCTGACTCGAGACCCGTTCCCCATCCTTTCTCTCCAGGCCCATTCCCTCCCCCTTTGTCTCCAGGCCCATCCCCTCCCCCTTCAACTCGGGGCCCGTTCCCCATCTTAACTCAGGGCTCGTTTCCCCCACCTTCAGCTTGGGGCCCATCCCCTCCTTCCTTTCCAGGCCCATTCTCCCATTCAGCTCTGGGCCCTTCCCCCACTTCGGCTCTGGGCCCATCTCCCCCTTTGGCTCAGGACCCGTGCCCTCCTCCTTCAGCTTGGGGCCTCTTCCCTCTCCCTTTAGCTCAGGGTCCTTCCCCCTCTCTTCAGCTTGGGTCCCATTTCCCCCCCTTCGGCTCAGGACCCATTCCCCCCCACTTCCCTGTGCTGCACCTCTCCAGGAGCCACCAGACTCCAATGGCCCTATTCACTGTGAAGGGGGCCTCAGCCAGACTGGGTCATGGGGCCATTGGAACCTGTTGGCTCCTGCAGAGACAAGGTGTGGGTGGGCTGGGGAGGCACATGGTCCCCCGGTCTGTGAATGGGCCACAGGCAGCAGTGGCTGTTGGCTGCACTCAGCCTCTGGTCCCCACCTCACTGTCATGGCTTTGACAGCACTGCGGTGCCACGTGCCTTGCTGCCTCACCCATGGTCGGATTCGCAAGGCACCATGCCATGCCACTGTCAAAGCCACTGCAGGAAGCAGGGAGCAGAGGCTGAGAATAGCCTGCAGCTGCCACCACCCAGGACCCATGCACAGACCTCTGCTGGAGCTGCCAGGCTCTGATGGTCCCACGACCCAGCCTGGCCAGGGGCCCCAGTCACCATGGACAGGGCCCCCCTGGGCTGGGTTGTGGGGCCATCGGAACCCAGTGGCTCATCCAGGGGTGCAGCATGGGGAAGGCACATGGCCCTCCAGTCTGTGCACAGTGCACGGGTAGCAGCAGCTGTGGGCTGTGCTCAGCCTCTGCTCCCCACCTCACTGCCATGGCTTTGACAGCAGTACAGTGCGGTGCCACATGCCTCCATGTGTCCCGCTGCTGCCACCTCCCTATGTCCCATGTGTCCTGCCACCTCCGCCTCTGCATGCACCACACATCCTACCGCAGAACCTCTTCCTCCACACACCGCACCACCTGACTGCCTGCTCCGCTCCCTGGCCCCCGACTGCCCCTGCCCTCTTCTCCTCTCTGTCTCTTTGTTCCTAACACTCCGGG
>NW_017729032.1:14122829-14125606 GCF_001723915.1 Gavialis gangeticus | reverse complement strand
CTCTTCTCCTCTCTGTCTCTTTGTTCCTAACACTCCGGGCCAATCGCCACCCACTCTGTGGGTAGCACATGCACAGTTGGCCCAGAATGTTACAAATGGACAGACACACAGCTGGAAGTGCCACAGCTTTTACTATATTAAAATGCTTGTTATTTCAGTAGAACACTAGATGTGTGCACCATTAAACAGTACAGACATCTATAGCTTCCCTGCACTGGAAGAGATCATTCTGTACACAATTCCCAGTCATAGTAATACATGTTATAGCCTCAGTTCAGCAAAGCATTTAATCATATTCTTAATTTTAACAGTGTGACTAAGTCTACCCCAGTTGAACTAAGCCTTAAAGTATGATTTCTTATGAAATCAAGAGAGGAACTTAGCTGTGTTGGTCTGACAGTCTAAAATGTACAACTATACCCTACCTTTGGTCTAACTAATACAGAGAGGCATAAAGTTTTGTAAGGAACAGCAATAGCATCTTATGAAGCGAGCTGTTATTTACTAAATTTATTTATCTCTGAATTAGTTATTCTATAAAAGGTACAATACTACCCTTTCTTTTAAAGTCAATTGAGACTACTTTTGCTCAAATGTTATTGAAAGATGCAGAAAATTCACCACACAAACACTCCCAGAGTTTTAAAATAGTCTGTATGGGCGTTTTTACACGTGTTCTGGGGGTGAGGGGGTGGGGTGCTTTAATTAGAGAGGCTCCAAAAGCCACTCTAATTAAAGTACAGCAGTATCTAGTGTATCAATTTCCCCACACTTCAAAATGGTGGGGGGCACTTTAACTAAAGTTTGTTGAACAAGCTTTAGTTAAAGCCCTCACCACCACCATTTTGAAGCTCAGGGATACTGATACATGAGATGTGGAGGATGGAGGGAGCATGCAAATTAGCACACTCCAGCAGACTCAATTAATTGTGTAATTACAGTGCATCAAAGCAGCTTCCTGACATCTACAGGCACCCTGTATGTCTAAATCTTAGCAGTTTGCAAGTGAGCTCCCAGAATTTGTCATATCACAGTAGGGGGCTGGAGGAGAAACAGGCACAAAAGAAGAAGTCATTCCTGAAAACACACATCCCACTCTACAGGGGCAATTGTAGTCTTAGGTTCCAACTAGTGGTGGAACAGCAATTTTTCAATGTTCACTCATCCAGTTTTCTAGTACACCTTGATTCCAATATCATTTCAGATACTATGGGTGCTTATAGATGTGCTATGGGGCTGCTCCAACACGCCACAGTACAGGATGTCAAAGCAGACTCAATTGAGTCTGCCGGAGCATGGCAATTACCGAGCTCCAGACAGCCTCCACATCATGTGTATTAGCATCCCCAGGCTTCAAAATGGCATCGGGGCACTTGAACTAAATGTCGTTGAACAAGCTTTAGTTCAAGTGCCCCTGCCACCATTTGGAAGCGTGGGGTTGCTACTACATGAGATCCTCCAGTGCTTTAATTAGAGCAGCTCTCAGAGCCACTCAAATGAACCTCCCCTCCCCCCATGGAGCACATGTAAAAGTGCCCTTGAAATAACACTACCAAACTTTCACTATTATTATAGCTACAAAGGTTTTAATATAATAGCAGAATTGCCACAGCTGTATGCATTGACCTTTCTAAGTGAAGTTTGCTACACTTAAAACTCAAATTCCAGTTAATAGTTTTGGCTTTTCTTCAGCCCTAAAGTGCCTGCTAAAGCTCTCACTAAGCCATTTTAGAGAGTAGGCTAACATTATTCCCATTTCACAGAGAGAGAAATGAAGGCACATGACTTACCTATACAACTCAGCTCCCCTGACTCTCAACCCAATGCCCTCTCCATTGGGCCATGCCACCTTGAAAGGCTTCCAGACTAATTAAAATATAAATGAGCAATATATATATATCTATGATTGTCAGTGCAAGGAAGTATGTATGTCTGTGTGTCTGTGTTTCAAAGTAAGTTAATTTAAGTAAATTTGGAATCTTTTTTACAAACTCAGACATAACCCAGTTTAATGAGTTAAATGGCAAGCACCATTTAATAAACTGCAAGTGTTAAAAAATTGTGCAATAAATGCTAATTTAGAACAAACTGTTACCTAGGAAAAAAAGAGTTGTAACACTTGCTCTTTACATAGTTGCCAGATCTTACTGTTCGGAAATTAAGAATGGGTATCCCCTGTGTATGATACATCTACTAGTGTTCCAAAATTGGAAAGCAACTATTTGGAGATTTTAAAGCTAATTTTAGAAAAGAATAAACCTTTCAATCTACATCTGTTTAATGACTGAAAACTCACAATGACAAAGTATATTGGTGCCCAGGTATTATTGTTGGTGTGTTAAGAATATATATTTACATTCCTGTATTTCCTTGCATACTACATACTCCTAAATGAGACATGCACCTTGTTTTTGGAAGGCAGATGAAGGAAAAAAGGTTTTTCCAGTCATGACTGAATGTTGATTGCAGAGGATCGTGAATGCAGCAGCAGCAGTTGGGAGATGGTGAACGCAGTGGCTCTCAGTCTGAAGGGTGAACTCTACTCCTTCCCCACTAGAGACTGGTAGAGATAGAAACTTGGCAGCCATCTTGCAGCACTGTCTCCATATTGCTTCTATTCCAGCAAAGAAAAATCAGCTCCCTTACTTAAGACCTACATCTCAGAAACAAGACAACTCAGCCAGACCAGCAATCTGGCTCCCCAGTAAAACAGCTTCAGCATATTCTGAGATTCAGTTAACACACCAGGTGGTATGCATTTTAGGGGTGTGCAAAAT
>NW_017729032.1:14114227-14117829 GCF_001723915.1 Gavialis gangeticus | reverse complement strand
TCTCAGTTTTGGGGAAAAGATGTGTAGTATGTGAGTAAATATAATAATTGTGTTACTGGGTTTAATTTATGAATATAAGCATAATGTACCAGGTCAAATTAGGTCTAATAAAAAAAGCGGAAGCCCACACCATGGTTGTACAAGTAAAAAAAAATAAGTGTACTGGCCCTCTGGAATAGGCGCTAAGAGATAGCATTGCTGAAATAGTTCTGCAATGATACTATAACTCATATGTGACAGCAGGAGGTACAAAGAAAGGCCTTTGTCTTTTTTTGGTGGTGGTGGTGAAGTAAATAAGTTATCCAGGAATAACTTTGTTGTTCGATGAAGGTAACAGGATTTTAAGATGCTACATACAGAGAAGTGATCTGTCTATTCCCCAGATGCAATGATTTGTACTGTAAAAGTAAAGGTTGCAATATTTCATTGTAAGAACAGAAAAATATGCATTCTGAAAATAAGTTCTGGCTGTGGTTTTTCAATGTGGTTTAGGGATCCAGCTACAAATATTCCATTAAGCTTTAAATGGCAGGGATGCATCTAATCTTTGAGGCTGCTTTGAAACTCTCAGAGTCCATGTTTCCTGTTAATGCCAACCACTATCACTGTTGTGAATGCTTCTGATTTTTATCTTGAGTCTCACAATTATTGGTGCACTTCTTGGAGCTTCAGCTGCTGGAATCATGTAATTCTGTGAAAAACCCAGTTTTGTTTTTAAATGGGCTCCAAAATCTCAAAATCCAGGCAGCAATTGACGAAGGGAAATATTTCAATGTCCTGATTTTCTTCCAATATTGCAATTATTAGTGCATTTGTCACATTTTTTTAACACAGGTTATTGGCAATAACTATATGACACACAAAACCAAGGAACCCACTTCCCATTCCTTTTCAGATAATCCTTACATATGCAATGAAACCTATTGATTTCAATCCCTACACTGATCCATCAGCCATACAGATCCCTGCTGTGGGAGGGTAGAAACTAGAAAAATCTATCACCAATCCCTGGGTTGAGCACTGCTGGATAAAGAATTTGGTCCTTAAAAACTAACGATGAATCCTTCCAGAGGTGTACCAATTGGACTCCCATCCAACAAAGCAATTAAGTACCAGCTTAGCATCCCATCGATTACTACCTGTAATTAGCAGACTTTGGCACTAAGCTATAGCTTCCTTTCCTAGCTATTCTACTCTAACAATTAATTAGCAAACACTATGCCCAGAGCAGACCACACACATTGATGTCCTGTTGACATCATCAATAATAATGCATGCAGAGACAGAAGTATATAGAGAAAGTCATGTTAATTACAGATCCCTGAGAAATGTGAGCAGATAAATCAAGTGTCTGGGGGGAAAAATGTCTTTTGGAGAAAGCAAACTTCAAGCTACTGTTCAAGCTTCAAGCTGCTGTTTTAATAAGAAACAGATTAAAAATATTACATACAGCCAATAAATAATTTGTACAAAAAACTGGCTATGTCTCTTTAGAGTGAAATACTGGAATGAATAAAAATAAAGCCAAAGTGTTGACAAAAGAACAAATAGCCATGTAAAAAGGTAGAGAATAACTATAGCTTTAGTGGGAAGTTTATGTGGGATCGATCAAATTGATGTAACAGGAGATCTGCCTGTTTTTATTTTCGCCTTGGTATGCCCAAGAACAAAGCTAAAGTTTCTGTCCCAAATATTGTGCTATGTTTTCCTATGATTCAGGGAAGAGGAAGGTTAAAGCCTGAAGGGTTGCCTCAAAGCACACAGCTGGACATTATAAACTGGAGGTGGTTGACAAGGCACCAGTTTCAGATGAATTACATCTCAGTGTGCTAAAGGAAACCACAAAGGAGCTGCACAAAGGCTTTTGGAAGATTTTATTTATGTGGTACTTTGTATGGAGGGGAAAGAAAATAAAGAAAGCCAGGATCATAATTCATCTGACCTTAGCCTGAGCTTTACTAAAATCTAAGCTGCCAATAGTATCACTAGGGTCTAAGGGGAAGAAAACGAAAGATTTGATAGAGAATCATCCTCTACCCAGAATGAGGAATACTTAGTGGCATGAATGTGGGTTTCGTGCAAAAACTGAAAGTAGAATATGCCCCATATAGAACCAGAAACTCAGAGCTAGAAGGGCCCTCAAGGGTCATCTAATCCAGCCCATGGCAGAAATGAAAGATTTGCTGTTCCTATGTATAAATAACCGGATGCAATTACAAAAGTCACTCCCTTTATTAAAGATGTGCATTTTAATTCTCTAATCAACACATGCTGAGAAGTTCCTAGCAGGGAGTCAGGCAGCATCAAAATAGTCTCTCACACAGTTAACAATAAATAATCATGATATCAAACTTTAAATGCAGTCCCTCCCAGGATGTCCAGAATCTAAAACACAAAGACTCCCAGGGATGACAAAGTTGACCTTAGTGAAATGGGTCAGATTCTGTTTAAGGAAAAAGACATTCTCCCAGTGACCTCATGTATGGTTACCAATGAGGTTTGTGAATTGGTTGGTGGGGGGGAGTGCTGGGCCAAAAGAGAGCTGCTTTCTGAATTATCATCCCTCCAAGCCAATCAGAAGGCAAGGCAGGGGCATCTTAGGCCCCTGCCACATATTACACTTAAGATGTGATTAACCAGTTAATCACATCTTATATTGTGACCCAGCCATACCCAAAAGCAATTAATGGCATCATCAAACAGTAAACGTCACTATCTACACATGCAGATGTTTACTCCACAATAACCTGCTCTAATCTTGAGTAAATTTGCTACTTGTAAATTTACTCAGGAATAATTTCTATGCAGTATAGCATGTGTAGATAGACAACTAGGAGCAAATGTGCTCCCAGTCAGCCAGGCAGCAGTGGGCGGGAAATTGCTCCCTGACCCTGAGAGCTGCATGATGCCAGGGCAGGCTCTGCCACCAGAGCCTGGGTGGGGACAATGTCCCCCTGCCCCGGCAGCTGGGAGCTTCCAGCACTGTGATTATGATCATGAAGCGGGGACTGGGAGATTCTTATTGCCAGGGCAGGGGGACATTGTCCCAGCTCGCCTGGGCAGCAGGCAGCTCCTAGGAGCAGGGAGCAATCTTCCAGCCCCCACCAGAAGACAGCTGTCTCCTGGTGCCGTGCTCCCTGTTGTGCCCTGGGCTACCACCCAGGGGGAGCCTAAAGCTCCCCCTAGCTGCTGCAGGGGGTTGGTGCAGGGCTGGTGGGAGCAGCAAATCTGCTCCCACTTCTCTGCATGTGTAGACACCTGACCAGGGGGTGGGGTTATTATAGAGTAAATTACTCTAAAGTAAACCCACCCTGGAGCATTTGCACATGCAGACACACCCATGGATAACTACTTCTCTGTCTTCAAGCCAATATAAACTAAGTGGTCAAGTGGTCAAGATACTCTATGGGTCTGGAGGTTGGTCCAAATTTAGCCAGATAACCCATGAAAGCAAGGCCAAAATACCTGGTAAAAAAACACAATATTTCCCTTTTGCATTTCATAGATTCATAGATGTAGGGTCGGAGGGGACCTGAGCAGATCATCAAGCCTGACTCCCTGCCCTGGGCAGGAATGAATACTGGGCTTATATGACCCCTACT
>NW_017729032.1:14089876-14114099 GCF_001723915.1 Gavialis gangeticus | reverse complement strand
TGACTCCAAGATCTCTTTCTGCCACTGTGCTTTCAAGAAGAGAGTCCCCCAGCCTGTAGGCATGCTGCTGGTTCTTCCTGCCCAAGTGCAGTACTTTGCACTTGTCAGTATTGAATCCCATCCTATTCACATTTGCCCACCCCTGTAACCTGTCCAGGCCCAATTGTATCCTGTCCCTCCCTTCTAGCATGCCCACCTCTCCCCAAATCTTGGTTTGTTTCTTCTAGAGCTCTTGTTACCCTGTTGTTGGAATTATTTCTAGGCAATCCACATAGGAATACAGGGTGCTCAGAACTGTGCAGTACTGAGCCCTGGATGCAAAGAGATTTTAGCACTCCAGTCACTTGCTGGGCTTGTATTGTTCCTTGGGGGGCACAAGAAATAGAAGACAAATTTCATTTACTTTTTCAGGCAGATCCTTAACACCTGACACAGGTAGAAAACTCTTTGAATATTTCCCCAGCAAAACATAGTGAGTGAAATTAAATGTCATGTATTGTGACGTTGAATGTCATGTACTGTAATGTTTTAATGTGAACTACAACTCCCATAAGCCTCCAGGGGACTGTAGGAATGAACTGCAATGTGCACTACAACTCCCAGAAAGTGACAGAGTGCAGGAGGAAGCAGAAGGAGTGTGGGTTAGCATGGCAGAGAGGGAGATGTGTGGCCTGATAATCAGAAGGTGCAGCATAGCTAGGACTACAAGATACAGCAGCGAGGCTCAGATGTGGAGCCCATGCAGACCACAATTAAGCACTTTATGGGACCAAAAATTGGTTTGGAGCCCTCCAGAGTTGTGGGAGAGTTCAAGATCCTCAAATGTATACATCACAGTGTTGGTGTTTTCTAGTGGTTACCTGTTCTTGGGTGATTTCTTCCTGTTACTTAGATCCTAAGTGTATGTACCTTAATGTTAAAGTTTATTTACCTGTGTTTGTCCCTCTCTCCTTAGCTCATTGGCTTGGGACCTTAATCCCCAGCATCCCCTATACAAAAGTGGGAACTTCCCTTGCCTGTTCTCTCTGCCAGTTCCTGTGGTTAGGGGGTTTGCTACATAAGAAAATTTTGCAATGCCTGGGAGGTACTGGTTACTTATGGCTTTCTTGGCAAGAAAAGAAAAAGACACCATTTTTTCATGTTCCGTTTCTTCCCAATTTGTAATCAAACGTGTTTCTAATCACTGAATTCTATGCCCAAATCACTCAGAATGAAATTCACTCAACCTGAGGTACAAGTGGGTGCTTATAAACACCTACTATGCTGCTGGGCAGCATGAAAATGATTTTATGGTTTAAGCTGCACTTGTATGATGCAGAGGCTTTGCACAGGCCATCTGCACAGTCCAAGGCACAGAATTTTATTTAATTAGAACTATTTCTGGCTCATAATAGTGGCAAAATGAAACAGAACAATGTGAGAGAGAAGGTGGGATTTCAAAAATGCCTAAGGGATTTAAGAGAATGCCCCTGGCAGTCTTAAAAATCTGTCCGACTTCCTACATCCTCAACAGAGACTTAAGGACTTAAGTATGCCTTCAGTGGTGTCTCTGCCTTGTGAATTCCACCTAAGCAAATTAAACACAAAACATTTTATATGCCTAGAAACATTTCCCCCCGGAGGTGGGGAGAGGAGGAATTCCACTGTGAGAGGCCTGTGCCTTTCAGAACAGTGAAAGTGAGAAACCAGATCTCATAAGTTATAACTTACCGAGATGCTCCGTCAGCTACTCTTAAAGTGCTGTTACTTTATTCTAATCACATCTAAAATAAAGTCTGCTCAGATCAGCAGCAATGAATTCTAAGCTCCCTTGAAATATTATTTTTCATCTTGTTTATCAAGTCTGCTGAGCTGGGAAAGAATTAAGGTTTTATTCAGTCCAATTTTGATTGCAACTAGATAAGGACAAGTGTTAGCATCAAGGAGACTGTCTGAGTACATCTCATTTTCATGTGAGCATCGGTTCCCTATAAGAAGTGCCAGAACAGGAATGTCCACCCAGCTTTCTTGCTTCAGTTTGAGAGAGACATATTTCCAATGCTACAAGGCCTGAGAATGAGCTTCTAAACATGACTTTAGCAAGGAGAGCCAACTTCTGTCCTCTGTACAAAAGCATGTACATCTGATAGACGCATTCTGAACAAACCTATCTCAGCAACCACATTGAATTAAGCACAAACACAGTGGGTGCATCTACACAAAACTCTGACTGCCTAATAACACTGCGCTGTAGCTTCCTAGGCAAATCCCATGCTAATACACTACTGCACAGTAGTATTAGCCTACTGTGCCAGTTACTGCTCATTGATTTAGCACTTGGCTATCCAAGTACTAAACTTAATGTGCTGTAACTATGGCACATTAATGAATGTGTAGATGCATCCTGTCATGGCAGCTTTCATTTAGAGCACTGGATCAGATAGTGGGTGCAAAGCCCTCCTCAGGCTGAGGGGTTTGAAACTCCTATCTCCCACTTCCTAGCAGACTGCTGAAACTAGCTGGCTAATGGCAGACTCATGGTGGGAGAGGGAACTCCCCCCCGCTCTCCTATTCAAGGTGGGCCACTATGGAGAAAAGGGTATGAGTCATGGGGCTAAAAGAGGAGTAGGCAAGAGATACCATGGAACTACTGGTTAGGACTTCAGCTGGGAAATGAAATATTTCAGGTGCAAACACTGAAGAAGAACATACATCGTAAAATACTGACCTACAGTATGAGACCCAGAAAGTGAAACTGGGTGCATCTACACATGTGCTTTACTGCACAGTAGGCTAATTTACTCACAGTAAAGCATCACCATCCACATGTGCATGGCAATTAAACAGATGTAGAGTAATTTACTGGCCATCAGATATTCCCATCAGATACAAGTATTATCCAATGGCACAATAAATGTGACTGCAATTAAATCATTGCAATAAATTACTGCACTTAAACACAAGTGTAGATCAGAATAGGGATGGCTGGGGCATGTGGGTACTTCAGCATGGGGGCTGCCTGCCAGCTAGACCTACAATGAAATACTCTTATGCCCCAGCCAGGCTCTTCACAGCACATGGAGCCCCATCAGAGCAGCCCTAGTCTGGATGCTCTGACGGGGCTCCACGTACTGTGGAGCAGCTGGCTTAGGTACAAACAGTCCCCACCTGGAAGCACCCTTGTGTCATAGGTAGCCGCTCCACAGCACATGAGCAGCCCTGGCTGGCAAGCTGTCTGCCCAGGAGCAAAAGTCTCTGGAGCAATAAGCGCCACAGTTTATTTGTAAGCATTAACTACACATGAAGACATGTACCCTGAGTAGAATATAGACTGAAACTAACCACTCCTTTGTCCTCATCTAAGCTGAGACAAATTATTTAAATAAACCCAGTATTGTAAGAACTGAGAGTTTAAAATCTCTTTCACTTAAGATAAGGTGCTTTTAAGGCAGAAAGGGACTAATACTATAATTCACTCTCATGTCAAATCCCCTTTGGCTAAATAAAAGAGTTTGCTCTGACTAGGAATGGACCTGGAGGGGGAGGGTTGCTGAGGGATGAGGAGTATATAATTTTTAAAGTGACTATGGCCCTCAAAGTTATACTTGAATGTTTGGGTAAGCTTTGAGGGTTACCTGAAAAAACAGTGAGAATAACATCAAAATAACAGGAAGATCCAGGAGACGGTGAGACTAAGGGACATCACGTCACCTGTGGACCTGCTCCCAGGTGACACGGGCCAGGCTGTGTAGGAGTGCATCCACCACAAGGATCTGTGCAAAGATCACAAGGACCTGAACTGGCTCATAGCCCACCAAGCTCTACCAGTGAGGGCCCAGAGACATAGAGAGGGGAAGTTGGAGAGACCCAGCTGTAGAAGGAACTAAACTAACGTAGCTGATGTTAACACAGAGTGTAATAGGTGTAAAATGTAACCATGTTAATTTTGTGTTGTAAGTAACTTGAAAACTCCATTTTGTATTATTTTGCTTGACATAAGTGAATGAACTCTGTATGCCCTTTTTGAATCAGTGCATGTGAAAGGGTGAATGATGAGAGAATGGCATAGAGACAGAAGAAGAAGATTTAACTGTTTATGTAAGCAACAAGGTGCCAAATGTAAGTTACCAGTCAGTAAACTAATTAATGAATGGCTGAAGAATCTCCTTGAGGCCTAGGGCACAAAGAAGATAATGAGGAGGAGGAATGGGCAGCAAGGACACTCCAAAGCTGAGATACCAACTTTAACGACCAAACTAACCTCAGGCTGAAATAAGCAGAAGATGAAGAAAGAACAACTGCAAAAACAGAAGCTGGGTATGGAAAAACCTCAAAGCACTGAAACAAAGGATGCCAATCTCTACAAAAGACGACTTTGAAAATGCCAAGCTGGGTAAGTCTCTTTCTTAATTGCTGTTTCTTTGGAGCACAGACACTTCTGTTCATCCCGCTCCAAGCTGTTATCTCAAAGATCTCTCTCTCTCAATAAGGCCTGGGCTGGCCTCCCAGTGCCATTTCAGGTCAACTGCTGCTGGTAACTATAATGCCTGAATAAAATGGTTGTTTTGATGATCTTTGTGCACCTGTGTGTAATGATGTGCATGATGATTTGTGTGTGTCTATATAAGTGGTGTGTCCGAACCTCTATGTCTAATTCATGTAATCAATAAACGTGGCATTTTGCCTTAAGCCCTCTATAAGGTCTTGCTCTTGATTTGGCAATTGGAATTTAAAGTAACACAGCTGCCTGTGGCCCAACTGCCACTGGGCCACCAAGACAATCGATCACTTCCTCTGGCTCTCCACCTGGACCAAAGAGGTATGGAAAAGGGTGAAACAGCTCTGTGAAGTGGTGACTGCCATCAGCCTGCTAACCAGAGAAGCGGCACTGTACAGGCATCTCACCAAACATCAGGGGAGCCCATCGCCCTGTTTCGACCAGTTTATGTCCTGCGTCAGGAGCACTTTGAGGAAGGCCAGGAACTTCCTGTTGTACAGACAAATGGACATAGAGGTAGTGGACTGTGTGAAAGTGGCAGTGAGCAAACTCTGGACCTACTACCAGAAATCAGTAGCAGAGGACAGAGAAGATGTGGCCCAAGTCACCTGGCACAGAGACACGTGGCACAGGATCATCCACACACCGAGTGGAGAGGGGGGTGAAGGCAGGGAAAAAAAGAAAGGGACAAGTGAACAGAGGACAGTGACAGCAGCAGTGGGTCCTCCAGCAGGAGCTGGAGTGACAACAAGGGAGAGGACACTTGAACTGAGTATATAACCCCACAAGCAGGGGGGTGGGAAAGGAAGTGTGGCCTGGTCCGAGGGACAAGGATGGACTTAGTTGTTTTGTGTGTATCGCACACAATGTGAATATTGTAACAGGTTTGGATGGCAGCGGGCCTTTGTGCGGGTGCGGTTTTTGTAATGGGGAATGTTTTTCCTTTCTGGTGTGATGTGAAGAGTGTAGATATATGTAACTGTATATAGAGAGAGACTTTTTTTTTTTTTTGTAAAAATATAAGGATCATATTGGTCCAGCACAAATCAAAGCAAACAGGCCAGTTCCAATTTTTGCAAAGTGCTTTCAACTTCATTTATGGCCTGTGAGATTTTACCTTCATATGGCCATTCTGCACCTACTGATGTTTGCATTTGATTTCAAGGGGTATAGGAGATGGCCCATGAAGCAGAGAGGAAGATGCAGAAGTTTCCTTTTACAAGAGTTTTACTTATTTGAGCTCAGGGAGGTTCATGCCCACGCCAGCCCATCCTATCCTGCAAAACATGCAGCCACAGTGGGCCCCACAGCCAAGGGGACCCCTGCATCCAGCTGCTCACCAGTCCCCTCCCCCACCGCCAACATCTTCATGTCTGGCTGCTTACCACCCCCCGCACCACCAACACCACAGCCGCCAGCCTCTTCGGCTGTTCGCCATTACCCCCCAACCCCCGCCCCGGCTGCTGCCAACTTCCTCATGGCAGGGCCCCAAAAAATTGTGGGCTGGCCCTGTTCATGCCCCCTGCAGCAGTTTTGGTTTCATTTCTATTTACAAAGGAAAACCTCTGCCAAACACACAAATCTTTCCCTGACTTTGAATTACAGCTGGATAAAGCTATTGAGCTTCATAGGCATACCTTTTCCCCAGGTTTTAGAACCTGAGAAAAAAAAACATGGGGAACCAAAAAACCTTACCCCCCAAAAAAAGTCTGAGGTTTTTAAATGGGATGAATGCTGTGTATTTATAGGTTTCATTACTTAACTTTCCCACAGTCCTGCCTATCTGATAAATTAACTTAGTCAAATTATCTGCAGTGAATTCTATTCATTACAAATTTGGTCTCATATTATTTTTCCACAAAACCATCCTAAATTTCTTCCAAGAAAATATTGATGCTTTGTTCAAAGGCATTACCAAATCATTTGGATGTGTAACCTTCAGTAAAGACAGGAATTCTTTAATAATGGGCCATTTGATTCTCAAACATTCATTATTCTTTTGTAGCAACTGTTTCTTGAACTGATAAGACACTCTTTCCCTGGATGGATGAATGGATTAAAATTACAGGGTGCATCTACACGTGCTGCTATGTCACCATAGCAATGTGCTTTGGTGACGTAGTGTCAGCAACCACAAACCATGATGCCACAGCTACATCATTGTAGCAATGTGCTCCCTTATTATAGTGTGTTGCTATGGTGCTGTAGCAACTAAAAATAACTGTGCACAGTGCTCACGGCGCAGTACAGGCTGTTACTGTGCCGTCGCTTAGTACTTCCATTTGGAAGTACTAAATGACAGCATAGTAACAAAGGTGCCATAGGCACATATGTAGACATGTCCACAGAGTAACAAGCTAGAGTAAGAAACAGTGAATAGTGATGTTGGAATAGACAATGCCCTGATCACATGTGAAGCTGACACAAAACCAAAAGGGCCAGCATGCACATTGGAAGCCAGAATTAGAATTCAAAAGGTTCTGAATGAACAACAGAAAGAAGTGAAGAAATTCAAAGATAAAAGTACATTTGAAAATAAAGGTGCTGCCCTGGGCAAGAAAAAAATGCAAATGTATGAAATAGGAGAACACTATTAAGATGGAACTGTAGTTTTAAGCTTTCAGAAATATCATATTTTGATAAGATGTTATAAACAATTAAATTATTCCTTGAACCCATCCATTCTCCTCCCTTTCTACCATTGTAGTAAATGGAATAAATAAGGAAACAGGAGAATAGGGCATTTAGGACAATAATAGCACATTTAGGACAATAATAACCACAGGGGAAAAAAAGAGACATTAAAAATGCATTTGTCCTGCAAATCAATTATTTTAGTGATCACCCTGCTAAAATGACAGGCTTCCTTGCTAGTAATAGCAAAAGAAACAGCCATATAATCTCTCAAGATCAAGATCCTTTAGTGATTTATTGAGAGGTCACTGAATGCAGCAAGTTATATTCCCTAGATTTTAGCCCATCTTAACTAAATACCTTAACATGCCAGGAGGCTGAGGAAAGGCTGGTCTTCAGGAGCCTCCTGGTAATACAGTATATCCAAATACAGGCAACCCCTGCTTAACGCTATATCACTTAGCGTTATTTCGCTGAAATGCTCATTTGAAATTGATACCTGATTTCACTTAGTGCTCTGTGAGTTTCATTATAATGCTCACAGTTGCCATCTTGGGTCATTGAAAACAATTGCAGTTGCCATCTTGGGTCATCAAATACTTTCAGTTTTGCTTAACGCTCATTTCACTTAATGTTCGGTTTTTCAGGAACCAATTAAGACTGCTAAGCAGGGGGTTGCCTGTAAGTGCTGGTTTTCCTGTGGTCAATGAATGTGGTTTATTTCAGAGGAAGTAACAGTGCCCAGGAGAGCTGTAGAAGAAACTTAACAATGTAGTCCCAATATATAAAGTGCCAAGCAATCCAGAAAGCTCTTTTTCTCAGCAGTTGACTGTTTCTACTCAGTGGGCACATCTACACAAGACACTTAACTTTGTATTGGCATAGTTTACTATGAAGTGCACATGTGAATCTACACATGCACATGCTTACAACACAGTAAACCTCCTTAATCCTGAGTAAATTTGCTACCTGCAAATGCAAGTAGCAAATATACTCGAGATTAGTAACACTGCCATAGCACTCGTATAAATCTGCTCCTGATCAGCTGTTCACCAGGGGGTGGAAGATAGCTCCCTGCCCCCAGGTGCTGCCTGCTGCTGGGGTGAGCTCTGCAACAGGAGTCTGGGTGGAGACCATGTCCCTCTGCCCCAGGGTCTGTAAGCCTCCTGCTGCAAAAACATGATTGGGAAGTAGGGGGCTGAGAGACCCTTATCTACCAGCAGCAGCTCCATGACCACAAGGCTGCTGCTGGGAGATAAGCACCTCCCAGCATCAGTCCTGCAGTCCCGGAGCTGCTCCTGGGAGCTCCCTGCTGGCAGGTCTTGGGGAGCCTGCTCACTGCCCAGCTCTGCAAGTGCAAACCTGGGGTGGGGAACAAGTTCCCCAGCTGGTTCCCCACTCCCCCAGCTTTGCACTCACAGAATTAAGCAGGGAACAAGCTCCCCAGCCCCCTTCCAGCATGTAGGGTGGGGGCTGAAAACTGTCCTGATTAGGGCCCAGTCCCAACCCCATGCCCCAATCGGGTGATTGAGGCATGGGGCTTGAAAAGAGCTGCAGGGGTAGGGTAGGTCCACGCCCCCTGCTCTGATCTGCCGGTGGAGCAGCTAGCAGCTAGCTTGCTGCCCCACTAGCCCTGCAGCTCTTTCCAAGTCCCCTGCCACTGATCAGAGAGCCAGGGCCAGGAACTACCTGCTGCCAGGGCAGGGGGACATTGTCCCTGCCCCAGCAGCAGGCAGCCACCCAGGGCCAGCCCCTGGACTCCCCCCCCAGTGGTGGTAGGGGCCCATTGCAGGGCTGCAGGAAACTCAGTGCAAATCCTCACATGTGTAGATACCTACCCAAAAGGGCTTACACCAGATTACTTTACACCACTGTAAACTTAGGGCAGAGTAAATGCTTGTGTAGACACTGACTGGGTATATCTACACATTCATTCATCTGCCATAGTTACTGCTCATTAAACTTAGTACTTGTATAACTAAGTAGTAAATCAATGTGCAGTAAGTGGTTCTACTGCACAGTAGCATTGGCACATGGCTTTTTAGTGATGCTACCTGAGCAGTAGACCAATACTACTGCGCAGTAGCATATTAGCACAGTTTTTGCCATGGCACGCTACTGCCCAGTAGTATTAGGCTACTGAGCAGTTAGCATCTCGTGCAGAAATGCCCATAGAGCAACTGTCGATATAAACCTAAGTGGACATTCATATAATTCAGTGTTCCTGGCAGGCCAGAAGTTTTAAAGGGGTGAGCGGGGGAGGAACCAGACTTAATAATTAAACCAGGGATTCAGCACAAGGCCTTATCACAATATCACTTACATCCCTATTCAATTCTTAGGTATGAATGGGACTAGCATTGCACAGAACTAAGGTTTTAGGTGGGACTGGCCTGCTGTATTAGTTCTGTGCTGGCTCTTACAACAATAAAATGAAGGATGAAAATCTGGCTAAAATGCAAAAGGTACAGCTCAAAACCTGAACCAGACGTGTGTGAGTCAATAAGTTGCAATGTCACTCTTCACTAATGGCTCAATGAAGACTGTCCCAGCATAGGACAATAAGGCCATACATGATCAACACTGGGAGACACCTGGGCTAGTTGCAATGGGAGGCCTTGTTTAACATCATTATAAAGCATTTGCAGGGCACAGGACCTTTTCATGGGACCTTGCAACTCTCCACTGACCCAACTGCAGCTATTGCAATGGCTCTGCATTCTTCAGACATAGAACAATTTACTGTACAATGGGTATTTTTTTTCTTTTATTTTGTTTTGTTGGTGTCATACTGATTAAATTCTGCAGGAATTGTGAGCAACTAACCTAAGAAAACAGCTGTGTTCCTCCGGGGTAGCAATGAACTATACAAAACGTGAGCCACACATATATGTTCTGTGTAATATTATTTGACAAGAAAATGCAAGCATTCTTACAGACAGGGATAGTTACTCTTAGCTTTTGGAGTAACCGTGCTTCACCAGAGCCTGATCATTTTAAACTAAGCACATGGATGAGCTCAGTAAGGTCTGTGGTGCTACCGGAGACCTGAACTGGTTGTACAGCCTTTTCCTTTTTTGGGTTGTTTCCTCAAGAAGGATGGTCCCTGCCATGAGGAACTCTAATTTTAAGAAGGTTCTGTGAGATGTTCGCCAAACAGAAAAAGAAAAAAGATTACCATACAAGGGGATATAAAGGATTTCATTTTCTGAATGAATGTATTTTGGTTATTACTTGTGTTACATATGGTCTTAGAGCAATGCTTATAGACATTGACCCTAATGTGCTGTGTGACATAAACACAGGGTAGTCAATCTAACTTCAGTCTGAAACACTAAAAAGGAGTAAAAATTGTAGGGAAGGACTGGAATGGAAGGACAGCGAGAAATATCAGTGAGGTTTTTTAATACAGTATTCAGCATCAGCATATAAAGAGAAGGGGTTTTTTTATTAAATAAGTTCTTTACATAGCTAATTAATGGTAGGCATAATGAAAAAGGCTGTCCTAAAATACGTGGAGTGTGTCAGAGAGACACTTCTGAGACTACCAAAGAATGGATAAAGTTGGCATTGCTGGTTTGACGGAAGGAGTAGGTGGCAATGTGATAGAAGA
This sequence comes from Gavialis gangeticus, assembly GCF_001723915.1. NCBI lineage: Eukaryota > Metazoa > Chordata > Crocodylia > Gavialidae > Gavialis > Gavialis gangeticus. The sequence continues at coordinate 14,103,375 of NW_017729032.1, read as the reverse complement.
ATAAATCCAATGAGGTTAGTTAAGCACAGTTTTCAAGATCAGAAGCATGTACTTGATGCCCTGGAAAAAGGGATCCAGTGAAGAGATTCCAAGTGGACAGGAGACTCAGCATAGTACTAAAGCAGGTCAAGTGGAAAGATCAAATTTTAGGCTTTCCTGAAGATATAAGGGGGTGACAAAGAGGCAGGAGTGAAGGAAAACCCTGTGGCTCAGGACCTAAGGGAGAAGGAAAGTAGGGGGAGTCACCAGTATGGGAGGGAATGGAGTCTTGAGAGGGTTTCTTACTTGTATTTAGCTCTAATGATTCAATTCTAATTTTGCTCACGGCTTGACTGTCACATTGATAAGTAGCTTGCTATGATTCTGTGGCAATGCCAGTGAGGATTAAACATCTGAGTGGAATTTATCAATTTAAATGTAAAATGGTAAATGAATTCTTCAGCCATTGACATGGATTTGAAGTTAATTAATTTTGAAATGAGCCACAAGTAAATAAAACAATACCCCAATGACATTTTCTGCGCAGAACAGCCAACACTTCGAGAATGTTACCAGGAAACGCATTTCCTATTCTTCTTTGCTGTTAGGTTCTATGGCATTACATAATACAGATATGGATTTCATGGAGGATAAGACACCAAAAAAGTAGGAAAACTTCCCTATTTCCAAGATACAAAATACTGGCTGCTTAGCTAGAAAAAAATGATGCATTTTATTTAGTGGCATTGGTGTGTACAGGGCTATACCAAACAAACTAACTTGTAGCTCATTGCCCTGGGGGAGTTCATAATCTGTTTCAAACTTAATACAGTGAGGGATATTTCTATTTTCTATATTAAAGTGGGGGAAGAACAACTAGGAAAAAAAGAGACAGCATGATCTCATGGTATAGTACCAAACTGGGACCTCTTAAGTTAGAAGCTTACCTTTAAGGGATCAGTTCTTGCTTAAAGAATCTGTCTTGACCTTCATTCCAAGTAACACAGTATTAATGTGGTTGAGTGGTCATCATTTCTCATCCTATAGCCCCATGTGCCATTCATAAATGGTGTGAAAAGAGGTTGAGATAAAAATCACTCAGCATCCACTGATTTCATCACCTCCAGGATCAGGCCCTGAAAAAATACACCCATGGACAGTTAGCAGTCTCCAGGCATGTGCTGGCAAAATGCATTTGTGGGGCACAGGATACAGTTAACTGTAATGGGGAAAGGCTAATTATTACGTTCTCCAGCACATTCATGGCCATATTTTTTGAATAGCAAGTTCTTACATGGTAACAAGACCCAGGGGTATTTATTACACTACTTATACATGATTAGAGCACACTACTAATGTGTCTGTGGGCAGATGAATATTAACTAAAGGCCTGAAAGAAAAGGTCAGTCAAATGCCAAGGAAAAAAAATGAATTACATACAGTTATAAAATTATATTGAATGAATCAAATGCTGGGACATTAATACAGGCAAGACAGGCAGGTCAGGTTAGGCAGATGTCATTCTTCAAAGTATGGCTGGGATTTAGGGAAAGAAGATTCATCCACCTATCATCCCAGTGAGCCTGGAGAGATACACCAGAAAATGGGAGAGACACATCAGCTTCTATACCAAACAGCACACAAGGGATGGTGAGGCTACCATTTGTTTCAGGGCACTTTTGACTCTCTAACACAGATAGCCAGGTACCCATTTACACCTGACTTGGCTGGGGAAGCTTGTGGTGCAAATCTGGGGCAAGGCTAAAATTCATGCTTCTAGATCCACAGTAACAAGCCAGGACCATCCTAACAACCCACTGAGGGAAGGAGAATAAGACAGCATAATTAATCCTTTTCACCCCAAGGGCTCTGGTTCTCCTCTCACCCACACTAAAAGAAAGCAGGAGTAACTCCCTGACATCAGTAGAATGTAGCAGGTTGACCTTTTCCCAGGATCGAGGGTCTGCTGTTTGATTGGTGGAGCCCGCCTACCAATCTGGAGGCAGCACAAGGGAAGCAATGCCCCCCCTTTTCCGAAGGGAGGGGGCAAGGAGCAGCTGGACCTGAATCGGAACTGTGCCAGCCAGGTCCGGAGAACTTCGGGGGTGGAGCCCCTGAACAGTATAAAAGGGGAGCAGGCTTGACACGCTGGCGAGAGATGACAAGGGACAGCAAGGAGAGAGGAGCTGCACAGACGGCCATCCTCAGGACCCCGCTTGAACTTCAGCAGTGTGCAAATCAGCACACAGGGATCAAGCTCTAGGAGCTGCTCAAGGAAGCTTGAGCCCGTGAACCCAGCAAGCAGCTGGGCAGTTGGTGTGCAGATTGGCACATGGAGAACTGGCCCTGGGAGCAGTTCGAGGCTGCTTGGGCCCCACACGGTGTGCAGATTGGCACATGGAGAATCCGTCCTGGGAGCAGCTCATGGCTGCTCAAGCTAGCCCTGGCCCTAGGCCAAGTGACTAGAGCCCCACAGTGCAGCTCTGCCTTTAACTAAAAGAGCCCCAGTGCCCAGAGCAGGGCCTGGGAAAGGGAGGACCCCCAGTGTGAGATCAGGGAACCAGAACCAGTAAGGCTTTGGCTCCCATGTGAGACAGCGAGCCCTGGGTTGCCCACTGTGGGGTGCCAGGCCATCGAGGACAGCCAAAGGTGCTGCTGGAGACAGGCTCTCACAGAATCAGCCTCCAGGGGACGAGCCTTGGCTGCTTCAGAGAGAAAGCAAGCGTTGCTGGGGAAGCGGGCCCCGCAGGGAAGGCAGGCAGAGGATAGGAGGGTCTGCCACCTCCACCCTCCATTGCGAGAGGGGCATATCCACATCCCAGGGCTCTAAAGGGGAGGGGCCCCAAGGAAACCCCTTGGGGGGGTACTGGGTACACTCTCTATTTTAGATGATTGTTGTTGTGTCAAGGTCTATATAGCTATGGGTATTCTTTAAGGAAGTTTGTATGTTTTATATGTTCTTAATGTGTTAATATTATATTTGTATTGTTACTTGGTAGGTCTAGGAAATATTATTAACTTATTTGGGTTATGTAAGTTGATTCCCCATATGTGTTTATCATGTTGTAACCTTATCTTGTTCAATGTATTAATTATTATATATGTTGTAAATTATATGGTTTATGTGAATTGTGGGATAATATAGGTAGTGATATATTCTAAGCTTTATTTTAAAAATGTCATGTTTTATCTTAAGTATTTATTATAGTAATAAATTGTATATAGTTAAGCACTTGGTCTTGGCCTGGCTCTGTAGAGAGGAGAGGGAACTGCTGTAGTAGCCGGCCCCTCTATCAGCACCCTGCCTGACCCCCATCACTGTCATTGGAAGACAGAACACACCCCCCTGGGTGTACCCAGGCTACAAACAGAAAGTAAGTGAAAGTAGAATAAGACTCGTCGTCATCACCGTAGACTCTGAGGGTCTTGAGCCTTGGTTGCCCACAGTTGAGAATAGCTGATTAAATGGATCTGGCTGCAGAGGACAATATGACTTCTTTAGTAGCCTAAAATGATCCCATGTATAACCTGAAAAATATATACAAAAGACATCTTCTCTGGGCTCCCTGCTCAGTGAGGAACCAGAACAGAGAATGGTATCCAGAGGTTGAACATTCCCTGCAGCCCACCTTGCCAAACAGGCTTACTGCTCTGTTCAGAACAAGCTGGAGTTTCCTTGAACACATGCAGTTCCTGGTTAGTGGGTACATTTACATGAGATGCTTAACTGTGCATTAGCATTGTTTCCTGAGAAGTAAGAATGTGTGTCTACACATGGGCATGCTTACTATACAGTAAACCTCCCTAATCCTAAGTAAATTTGCTACCTGCAAATGCAAGTAGCAAATTTACTGAAAATTAGTAGCAGCAGTGTAGCGCTCATATAGATTTCATAGACATTAGGGCTGGAAGGGACCTAGGAAGATCATCAAGTCCAGCCCCCCTTCCCGCAGGGCAGGAAGTCAGCTGGGGTCATAGGATCCCAGCAAGATAAGCATCCAAATTTCTCTTGAAGGCATTCAATGTAGGTGCTTGAACCACTTCCGGTGGCATGCTATTTCAGACCTTGGGGGCTTGGACAGTGAAGAAATTCTTCCTTATGTCCAGCCTGAAACAGTCTTGCAGGAGTTTATAACCATTCGACTGTCATCCCTTGGGGCGGTCTGGTGAACAAACGTTCCCCCAGATCCTGGTGGTCACCCCTGATAAACTTATAGGTGGCCATCAGATCACCCCTGAGCCGCGCTTTTCCAGGCTAAAGAGTCCCATAGCTCTCAGCCTGTCATCATAAGGTCTGTTTTCCTGACCTCTGATCATGCGTGTGGCTCTTCTCTGGACTCTCTCAAGCTTCTCCACATCCTTTTTGAATTGTGGAACCCAAAACTGGACGCAGTACTCCAGCTGCGGCCTCACCAAGGCCAAGTACAATGGGAGAATGACATCTCGGGATTTGCTTGACAAGCATCTATGGATGCAAGCCAGCGTTTTGCTCACTTTACTAGCCGCAGCATCACATTGAAGGCTTATGTTCATCTTGTGGTCAAACGTGACCCCCAAGCCCCTTTCATTTGTAGTGCTAATCAGCGTAGCACTGCTAAGCCTATAAGCATGCTGCAGGTCTTTCCTCCCAAGGTGGAGAACCTTGCATTTTTCAGTGTTAAACGCCATCAGGTTCTCATCCACCCATTTCCTGCACTTGTCAAGGTCAGTCTGGATTGCCCTCCTGTACTCAGGTGTGGATGCTTTACTCCAAAATTTGGCGTCATTGGTGAACTTGGCCAGTCCACTTCTGGCACCAATGTCTACATCATTAATGAAGATGTTGAAAAATATAGGTCCAAGGAGAGAGCCTTGAGGGAACCCACTGGTCACCAGGCACCATGATGATTGACTTCTATCAACCACCACCTTCTGGGTCCGACCACGGAGCCAGTTCCCCAGCCAGCAGGTCATGGTGAACCCAAGGCTGCAGTTGGCCAGTTTTGCCAAGAGGTGATCATGGGACGAGATTGAAGGCTTTTTTGAAGTCAAGATATATGACATCAATCTCCTCTCCCTTGTCCAGGTGATAGGTCATCTGGTCGTAAAAGGAAATGATTGGTCAAGCAAGACCTACCCACAACAAGCCCATGCTGGCTATCCCTCAGGGTGTTGCCGTCAGCCAGTCTGTTAAGAATGGCATCTTTAATAATCTTTTCTAAGACCTTCCCCAGGATAGAGGTCAGGCTGATGGGACTGTAGTTAGCTGGATCCACTTTCCTCCCTTTCTTGAAGATAGGCACCACATTGGCCTTCTTCTAGTCTTCAGGCACTACACCAGAGCACCAGGGGTTCTTGAAGATCCGTGCCAGGGGTTGGGCTATGATGCTCGCCAGCTCCTTGAGTACCCTAGGATGAAGATTGTCAGGGCTGAGAAAAGCCTTCTCCCCAGTAGAGAGAGATGGAGGCCATCCCTTCCCAGCAGCTTGCTGTCTCTCTCACCAAAGAGTGGACTGTGGTCATGGAAGCCAAAGCCTTCCCGATGACACCAGCGCCGCAGTCTTTGGTTGACTACACAGAGCCGAGTGAGACATGCCTGACCAGGAGCAAAATCTGCTCCCAGTCAGCTATCCACAAGGGGATGGGAGATAGCTCCCTGCCCCCAGGAGCTGGCTGCTGCCAGGGCAGACTCTGCCACAGAAGCCTGGGCAGGGACTATGTCCCCCTGCTCCAAGATCGCATTCGGGGAGTGGGGGCTGGGAGACCCTTATCTCCCAGCACAGACTCCATGACTATGGGGCCGGTGCTAAGACACCCTTATGACAGAGCCAATGCTAGGAGATAAGTGTTGCGGAGCTGGCACTGAGAGATAAGGGTCTCTCAGCACCAGTGTTGTGGTTGGGGAGCCGGTACTGGGAGCTCCCTACTGGCAGGGCTTGATTAACACATAGGCAAACTAATCACATGCCCAGGGCCCTGAGCTGTGGAGGGGCCCAGTCCTTCCCGCTGTGGCAGTGGCACAAATGGCCCCATCTGTCTCCCTTCCCTTCTGGGTGGGGCTGCTGCTGCTGCCGCTCCAGGGACCTGCATGCTTTCCTCAGCCTCCAGCTTGCTCTGGGCACCAGGTAGGGAGAGAGCAGGTGCTGGGAGGTGGGGGGAAGCTTCTTCTGGGTGGGAGCAGGGAGCCCATGCCCAGGGAGCAGCAGGAGCATGGATCTTGGGTGGGCAAGGTGTAGGTTTGAGAGAGGGTAGGGGGTGTGGGAAACCCCCCCACACGGCGCACAGCCCCCACCAGGAGCAGAAGAAGCCCTTGGGGAACTTGTGGCCCACACAGGCCTAGTGCAGCTTCAACCAACACTGCACAGAGGGAACGAGGCATGCAGCCCCACCAGCCGACTCTCTGATGCCAGGCTCTGCATGTGAAGCTCTGTGCCACTGGGGAAAGCCCAGAGCCAGCTGCCATGCACGTCATGGGAGGCAGGGGACAGGGAAGGCAGCTAGCTCCAGCCTGCATCACTTTACCAGTAACATAGAGCTGCACGTGGGCTGCACAGAGCTTAATGAGAGAGAGGCATCTAGTGGGGCTGCACTCTTCACCACCACCATGCAGCACTGGCCGGAGCTGCACATCACAGGCTGCTAGTGCCTGCGCAGGCCCCGTGGGCAGCTGCTGCTGGTGGCAGAGGCTGTGCACCATGGGGGGTAGTGTGTGGGGATCTCCACACCCCACCACCCTCCCTCACAACCCATACCCACCTCACAACTCTCCTCCCACATATACACCCCAGCATACCCTATTGCCCACCTACACACAGCCACACCCCCTCAGAACTCTCCCACACACACCTCCCACCCCCACTCCCCTCTCTTTGAAAAGTGTTGAGCTTGTTTTTAAAGGCAGTGCTTCTTTTTTTTTCTCACAAGACTTGGCAACACTGCTCCAAGCCCTATTCCTCACAGGCCACAGAGCCATGGTGGAAATGGGGGTCTCGAGCAGCCCAGGGCCCATGACTTTGTTTGCCTAGGGCCCATAAAAGGGTTAATCTGACCCTGCCTGCTGGCAGGGGCAGGGGAACCTGTTCCCCACCCAGCTCTGTGAACAGGGACCTAGAAGGGAGCAGAATGAGAAGCTTGTTCCCCACTCAGCTCAGCACTCATGGGGCTGAGCAGGGAACAAGCTTCTCAGCCTTCACCCAGCATGCAGAGCAGGGGCTGGGAACTGTCCTGCTCAGGGTAGGTCCCAGCTCCATTCCCCGATGAAATGATTGAGGCACGGGCCTTGGAAAGAGCTGCAAGGTGGGGTAGGTCTGAGGCCCCTGCCCTGATCCACCAGGGACTGCCCCTCCCCTGCAGTTCTTTCCAAGTCCCCTGCCCCCAGGGCCAGGAGCTCCTTGCTGCCAGGGCCGGGAGACATTGTCCCCGCCCCAACAGCATCCCCTCCCTTCCCTCCCCACCCCAGTGCAAGGAGACACCTGGAAGTCTCTTGGGCCGGTGCTCCCTGCCAGCCTCTAGGCTTGCACCCAGGGGAGCCTAAAGCTCCTCACTGGTTGCAGCAGGGGCCCATTGTGGGGCTGCAGGAAACTTGGTGCACAGAGCAGCAATTCTAATCCCTAATCTCCACATGTGTAGATGCCTGCCCAAAAGTGCTTACTCTAGAGTAGTTTACACCAGGTAAACATAGGTCGTGTCAAATGCATGTGTAGACATGACCAGAGAGAGTTACTATAGTTCAGGCTACAGATTATAGATGCAAGGATTGCTGTGGCCAGCACACATTTGATAGGAGTGAGTGTGATACTCTGCCCTACTGCATCTAGCAATGAGCATTTTACCACAATATCTATTTGCTTGAGGCTTCATCAAGAGGAGATTAAACTGCTCAGCATTTCACAAGATGTTTGTTGTCCAAATAAGAAACAAAAAAAATAACTCTTTCCATCTCTGTATGGCATGTCTATGCAGACTGTCTTTTTTGATCTTTACAGATATTCATTACTGAGGAACTGGAACTAGTTACTTCCATCATATGTGCAGATTTTAAAAATCCATGAATATATGAACAGCAACATGTAATATTTTTTCCATATACAATGCGCCATTTCTGCTTTCAAGTCCAAACGTTCTTTATCGCATGTTAAAAGGGCCAACACCAAACCAGGATAGACTGAATTAAGACCTGTGTAAAAGAATGCAGAGCACGCATTGTCTCTAAGGTTTTGCTCCAAACTGAACATAAAATGGCTGGCTGCTGTCTTTTGGAACCTAAATGGACAATGAGGAAATTAGTCTCTATGTAAAGACAGCATCACTGGAAAAAAGCTATAACAGATACAATTTATATGTGATACATGCTGAATGCTTCCTAGCTCCTCCCAAGCAAACAGTAGGATAGGTGCCAATGTAAGAGCCAGTGGCAGTGGCTTATCTGAAATAAGGGTTTACTTTGCCATTCATATTTTCCTCCATTCTGGCAGATGAAAACAAACAGGCACAAAAGTGCCATTGGCAAAGAGCTAAATGGTGGGATACAAAAGTGTTGTCCAATAACCATTACAACCCCCCTGTGGGATATAGAAGCATTATTCTACTTACCATTCAGCACAGTGTCCCCAACATTCCACAGAGGTTGTAATGGTTGAATATTACAATAGAAGAGCCAGAAACAGAAGCCAAGATGCCCTAACCACAAGGTACTGCTGCCTTCCATTCATGAAGAGGATCATGCACAGTCCGCAACTCTGGATCACCACAGATTTTGGTGTTGACCAGACAATTCTTCACTTGAATACTGAATATCCCTTAAAGATTTCTAGAAAATCTCATAACCAGATAGTGAATGCATCAAATATTTTATCCACTTTAACTATCTTGCATAGCATTTGATCACAGCTAATTAAAAGATGTAGCTATTTGAAGAAAGAATGTGTTAGAATGTTTAATCAGAAGGAAACAGTTGCTGTCTTACACTAGTAATTGGTCATTTAGCTCAGAAACCAAAGTAACAAAAATACACTCATTAATACTATCACTGGCTTTAGCTGATGAAATAGAAACTTGCTGCACTAAAGTTCAAATAGAATTTTTTTCTATCGGGAATAGTTTTGTAATCTTCACTGATAATGACTGGGGCTCACTAAGCACAAAACAAAAATTTCAGTGAATAGTCACTCATGCTTGTTAATGTATTAGCACTGGCCATTCTTATTTCCTATTTTTGGCTCATTTTCCATAAAAATTTTACAAGATCACATTTTCTTAACTGATAAGGGCAGAGCAACTGAGGGCGAGGAGACCCCAGCACCAGAGGGCGCAGTTACTGAGGCTGACTTAAACTGAGGCCTCATCACAAGAGACAATATCTACATACCATTTGTCAGGCATGGAGCATGATAAAGGGGCGGTTTTGTAGTCATGCATCTAGCCCATAAGGTTTGGGATGTTCTTGGAGACACTTACTTAGAGCAAGACCCAGTAAGGGGTCTAAGAACCCACATGGTTTAGTGGGGTCCACCAGGACCGTGACTGCATAGCATATCGAGGGCAGCCCCCCTATCTACCATCTATTTTCTTAACTATCAAGACATGGCAGGCGAGAATAGAAGGCACTTGTAGGGCAAAGCTGGCAATGTCACAGGGCCCTAGGGGCATCACAGTCATCCCTAGGGACCTCACCCTGTGACACTGTGAATAAACCTTTTTACAAAAAGTAAGTTTTATTATCTCTATTTTAAAGGCAGATGCATTTCCGAAGTGGTCTACATAGTACAGAGCTCAAGAGTGCCCAGGGTCACGCAACCGGCTAGTCACTCACTGAAAATTACCCCTTATCAAACCAGAATTAAGTTTTCACAAACAGAAGTGGTTTCACTACATTTTAAATAAAACTGAGGAAATGGAGATCATTCCTGAACATTCAAGAAATACTTCTGTATCCAATGTGATGATGACAAGTGTTTGTATAATGTACATGATTTCCTCAAGGTCATGTAGAAACCATGATGGATTTACAATTCCCACTGCAATGCTCCAACTACAAAAGATTTTACCACTGCTAAACAAAAGCTTTCAGATATTGTAATGATGAACATCAGTGTAAAGCATAAACCATACAGAGAGAGTATTCTTTAAGCAAAAAGATAACTTCTAAATTTGCCCTATATTATTTATTATAAATCATTGGCTCAGTTCTACCAAAAATACCAGAAGTAACACATCTGGTGCCTTCCATAGATCAGCCTAGAAACCCCATGATACTCATTCTTTAGCCATACCATCAAGTTATATAACACTCACTAGCTGGGAGGCTGACCAAATTATTTCCACATTCATAAGCAACAGATGTTGAATCATTTGATCTGTCTCTTAAAAATGGAAACAACAGCTCTTTGTATTAATTTACTGAATTTTATTTAAGATTTTCAATGTTCTATAATCAATGTATGCTATACAAACCATCTGACATGCCTCAGGAACTACACGCAATAATATACAAACTCAGTAAAATTAGTTGAGTTGGTTAACTGTGTATTGCAAGAAGGCACAGTCATTTCATTGGCACAATTTGCATTGATAAACTCTGCTCACCAGAATCAGTAGAAGCAGAGTTTGTCTGCCAAAGGCCCCAGGAGGTCTTCACTAAAGCCATAAGAAAAATCAGTATGAAATATTTTGAAATTGCTAAATTCCTTGTGTTTTTAAAATTCAAAAGTGACGCAATATTTATTTCAAAACTTTTTATACATGGTAATTGCTCATCAAAAAGCAATACAATTAAAAACTAATTATTTACCTAAAGCAAATAATGTTTCTAGATTCATTTAGACAACTTTTTTGGGTAAAGGCCTAGATAATTTTAACACCTGATTCTTTAAAATTCTTTAAAATTTGATTCTTAATTATATTACAATTCTTAAGGTTTTTTCATTGTTTTGGGTAAATGATGCCTTTTGATAATAATTTCAGCTATTTTTTTCATTGCTAGTGTAATTTTTTTAAGTCTAATTTTTTTTTACAAAAAAGATTGACCAAAAATCTGTTACTTAATTCTAACTAATTTTTCTTTGAAATCTCTAAAATCTTTTTCCTGACATCTTCATTCACACTTGCATAGTCCCCACATACATTATTAATCTTAGTGAGGCCAGGGGGATAGCATTCATGAGTCAATATAACTCAATTTAAGTAAAAGAGGTAGCATCAGGCCCCAGAATGCTTGTATACAAATAACAGTGCTGCTCTGCAAACTATATATCCACACAACCTGAACAAATGACCTACTATCAGACATTGCAGGGAGCCTAAGTCTGCTGATTGGAAGATCCAAAGACAAGTTTCCTAGGTATAAATGAAGTAGGTTATTGTGGCACCGCTATTCAATTATCAGGCCAGCTATGTCACAGGACACCAAACCTTAAAATATTCCTTGTGTGAAATCACCCCAGTCTAGGAAGCTTGAGTCCAAGTATCAAAAATGCATTAATGACCTAAGGACAAATTCCCCTCTTACACACTCGGGTGCAATCAATGTTTTATGTGCTAGCCTAGAACAATAAACTTATCCAGGGGGTAACTAGTTTTTCACAGACATGAGAGTCTGGCGGCTTTCACCCAGAAGTGAGGCTATATTTTTCATTCATTTGCATGCTGCTTCATTCTCTTTGGATCAGCATCTGCAAGGCTCTGAGTCCTCTGGCCTGATCCAGCAACAGATTTAAGCATGTGTCTAACATTTAAAATGTGTTAAAGATAAGTTACATATTTGTTAGATCATGTCAGAGACAACATGCTCAGGATCTTGCAGACATAAGCTTTTACTGCCCACAGTTGTGGATATAGGAGTCAATTCCAAAGCTGACCAAAATTAAGGGAAGTTTTCCTATTGAGCCCAGTTGGTGCTGGATAGGGCCCTAAAGGCAGATTTCCCCAAGGCAGGAGGGCTGATAAAAGAGACTACTCAGATGCACACCTTTCAAGACTTGATTCTGCCTGTAAAAGCTAACCGAAGTTATATCTATGCTACTCCCTTTGGTTGTGCCCTTGTAAACATCAGTAACCAGCAAAAAAACCTATGAATAATACCTGCTGCTTCATAAAGGAAGCATTTACCTTTGGTATCTTTCAAGTGTCCTTTGTCTCTCTATTTCTCTATGATCTTTTCCCAATGCAAACATTATCCCACAGAGTAATTTGACCCCACCAGCCAATCCACAATCTCCTAGCAATAACAAGACAAGAGCAAATTTGTCTCCCTGAAGTACATGTGCAGCCTGCCAATATCCTGACATATTGTTTTGTTAATGTGTTTTAATTTCAGTTGCAAGAAATGGAACGAGCATTTACTCCAGTCACAAGCCTGATCCTTAAGAGAAAAATAAATGGGCTACCTAGCCTGTCAGCAGCTTTGAAAAAAATGTGATGAAACACTGTTAGCTTATTTTTAAAAAGGAGAGTTTTTTTCTAATGGCATGATTCTTTTCCTCATGAGATACAGAAGCATTTACCAACTAAAAAAAATGGCCTTTTTATCTAGCAGAAATTAAAATCTTTAAAATCTTTTTATCCTTTAAAATCTTTTTATCAGCAGAAATTAAAGGTAATTCAGCGACATCTGTGGAGTCATCCACCAACTGATCACTTATATAAGAGAAGAATTGTGTTAATTCACAACAAAGATTGAAACCACCAAATGTAATCAATAAGGCTGATTGGGATCACGTTACAACCAAATCAGCTCCATAAAGTTCTGTATCATTAAATCCTAATTTACACTGAAGTGAAAATAGGATCAGGCCCATAGAGTCATGTCAGCCCAAAAACAGGCAAGGTTCTTTAGGCAGATGTGATATCTTTTATTATACTACCTAAGATATCATGTCTGCCCAAAGAACTTTGGCAACATCCTTAGACGAACACGGCTGCAACCAACAACCCAGGTCAATCCAAATTCTCTTTTCTGTTGCACTAGAAAAAAACAATTTAAGAGGGAAAATTCATAAGCAAATGTGTATCTGCACTTATCTTATACCTTGCTTTTAACTTACACATGGAGTTTTACAGAAGCTATTGTACCATCTAGTGCTTAGCTCTGCTGTGTTTGCTTCTCTCCCAGAGGCTGAAGAAGGGTAATGTGATGCGCCAAAATTTGTCTATGTCTACCCCAATCACGCAGTGGGTCCAATTAAAAATATCACCCATGAGAATTCTTGTCTGTCACATATCTTCACTAACATCACAACCTGATTCATTCAATAGCACAGTGTGTGCACAAATGGACCTTTCATGTTATTTGGAGGCATGGATACATAATTCACAATGGCGGACATAGAGCTCAGATTAGCATCCCAGATTAAGGATAACAAAAAGTCCTTTTTCAAATATATTGGGAGGATGAAGAAGGCGCCGGGTAATATGGGACCCCTGCAGGATACGATGGGCAATCTGGTGGTTGCATCAGAGGAGAAAGTGGACCTCTTTCACCAATTCTTCACCTCCGTTTTCTTGTGCAGGGACCGGGACTTCCCTGCTGTGATAGAAGCCGGACT
>NW_017729032.1:14088599-14089075 GCF_001723915.1 Gavialis gangeticus | reverse complement strand
CGCCCTGGCGGGGGGTCGGGCTAGAAGATCTACTAGGTCCCTTCCGACCCTTAATCTATGAAACTATGAAACTATGACTCTAAAAGAAACAAAAAATGCACAACTAAGTTCTGCGTGCAGGATCTTGAATTCTGTTTGTTCTGTCTTCCAGTGAAAAGAAAGGAAACAAAGGGTTTTCAGAACTAAAGAATCGCTTGTACCTTCTAAGGCAAATGGCAGTAGCCAACAAACAGCTTGTGATTAACTCTCTGCACTAGAGATATATTCTCTGTCATTTTGTCTGCAGTTGTAACTAGCTGTACTAGCAGTGAAGAGCAATAAATTGAATGTCACAGAAATTAAGACAAGATGTACACTACAATTAATAGATTATATCTATTCCTTAATCTTGTTTTAGAATTTCAGCATGATTATAAATTAATGTAATTGTTATTCTGGTTCAGCCTAAGCAATGAAAAGTAAGTTTCATAGTTTCA
>NW_017729032.1:14086897-14088578 GCF_001723915.1 Gavialis gangeticus | reverse complement strand
TATCAGATTCACCCAAAGAACCTTGTCTGCCTATGTCCTACAACCTACACCCCTATACCCAAGGATGCACTTAGGTTGAACTGAGTAGGCATTAGGCCTGTGAAAATAGGGAACTATTTGATTCAGATCCAGATTTGGCTGATTCAGATTCCAGTGATTCAATCTGGAGCTCCAAATCATTTTGCCACTCCGATTTGGAGCCCATTTGGAGATTCGGCCATAGGGTATAATGGGGAATCAATGAAATATCTGTAACCTTGCTGTTTTGTGTCTGTTTCTGATAAAAGTGGATGAGATGGTAGCCTGTGCTGAGAGCATGATGTCTGCCAAGTTTCAAGGTGATATGTGCAGGAGTTTCTGGGAAACTGCACCTCAAGCTGCTGACAAGCAAAACTCATGTCGTGTGTGTGTTAAACCAACAGCAGAGTGAAAACTGTAGGGGTGGTAGGCCCTAATGAGGCCACAATGCCTGCCAAAGTTCAAGGAGATAGGTGCAGGGGTTTCTGGGAAACTGCACCCCAAGCTGCTGACAAGCAAAACTCATGTCGTGTGTGTGTTAAACCAACAGCAGAGTGAAAACTGTCGGGGTGGTAGGCCCTAATGAGGCCACAATGCCTGCCAAAGTTCAAGGAGATAGGTGCAGGGGTTTCTAGGAAACTGCACCTCAAGCTGCTGACAAGCAAAACTTGTGACATAGGTGACACTGTGCGTGTGTGTTAAGGCGCAGTGGGGTGAAAACTGCAGGCTTGCTATGCCCTGTTGTGGCCATGAAGCCTGCCAGATGTCAAAGAGGTAGGCGCAGGTGGAGTCTGGCTTCTGGGGCCCTGCACCTCTGGCCGCTAACGGGCAAAACTCGTGACATGGGTGAGTGACACTGTGTGTGTTAAGGTGTGCCGTCACTGGCACTGGGGCCCCTACACAACATGGTAGTGTGCCCCAGTGAGGTCTCCTCCTCCCCTACAGCCTCAGTTCAGTCCACCATTTTACATGACAACAGGTAAAATAGCTTAGTGACTGACTGAGCACTAGCAGTAGCACCAGCAGCATCTCAGGTAGCCAAGCTTCTTTCCTCTCAGGTAGGAGCTGCTTCTTCTCTAGCACATCTGGTAAGGTATGCTGTCACTGTGAGTGTGTACTTGTGTTCAGGTGCACCCTCACTGGTGCTGGGGCCTCTGCACAACATGGCAGTGTGCCCAGTGAGGTCTCCTTCTCCCTTACAGCCTTGACCGGTGCACCACTGTAAATGATGGCAGGTCAAAATAACTTAACTGGCTTAACACTAGTAGCAGCAGCAGCAGCAGCAGCAGCAAAGGTACCCAAAAGGAACTGTCACAGAGCCTGTCGTTTTATAAAGGAATTGGCAGCAAGAAGTAAAAATGTTGTGTTGGATATATGATGTTGCTCATGGTGTGTGATAGCTTATCCTATGTTTTTATGTCTATATGTTTATTATGAAAAAAAAAAAAAAGAATACTCAAAAAATATATCTTAGGAATCTTTCAGGTCAAAAAACCCTTTGTCAGGCTGAGGAAGTACCTGCAGTTGGTGTGTCTTGTGGTCCTGGATAGAAGGAATAGTGAAGAAGCCAGAAGCTAGCCTGGCATGCAATGCAGGCAAGAAAGCCAGTCAGTGAAAATGGAAATGAAGGTGTCAGGGGGTGAGGGACAGGCTGGGGTGGGGG
>NW_017729032.1:14075756-14086704 GCF_001723915.1 Gavialis gangeticus | reverse complement strand
GAGTTTCTGTACCTACTACCTAGGAGGCTGATGATGTGCAGTTCATAGGCCCAGCTCTGAAAAAATGGTTTGTACATTCAAATGAGCACCTAACCTCATCACCAAAACTGAAGCCAACTTCCTACAGCTCAAAACACAAAACCTGCCAACTATCTCCAGTACCCCCACAAACTGCACACCAGACTCTATCAAAGACAACAAAACCCAACTACCTGTGGGGGCACATTTCTCACCAAAAAAAACACACTGCCTCCAGTCTCTCAGACCTGATCCTGAGAGGGAACAAATTACAATGCAAACCACTTCTATTTCCATTTTCACTGACTGGCTTTCTTGACTGCACTGAGGGCCAGGCCAGCCTCTGGCTTCCTTACTATTCCTTCCATCCAGGACCAACTGCAAGTACTTCCTTGGCCTGACAAAGGGTTTTTCAACCCTAAAGTTGGCATCCTGGGCAGCTAAGCTGAGGACACCAGGAGCCTCACAACTGCACTGCAACCAGCAAGCGTCAGGCCTGTCAAAGACATGACAGGTCTGGGCATTCCCCAGCCAGGACTGTGTGCATGTGCACATTAGCTGGAGGTTATGGCACCTCCTACCCGCCTTTCACCAGGGGATATTTGGTCCTGGCATTTACGGGACTGCCACGCTGCCAGCAGTTCCACCGGGTCTCCCTACCCTGGCAGGGTGCAATTTTAGTGGTCATGCCCAGGACCTAAGGTCTCCTCCTTCCCCATAGCTCCAGTCCCATACCTCCAAGTTCATCCTGGCAGGGGAATGAGCTCAGCAGGGACATGTTCTTCCCCTGCTGGCTGGTGATGCACTTAGTGCCCCCTCCAGCTGAGAGCAGGGCATTACCTGGCTTTTAAAAAAATCAAAAAAGGAAATCGGTGCATATGGAGTGAGGAGGGTGGCACTCAGTCCATCTGCAGGTGGAGCTTGGGGAACCCCAGCAGTGGGGTTCACCTTTAGGAACACCAGCTGCTCCACCAAAGCAGGATCCAAGCAAGTGTGGTGAGGTGTCACAACATCCCCAGCAATGCTGAACACCTTCTCACTTGGAACACTGGTTGGTGGACAGGACAGGTGTTGCCGGGCAACCGTGGCCAGATCCTGCCACATATGGCTGCAGCTTGCCCAGTAGGCCAAGGGGTCGCAGTCCAGTGGCTCCACATCCTCAACAAGATAGGTAGCCTCCAAAGCGTCAGCACTACCTGCCCAAGGCTGGGGTCTGGTGCGTTTGGACCCCAGCATTGAAGCCATGCCTATGACCCACATTGGCAGTGGCTGGTGTGGAAGAGACTGGCTTGTGCTGGTGCTGAGAGTGCTGGCACAGAAAAGTGGATCCCCCTCTTCCACATGCCCTCGCCTCTGCACTTCAGCCTCCTTGACTTTGTTGACAAGCACCTGCGTCCAGTGATTGAGAGTTTTGGTGCTGCCAGTGCACATGCTTCCCTTCACCCTTGGGTCGCACATGCCTACCATCATGTGGACCATACTGGACCACAAGTGATCTAGCCGTCTCCTGATGCCCTCCTTCAGCCGCCTCACCGGTGCCTCCATGTCTGGTGACAGCGGCCTGCCCCAACCAGGAACATTGGCTGGGACAGGCCACTGTCCCCTGGAACTTCTCCATTTGGTTCTCCAGTTCCCTCACTAGGGGGATCACCTGGCAGAGGAAGGCATCACCAGTGCTAAGGGTCTCAGTGGCCTCAAGGAAGGGCTTGAGGACCACCAAGATCTGGGAGATGGTACCCCACTCAGCTCTGTTCAGGGGCCACTGATCCCGATCTCCCCAAGCAAGGTCATTTCATGGATGGCCTTCTGTTGCTCCACCAGCCTTTTGAGCATCAAGTATGTGGAGTTCCACTGAGTCTCCACATCTTGCATGATTTTGTGCTGTGAGATGCTCAGTTCTACCTGTTTCTCCAACAGCATCTTGCCCCGCTTGATGCTTCAGTGGAAGTAGCCCATCACCTTCCTGCATTTTGAAATCACCTGGCTGGTAGCAGTAGTGGTGGTGGGACCATCGTGGGCAGCCCTGTCCCCCTCCAAGGCATCCCTGATTATGAGGTGCACTCTGTGTGCCACACAGAAGATGCCAACAAAGTTGGCATCATGGACAGCCTTCACCATATTGGTTCTGTTCTCAGTGACCATGAACCCGTGGGTGAGCTCAGCCTGCCCAATGAGCCACCCCTGCACCATGCGGTTCATGGCCCCCATGATCTCCATTGCCATGTGGGTCTCATCCAGTACCTCGGCTTGGAGGAGAGCTCACCGACAGCCTGACTGATCACACCAGGGTCCTGTGAGGGAGAGGTAGGTGTGATTGCCACCCTGACTGCTCCAGATGTTGGAGGTGAAGTGCAAGGCTACCTGCAGCCCTGCCTTGCGCAGCTCCTCCCTCAAGTACTCCCTGCATTCTTCATACAGAGAGGGCACCACTGCCCTGCTAAAGGTGGCGCATGTGGGCACTTTGTAAGATGGGGCCAGAAGCACTATGAGCTGCCTGAACCCTGGCTGCTCAACTAGGGAGAAGGGCTGGCTATCCAGAGCAAGCATCTTCCCAATGGTCTGGGTGATCTCACTCGCCTTTGCAACTCTTCCTCCTCTGTCTGCAGCTTTCCCCCACTGTTCCAGAGTGGCCTGCCTCTGCTTTGGGGGGAAGGGGGCTTTGGAGCAAGTAGGGGACTTCCCTTTTGGCACGCATGCACTGGTGCCAGGCTGAGCAGCAAGAAAGGCAAGGGGGTGGTGCCTCCTGAGATGCAGCAGCATCACCATGGTGGAAGAGTGTTTCATGTCCTTGCCCCGGCTGATGTGCCTTCAGCAGCGCTGGCAGATAGCAAACCTGGGATCATCTGCCAGCTCAAAATGCTCCCACACTATGCTACTTGCCCACTTCTTGGTTGAGGGTGAGGATGCTGCCTTATCCCACTCCTCAGCAGGCTGAGGCTCAACAGCAGGAGGAGCTGCCTCAGCTGAGCTACTTGCCTGAGCATCCACAACCTCCTCCGAGGTGCTGCTTTCTGGAGGAGACCTGGGTCTAGGGGAACTTTGAGGGGTGTGGAGCACAGTGTCTGATTCCCCCTCAGTCCCCAGAATTGCTTGAGCCGGGGCGCTCAGCACCCCTGGTTCCAGCTCCAGCTCCTCCTCTGGCAGTGGGAGGCTCACACTGAGAGATGACACTGGGGTGGCGGAGACAGTGATTTCACTGCTGGTGCCTTTTTCTGGACTTAGGGGAGGTGGTGCAGGTGCAGGTGCAGGGACGTCAGGTGCAGACACTGCTCCCACCTCCTTGCTTCCACTGGCAGCAGAAGCATCATGGCTGCTTGGGAAGAGAATGTGCCTATAACTGGTGGGGGTGCAGACTTGCAGCTCTAGCTTTCCCCCTACCCTCTCTCCCTCCCCTGCCAGAAGACCTGGCACCTGCCTTTCCAGCACACTTCATATTAATCTTTCCTGTGCTGCAAAAGGCATATACGTGTGTGTCACTCCTTTTGTGTTGTGTGTTTGATTCCCTCCGTGTTGTGTTCATGCACTGGACTCTTCTTTGATTGTTTGATTGATTCATTAACAAGTATTAAGAATTATGTAAAAATGTGTGCAGTCTGTCTATCTTCTCCACTGTGATGTATTTAGTTACTATGAATTATTCATGTGATAACTGACTCTGTTGTGTGTTTTATTCCCTCTGTGTTATTCCCTCTGTGTTGCATGCATGCACTGGACTCTGCTTTGATTATTAATAACTATATATGGTGTCTTCTTCTGTGATGTTCTATTAATGTGAATGTGTGACTACTACTGTACTTCTTGTTCTTCTTCTGTGTTGTAATGTGTACCTAAAATGATAAATCAGCTTCTTCTAAGACCTTGAGTTCTGTGTTAGTCTCAACCTGAATCTGACTTCTGTGTTGTCTTCCGTCTCTATGCAAACTAACTATAATAATATTAATAACTACTACATATAATCTGACTCTCTTCTTCTCCTATGAAGATCTGATTTTTCTTCTTGTATGTGTGTACATTATAAGTGTGTGTGTGCGATCTGTGTGCCTCCCTGCACAGTGATGTATCACGCTGGCAGGGAAAACACAGAGCTTTCTTTTTTCAAAGTTTGCACACACAAAAAAGAGAGTGCAAATATAAATTGAAAGAAATTAATTGGATAGTATTAAGTAAAGAGATTCTAACCTAAGCTAAACTAAGATAAACTAAATGCTATCCAATCCTTTCTAGCAACAAAAAGGAGCAGGCAAGTTGCAACTGACTGACTATGAAGTGAGCCAGGCAGCACAGTACCTTTTTGGCACTGTTGCTCAGACAGAACCAGCTCACAAAAGGCACAGCAAGCTTGAACACAGAGGCTTTTATGCTGTTTCTATGTCCCTCCCCCCACACACTGTAATTGGAAAGGCAGTCAGAGAGAAATCATGCTCACTGGCCACCTAGACATGTCAGTCTTTTCCCCCTTGCTCCTCCTCCCCCCGCACTTCCCTTCCCTCTTCTAAGTTTCTATTTCCCCATATAGACAGCCCTCCAAATCTCCGAATTGCCAAATCATTTTGGAAGCTCTGAATTGGTTCAGAAAGCCAAAAGCAGCTAGCGATTTGATTCAGACTTGCAGATTTGGCCTCCAAATCGTCCGAATCTTTTCCAAATCCAAATAGCACTCCGAAGCTTCTCACAGCCCTAGGAGGTATGAACTTGCTGTGCAAGACTACCACAAATGGATTAATTGATTTTCCCTTCATGATCATTGATCAACCGATTGATGATATCTTGCATTTGTAGTGAGATGTTTTTTCCCCTCTTGTGCCCTGATTTAGCACATCAGCACACACTTGAATCCCATTGACTTTAAATGTTAACTTCCAAGCACATGCTTCAGACTTAAGTACATGCTTGCATGCTCTGCATAATGAGAGGAAAGGACACAAGACATTCCTACTCTGCAGAGTTGAGCCAGGCTTTCCCTTAACAAAATCAACTGCTAGTTTTTTTAATTTACCCTTCTCATGTTCCAATTTTAAATGTTATTTCAATAAGAGAATATTTGTACATTCAAAATAAGTGTTTGCTTTAAATGCTCAAAGGAGTAGGGCTCTTTAATGTAAAAATTAGGCTACATCAACAGCTAGCCTGAGCTAAACCAATGCTTCAGTGATGGTTCCGTCAGTCTGTACAGTTCATAATTTTACTCTTGTTGGTCTTTTGTTGTGCTATGCATATGCCACATCAGCAATTACATGGGGGTAAAATTGAGGTAACTGAGATGACTCTCTGGCTGATTGACTCCTACTAAACCACACCTGATTTACTTCAACATCAGTGAAAGGAGAACCAGGACCTAGTTGTTTAGATCTTAAATTTGGGAAGACAGTCTTCCAGACATGAACCAACACCATTTTGTCTTCCCCTGAGTCTCAAGAGGCCAGCCCTTCCAGTGGTGCAGAACGTGACTGCTAACTGAAACCAATGCAGCTACACCAAGCAATGAATTATGAGAAATAGATGAACTGTGAAATGAATTATGAGAAAGGAAACAGATGTACAAAGAGATGAACTAATTTGTCCAATGTCACAAAGCAAATTAGAGAGAGAGTCAGGAACAGAATATATGAGTAAGTAGGAGTAATGAAGGAAATGGAAGTTTTGAATTAATACAATGAGGGACATTGAGAAAATTGGCCCTTGAGAGGAAAGCAAGGGTCACAGAATCATAGAAAAGTCAGGCTGAAAGGGACCTCCAGAGGTCATCAAGTATACCTCTTGCTTCAGGCAGGATCATCCTTATACAAACCATCCCATACAAAACCATTGTCTAACTTCTTAGTAAAACTACACAGTCAACCCTGACACATCTACAGCCATCACACTCAAGCCTGCCACAGGTAAAGCAGAGGGACTATGGTGGCCAACTCCCACTGCTGCAAAGATTGTTAATATAGGCTCAAGACACCCCAGGAAGAAGCTGGGTCCCTATTACAGAGGAAGGCAAAATCCCTCCCCACCCTGCAGTCTGAACAAATAAATTTACTGTGCAAGACTAGCACAAATGGATTAATCGAGTCTCCCTTCAAGATCACAGATCAACCAATTGATGATATTTTACCAGGAGGTAAATGTCCTTCCTGATCCCAAATACAGCAACGGGTCTGATCCTGAGCAGAGGGGCAAGACCCCTTAGCCAGGACCCTCCAGGTTTAAGACCCAGCAGGACCACTGGCTCAGCTGGGTACCAATCCCCAGCCTTGGCTGCAGCCAATTTCCAGTACCTCTGAGGAAGGCTTAATAAAACCCCGAGGGCCTTTAGACAGCTTGAGGGGCTTGCAATTTGCGTGTTAAGATGCAGGCAGGATGGGTCAGCAGGGGCAAGATTGCAAAGAGTTCAACAAGGATGCAGAAACCCAGGGCTGCCTGGGTCTCTCCTTCCCATTATAGTGGGGTGGGAGGTTAAAGACACCACTGCCCCCCATATTTCTAGAGCTGAGGCAATCCTCACCCTATTACACTTGCTTCCAGCCCATTAGTCCCTGTGAGCACCTACTGCAAAAGGAGGAAGCCAGAAGGTATTCAGTAAGAGCTGTAATGCTCTGGAGTCATATTCCATACGTGACAATTATTTCCTAACTGTCTTTCACCAGTCATCTGTCCAAAACCCCCTCAAACCTTCACCTCCCCCAAAATCAGTGTTTCATCACCATGACTAACGGCCGCTTGAGACCAAACCATGTGTTGTGGAATTTCATAGATGCATCTGACTCTGAAAAAACCCTGGTCATTTGTCATCAGTGTACCGGAGAGAGATTCTGACATTTAGCTCATTTGCGGGTATTTTTTAAGGAAGACAAATACTTCAATAAGGTGCATTTAAACCTCAAATCAATGGCAAAAAAAAAGAAAAAAGAAAAACATTTCCTGGCTTAATAAGGGCCTGGGAGAGGCTCTGACATTTGGTTAATGTTTCTTTTTTGAAAGCATTTTATACACATTTGTCAGAACAATCAAAGGCAAGTCTGCTGCTTAATGTGAGGGGGCTTGCAAGGGGTTCTGGCAGTCACTTGGTTTGTGTGCAGGTGGGTGCAAGCAAGATGTGTATTTCTTGCCAGTGTGCCGGGGGGGCGGGATGTCCTGGGAGGGAAGGATGAATAAATGACACTTTATTTACCAAGAGGAGTGCTCCAATTTTTGCAGTAATGTAAACAGGGTAATAATAAATGCCTATAAAGGAGACAAATGAGAAGGATGGGCTGGGTTTATATGGTTCATTTCATTGCGGAGAGAAGCGTGTTTATATTAAAGATTAATTTAACCCTAGATTTCAGTGTTCTAATGTTTCCCCTCTCTAAAAAAGCTTCAACAATATTTGTGAGATGTTCACATCCTACAGTGATGAGCCAAACAAGCATCTAGGCAGACGATTTCCATATTCAAGAACTGCATCCATGATCTCTGTATTTAGCCCTATTACCACAGAATCCAAATACCTGATGATGTGTTTTAATGTATTTGCGCCCACAACCCCTGTGGTTACAGTGGCAGTACTGGAATCTGACAGAACAATTATTCCCCTATTGAGCAGATATGATGTGAGCCTAAAATACAGAAAGACTAAGGACCATGCTTTTAATGATAGGTAGGTGCCAAAATTAGAAAATGCATGCCCAGTGGCATTTTCCAAAGCACCTAAATACACAATTAAATAAGCCTACCCATAGATAAAGACTACCAGCACACCACCTTTCCTGCACAACCTTATGCAGTGTCACTGTTATGCAGCTCTCCTGACTTTGGAAGCGAGTCGTCTTTCTCTCTGCAGAAAATCCGAGAAAATTCCACAAGATAGCGAGCCAGGGTGGAGCTATTAGTGATGAAGAAAGCTTAAGATGAGCGAACTATGCTGACCATGGTCATGTACCATGCAAAGGAGCATGGAAAAGGGCTATAAAAATCACATGCAAATATCAGAATGGGGTAGGCATCAAAGTTGGAGAGGACTACTTGGGGGAATATGACAATAGTTAATAGGCTGAGACCAGGCAAATAGAAAGTTAGGCTGATTATTGGGAGTGGAGTGGGGGGAAACATTATAGGAAATAATATGCTAAGATGTCTGTCAACTCCTTTTTATGAGGCTGCAGTTCATGTAAGCTCTGCCCACTGAACTGACACCCGAAACACCCTATGCATTTTTCTTTTCCTGATGCTACCATAGGCACCTTCTCTCTCACAAATATCTCTATGCCCCATCCTTATGGCAGGAACAGCCTCTCTCGAACCGTGCACTTCATCCTACCTTCCCTTCAGTCACATCCTTTCGAAGTTTTCCACAGCAGCAGTGATTCTGGAGATGGGAGCCGAGGGGAATGATACCGACAAATAAAAAGAACCGCCCCCCCACCACCAACCCTCAGATTTATCCACAACCCACCAGAAAATCACACCATCTTATTATTTTTCCTTGTGTCTAGCTCCATAAGAACTAGGTACTTACATGGGTTCCCGGATGTTTCTCACAGGGATGGTTCACAACTCATTTAGCTCTCAGCAGGTTGCTGAATTCAGAAAGAGCCACCCAGCTGCTTCCTGCAGTTTTTGCCTCAAAGGGTGCCACTTCTCCACCTAACCAGAGCATAGCCATGGTCTTCCACAGCCCATCAGAGAAGAGGCACCCTTTAAAATAAGAGCCAGAGCTGTTTGCTACATAGCTGCAGCAAAGAGCAGTCCCATGGAGCTGTTTGTGGCAGCTGTATATCCTCCTGGCTACTTTGCAAACCCTCATCTTCACAAGGGGAGGGTATGGAATCTAAAATTGAGAAGTATCCAGGGCTTATTGTATCTGTGTGCTTTAAGATACTACGAGGAGGGAGAAAAGTAGTATTATCCCCACTTTATAGATCAGGAATTAAAGCACAGACAAGCAAAGTGGCTTTCTCCCACGGTCACACAGGATGCCTGAATCCCAGGCTAGTGTCCTAATAGGAAGTGTCTGAACTTCAGGCAAATGGCCATTGGCTCACCCTCCCGTCCTCCTCCACACCATTGTTGGCCATCACTAGCTTTGTCGTGCTGGATGCTAAGGTTACGGTGGTCCTGGAAGGGAGGGTGACTGACATATTTTAGATCAGACAAAAAAATAAATTAATTGGAATGAAAAAAGAATTGATCACATTATTTATGAGTGACTTTCACAATTGGCCCAATGCTTTCAAAATGTCCAGTTTCAACAATTCATTTTGGTTTCTGGCAACCAAGAGTTTTTCAGCTTCTAGTTCTTTTAAAGAAAACCTGACAACTTTTGACAAAAAAAAGAAAGTTGCTTGGGTTTTGTTGGCATTTTTTCATCAGCAAAAAATATTCCCCCATGTCATGCTGATATTTCAAAAAGACAGATCAGGGAAAGTCAAAAGAACGGATTCGTGGTGATACTGATCCAGCACCTATCAGAAGAGAAAAACAGGACTGCCACTCTGCTACCTAAGGGGAAACTCTTCTCACTAATCTTCTGTCTTACTAGGCAGAAGAGTGGTTACCAAAATCTTTGCTTGGACAGGAAAGGAAAGAATATGCATGCATTGTAACACAAAGCTGTCCACTTCATCGTAAGGCAAGGCATTATGCAAACAGCAATGCATGCAACTTATTAGACTGCCCATTTTCCTCTTCTGAGCAATCTCATAAGAGGCAATTCAAGACAACCGGGTTAAGCTTTTCTTGGAGTCCAAGATCACGGTCCTTCCAGGCTGGATTATTATAGCTAGGTAGGTGTGACTCATAAGCCTTCTGTCAAATAGCTCACACTGACAACAACTGGCACAGAGTAGCTCAGCTCACGTTCTCACAGGAACCCGTAAATGACATCTTTACAATTACTTCCACACTGTATTGGATTTTAATTTGCTGGTGTGAGGATAAAAAGTTCCACTTCAAGGTTTGATTTGCTTCAGCAGCATGGCTCCTACACTTGTCTGAATTGAGCAGCCTCTAATAAAATTAAATTTATTCAAACCCAGAAAAAACTAGCCTTATCTATTCTTACCTTCTAATCTAGCAAAATGCAAGGTTCCTCGTAGCAGTGAACGTCCTCTTTAAAGTCCACTTTTACACGATGCCCCAGTTTATTCCTTCCTCTCTCTTTGTTCTATGTTATCATATAGATTTAGTTCAGGATTGTCAAACGCAACATCGTTCTGGTTGCCTCAGTTTTTGACTGCCCAACTTAAAATAGCTTGGACAGGGTTCTGATATGCACCATGAACTCAGCTGTAGCTGGAAATCAGGTCACTTTAAGATGTCTCAAGTTGGAAATCTGGAATTCCTAGACTTTTTAAAATCCCAGAGGGTTTTTTTTTTTTAGTAACACTAATTTCCAGGGCTTTGTAACACAGGGCTCATGTTATCTGCTGATCCACAGAACAAATGTAAATTGGGTTGTGACAGTACAAGCTTCACTATTACCTCTGTGATGCCCCCCATCTCCGATCTACAGGAGCTACCTTCAGTAGACTATTCTTCATGCCTATCTGGTCTTCGATGTGATAAAGTCTTCTGGAGTGAGAGGGCTATACAAGCACCCTGTGTAAATTGGTAGCCAGGGCTAGTGCCCCACTCGACCCTCCCCTAATTATGCTGCTGAACTGAGACACCAAAGGACAGGGGTGAGCAAAATATGTCCTGCTGGCTGGAACTGGCCCACCAGGCCATTCAATCTGGCTTGCGGGGCCCCTAAGAAATTTAGAAAATTAATAGTTATTTACTCCTGGCTGCCTGTCAGTGGTGATAGGAGCTAGGGACAGTAGAACTCAGGGGAAGCTGGCAGGGACCAGCAACAAGGCCAGCCCACCCCGTGAACCAAGGACAGATCAATATTAATTTTCTAAATTTCTTAGGGGCCCCGTGGGCCGGATAGAATGGCCTTGTGGGCTGGATGCGGCCCGTGGGC
>NW_017729032.1:14075315-14075728 GCF_001723915.1 Gavialis gangeticus | reverse complement strand
CCTCCCTGAACCAGAAGCCTCTGTCTGCCCTGGCTTTAACTGCTTTCCTGCCCACCTGCTCCAGCACAACGTGGCCCTGGACTGTATCTTGGGACCATGCAGGTACCCCAGGGCCAGAAGTGGGAGTGGAACGGTGTGTGTGTGAGTATATGTGCATGCATATGTGCAATGAGGGAAGGAGAGAGAGAGAAAGATCAATGAGGCGGGAGACAGAGAGAGAAAGAGTATAGTGAGGGAGGCACAGAGTGTGTGTGTGCAGTGAAGGAGGGAGAGAGAGAGAGTGTTCAAAGGGTGAGTCCCACAAGCACACCCCACCATACATGCAGACCCCCACACTCACACCCCCTCACACAGCCCAGCCACCCACCATCCCCCACAAACCCCATACCCATCCACACCCCACATATCCACAC
>NW_017729032.1:14060946-14070315 GCF_001723915.1 Gavialis gangeticus | reverse complement strand
CTCCAGTTACTGAAGAGTTTCTGGCAGGAGGGGTTTCTACATAGGTGATGAGTGAAAGAAGAAAGGTTTCTAAGCCTCTCAAGCTAGTCCATATCCGCCCCTAATGGGTTAACATCCCCACACACCCATATCCCCACATACCCAAACACCTACAACCCCCCACAAACCTATACCCATCCCCCAATGCCCTCTACCCCCCACAATATACAAGAATAAGATTTCATTTTCAGCTATTGTGCAATCACCTCTGTGTACACTACACAAACATGTAAATCAAGACAAAAAATTTTTTTAAATCAAATTAATGAATGTTGTAGAGGTTCAATTTTTAGAATATAATTTGATATTTTTCTGGTTCTGAGATGGCAAAAGGAGTACTTCTGGGGCCAAGGGGAGGGGTTAGGGGGCAGGACTTCCTATCCCAAGATGGTGACCAGGGGTGGGGCACCTGCCTGGGGTCGGGACTACCCATGTGGCCCTCAACAGCTTGCCAAAACTTGGTAAGCAGCTCTCCACCTGAAATAATTGCTCGCCCTTGCCAGAGGACCAAGGGTATGTCTACATAGCAAAATGCCATACAGAGACACCTAAGCTAACTCTAAATGAGCATAACTAAGCATCATGGGTGGACCGCTCTGCTAGCATGACAGAACTGCGTTGTACCAGACACCAAGCAACTTGGCCAAAATCAAACAAGAAGTCTGGCAGAGGGGGGAACTGAACCTCAGTCTCCAAAGGCCCAGATAAGGTCCCTAAGCAGCAGACTGCATTTTGTCCTTGCTACCCCTGAGCCCTGCTGGTCTAGGTTGATGGAGCTCATTGCAAGCCTTCTGGAGTTAGCTGAGCATGAGCTTTTATATACTGCTCCATGTACTGATGTCGCCCCAGGAGCAGGAGGCATTTTAACTTGCCCCAGGAAGTGCAGTCCAATCAGCTGTATCAGGCACATAAGGATACCCGTGACCAATGCTGCACACAGTTCTTGCAGTGCATCTATCAATATTCCCATCATCATGCTATCCAGCTGCCTCCTCTGGATATAAAAATAGGATAAACCTTAGGGACAAACCTTTTAATACCCCAGAGAAACATAGCTGCTGTACCAGACACAGACATGGCTCACAGCTTTCTTCTCTTACAGCTCCCCTTGTTTCTGTAGTTTAAATCCCTCCCTTCTATGTCTTTTCCCCTCTCCTAATGAGGGAGCTGATCCTGCAGATGGTTGCTTACAGGAGTGGACCATTGTAGCGCATGAGTGAGGACCTCTCCAATAAAGTAGAGCTTGCAGGGACTGACTTGACCACGCAGGGACTCCAGCATCACTTGTTTGTAAAGCACTCCGCTCATTTGCCACCCTTCATAAACAATAATCCTATTACGATTTCTTTGGGCCTCTTCAGGCTGGTTTGGTCCAAAAGGATTTAAACAAGGAACTGTTTTTATCCGTTAACTGGCTGCTGACAGGCTGTGAAATATGTAAACACACCACTTGGGCACGCACTTAACTTTAAGTCTATGCTTACTTCCACTGAGGTCAATGGATCTTAAATAGAAGTTTTAGCACTTTTCTGACTGTGGATGGACTTTATCGTGTCTTTAAGTGCTTTGTTGAATCTGGGCCACAGTGTTTAACAAAAATCCAACTTTCAGTTTCTCCAGTCAAAGCAAGTGTAGTAGCATCAGCAACACAAAGACAAAATGCAGCATGAGAGAACGTATAAACAGTGAGCAGGTTTTTTCCCTGCCGTACAAACTCTGTCCCCATTTGGTTTGGAAATTGCTTGTAAATAAGAGACTTACCCTGTACCTTCATTTTATGTCCTTCCTGCCTTTAAGTGCATCATTCCCGATGCTCTGCCAGAATCTGTGGACACAGAGCACCCCCTTGTGGACCCAGGGAGGCAAATAAAATTACACTTCTACTGTGCTATTATGTTAATCCAGCCAAGTTAAGGAGGCTAAGAGAATGCAAATTCATTTTTAAACAAGGCCACGGCCATATTGACCTGATACATAAAAAAAAGACAGGTATAAAAGAACTCCATTCCACCGGCAACAGCTCTTTCTACCTAAACTAGTGCTGCCTATTACATTTTCTACAAAACAAAACCTATTACTAAAAATACTACAAAAAATCTGATGGAGAGGAACTAAGCTCTCTGAAGTTTGTGGTCATATCACGGACAACTAGCCTTTTTGTTAGACGTGTTATGGTCATCACACTAGGCGTGATTCAAAACTCATTGAAATTAGTGGAGAAACTCCTATTTTCATTACTGGGTTTTGGATCAGACCCATTACGAGGAAACGAGTCAGCTCCCACTAAAATGAATGGGAGGATTTTGGCCAGCTTCAACAGCAGCTGAATCAGGCCTGTATATGGTAGAAACCCATGTTAACACCCCTACGTGCAGCAGACAATTCATCCACACTCTGAAGGGCAAAGTCCATCTCCCCCTGAAATAAAAGGAAAAGATCTCAGAAATGTCAAAAGCACCAGTATTTCTTCCAGTAATGTTTCTTCCTAGTCACATGGATGAGTTAGGCTGCGGAAGCATGGGTGACTATAAAAAAACCACGTCTTGTTCAGCATGTTTGCAGCAGTGCTAAGTTAATTATGTTTTTTAAAATAAATATTTGTCTCTGTTTTTATCCATGAATGCACAACACAGAAAAAAAAAACAGATGGAACAGAACACATACAGCTTTCTTCACAGTTAAAGAAAGGGCACTTTTTTCTTTGTATTTTCCTCTTTAATCAAGACCAAAATACATGGACCATCTTGACAGGGGTCATAAGGTACATGGCTTTAAATTGATGCAAAATAAAACAAAACAACATGCTAAACAAGTTCCTGCCCCTGTGTCACATCTGTATAGTCATGGTCCCCTGCAATATCAGGGTGACTGGGGAAGAATTCGTAGACTGAGCTAGAGCTCTGGAATAATGTGTAATGATGCAGCCAGTGAGCAGTGCCTATGTAGGCTTTTATCACTTTGGCACCTGTAAACTGTGGGTAGCAGATGCTACCACCTTCCACCAAGCAGAGAATAGATATAAGGATGCTGCAAGCAGGCTAAGGGGGAATTTTAGCATGTGAGGGAAATTTCTAGTTTCCTAGAGCTCTTCAACTGGAGCAAAGTTAAGATATACTCAGAGGTCTTAAAGAGTGAAGGGAGCTAAGACAAAACTTAGCTTGATTAACTGCATGACAGCTAGTGGGAAATAATTTAAGATTTTTCCTGAGAAAGTATGGGTGGGCAATAAATAAATTCCCAGGGAAGAGGAATTATGCTAGAATCAGAGGGATAATGGGCAATTCAGGATTAGTCTTCCAGCCTGCATCAATGAACAGCCCCATGCTGAAACCCTAAGGCTAGGGACAAACATTACACATAAACTATTTTAAGTGATCAGAAACTAGTTTAAACCAGTAACAGAAGAGATGTTCAGTGCACATAAACCAGTATGAAAATGGCTGAAACCAGTATGAGATAAACCTGGTTAAATGTAGTATCAGACTTAACTAATTTGGCTCAAACTGGTTTATGCAATGTCTGTCTCAGACCCCTTGATGGTTTAAGATAAACCAGACTCCCCCAACATCCCGGCATGTTCTCTGGGCTCGGTGGGGCTCTCTGCTCCACAGAAAAGCTGGCCTCTCTCCTCTGCTCCCTGGCTACATCTCCCTCCTCCCCCTCATCACTCCCTGCTAAGCAGGAATTCCCCCCTCCCCTCTGCCTTGCTGAGGAAGTGCCTGTGTATTAGCTAGCAGACCACACGCTGGCAACAATCGTGCTGAATCAACAGGTAGAATTAACAGGCAGAATCAAGAAGTAGCTGGTAATATCCCTCTGTTGTTTTCTTAATTGGGTAATAAATGCTGTTATCAATTCCCTGCTGGGCTAATCAGAGCTTCTGCTGGAGCCTGGCCAGGCCCCCCTCAGCTCAGCCCTGTGGAAGGGAAGGGAGGGCTGCTCTAGTGCCCCTGCCCCCTCCCAGCTTCTAGCTGCAGGCATGTACCTGTATTTCTGGGATGTCTGTCTGGTTACAAAACTGATTTAGCCTTGCCAGGTTAGTCTAACCTGCAAAGACTGAATCAATTCAGGCTTTTTGAATGTCTGTCACTAGCCCAAGAGTTCTCTTTTATAATGCATGTGGGGCTTACCTGCCATGTTTTCTGATGGCTGGTTGTCCATCTGCTGAAGGTGCATGTTGTGGAGATTAAAAATGAATATGTGGAATGGTATTTACTCACTTTCAACCATACTGTTTAGGAATTATTTCAGTGTATTCAGCTAAAGAGACACTGAGAAGACCTGGTAGATCATCTTGCTGGTTCCCTGTCAGGGTTATATAAAGTGGCCTAGGATAACTTGCAGTCCTTTCCCTGCCCATGACACTACTGAACCTCTTAGTTTACTTGGATCAAATGTTTTTTTCTCTCTTTCTCATACCCCCCCCCGCCACCACCCCTCATGTACTGTAGGAAAGAACTTTTCAGAATGTAGGCCTGGGGCCTTTCTACTGGCAAAAGAAGAAATCAAAGTATATAAACTTTCCAGTGAGGGAGAGCTGATTTCCAGAGAATGGTATTGGGGTGGGGAGCAGGGGGAAGCAGGCAAATTTGTCTCCTCTCAGTGCATATCTGGTTTCCTCCCCCTCTTTGCTGCTGTGCTAAGTTGTAGAAATTGGAGCTCTAAAATACCAGTGCAGCATTTTGTTCCTTCTAGTATGTTTTGCCCATTTGGGAAATGAGTTTATGTCTATTATTGATTCAAGCAATTAATTAACGTTTGCGGTAAGGTAAGAGCTCTGTATTGTCAATTTCCCTTTCCCTCCCCGCAGTGCTCTAGCTTCTCTAGCTGCTCTTGCTGATGGAGGGTCTTGTGGCTGGGGAGAATGCCTCACAACCTATTTCTTTGCATATCTCATCAAGCCAATAGGAAACTCCATGACTCATTTTTCCTCCCCTATAAAGCAACTCCTGATGACTGGGAATCAGAGACTTCCTGTGGAAACACAGGGGTGGGTGTTGCCATGACAAGCCCTGTTAGGAGCTAAGCCACTAAGGCTTTGTGTAGACAAAATGGGAGGTGTGTGTGCACAACACTTTAAAGCAGGCTAAATGCTTTTGCACTGATTAAATGTTGTCGGTTTTTGCACACCTCGGCAGCATATTGCGCATTAATTTCAGCCGCTGTAGGAAATTCGGTGGTGTAATGTGCCATAAATGCCTTGGGGCACAGAAAACTAAAACTCCTTTGAGGAATTTTAGTTTGCTGCCCCTACAGCCGTGGGGCGAAGTACCGGGTTCTGTGCAGCTCTGCGGCTCTGTAGAGAGCCCTATGAGTAGCCTGGCAGCAGCGCAAGAAAGCAGGCTCCGCCCAAGAAAAGTGGCGAGCCTGCCTGCCTGAGCTGCGCGGGGGCTGGTGCTTCCTTCTGCAGCTGCGGTGCCCCCCAGGACTGCCCAGACCAGGTGCTTGCGGGCAGGTGCCACCAGGGGGAGGGGTGTGCTGCTGTCATGGAGGGAAGTACCCCTCCTCCTGCAGCCCAGGGACCACTCCACTTGCTGGCAGCTCGCCCTTCCCACCAGACAGGCAAGTGAGTCTGCACCAGTGGAGAAAGCTCATGGGACTAGAGCCATCAGTCTTTCCTGCCCAAGTGCAGGGGGGCTGGACCCAATGATCTGCAAGGTCCCTTCCAGCCCCTAATAACCATGAAATATGAACCTCATCATGGGATCTACAGCCCTGAACGAGGCACCAAAACTCCTTAAGCAGTGCACGAGGAGAGCTAAGCACCTCAGAGCAGCCTCTGAAACAGGCAACATGCTGAGCAGGAAGTGTTCTAGCTCTAGCCCTGAGCCCTTTTCTTGGTGCCTAAAGCCGTCTATGCATAAAACTGAGAAGGTGCCTTTTTGGTTCAAAAGATCATTGGTAGTGGAGGTGGCTGTCCTGGTGAGTCGGGGGTCACTCTTTTCTCTCAAAATATATGAGAAAGGGACTGGAGATAAAGAAATAGTCTGAGGTGAGGTAGAAAATACAGTCTAATCCCAGAACCAATACTGACTCACTTGGGGCCTTGAGCAAGTCATGTTACTGCCCTGCCCAGATTCATTCATTCATATTTGTTCATAGGTGTTCAGCCCCTTGATATTAAACCAATGCTTGAGATGAATAATTTTGAAGACCTGTTTTAGGATCGGGACTGAATCCTGTTGTTTAAGGATATGATGAGTACCAGTTCAATCAACAGCTTTCCAATCAATAGAAATCACCCCATCCCAAGAAAGGTGATTCACTTCAACTATACCCTGTTAGGGAAAATGCAGCCTGTTCAATAACCCTAGAGTTTCCAATCTGACAGAATTTAAATCTTGATCTATAAATTTCCCTATAGATGTTAAACTTCCTGAGGCAAGGATGAGAATTTCTTAAATGTGTTTTAGGCGAGGGACAGACTTTCAAAAAGATTAGTCTAACCTGCAACACTTGAATGGATTTGCAAGTGAATAGACATCCAGGAAATGCAGGTACATGCCCCAGCCCTCCCTTCCCTTCAGCAGCAGCCTCAAGCCAGGAGGCCAGACCCCTGGCAGGGGCTAAGTATGATTGCAGAGGGGTTTAAACCCCCACCCTGGCCTTTAGGGACCCCAGCTGGGGTGTGCCAGAAGGGGGGGGGGGAAGCAGCCTTTGCCAGGCTTGTCCCCGAGGCCAGACACCAGCTGGGGCAGTGGCTCAGGTGAAGTGGGGTGGGGATTAAACTCCACTGTCCCCAGGTGGGCATGGGACCCTAGCTGGGGTCTGCCCAGCTCTCTCCCCTGTTCCTGCTCATGCAGCAAGGGGTCTGGCCAGAGCCAGCTGGCATGACCCTGCTGTCCACCCAGGACTGGGACTGAGCTGAGCCAGGCAGTGCTGCTGAGGGTGGACGCAGAGGGGCCGGCCAGGGCTGAGCCATGGTGGCTGGGTCCTTCCCAGCGAGCTGCAGCTTGGGCTGGGCCTGTGGGGGCTGCATGGCCAGATTGTTCCCAGCTCCCTGCACCCAAGCTGGCCTAGGTAGGGCCTTTCCCAGTGGCTGTGGGTCTGTGACAGCCCAGGTTGGAAGCGTGGGCAGGGGCTGATCAGGTAGTGGGCTGCCTGGGTAGCTCGGAGGCAGTGGCGGGCCCTGAGGCTGGCAGCTGCCCGCTGCAGCTGCGCCCCCTGTCCTGTGCAGCACCAAGCAGCTGCTGCTGCATCAAACGCTGCAGGCTGACTGGGGCCAGGCAGGATGTACTGCCTCCCTCACCTCCAACTGCTGCTGCCACTGCCACCCTGCTGTGCCTTGTCACTCTGTTTGGACAGGGCAGCTTCAGCTCAGCAGCTTCTGCCCAGGGCACAGAGCTCTGGCTCCAGTTGCATGTGGTATCTTAAACCAGTTTTAGCCATTTTGAAACCACTTATGTTCTGATACAGGTTTAAACCAGTTTCTGATTACTTAAACTGGTTTGTGTGCAACTTCCGTCCCTAGCCTTACAGGGCATATATACATACCTTTTCATGTTGCGACACGCTGGAGATCTGACCTGTTGAAGCAGACTCGATTATTTGTATAAGCAGCAAAATGTGCGTCCGCATGCAGAAAATGGCGGTGGTGTGCTTTTGAACTAAAACACCTTTCATGGGTTTTAGTTCAAAAGTGTGCTGCTGCCATTTTCTCAGCGCTGACATGCATTTTGCCATTTATACAAATGAATGCACCACAGCACCGGGTGCTTTTAAAAGCACCCAGCGCTGCAGGCCAAGCATGTGTACAAATGCCCACAGTGCCGAGCCTTGTGTCGATGGCAGTCAAATAACTGTGATAGTCAAGATTGTGAGTGGAGAGTAAAATACTACAGGGTGAGACAGAAGAAGTTACATCCTGTAGTTCAAGCTAACCTGGTCTAACTCATCTTGGTTCACAATCTGATTTACATAGTTCGTATTTCATGAATAACAAGTAGAGTTGCTGATGGAAGATGAAAAGAATTCTGTATGTAGATCAGGTTATGCAAATTTTACATACACCTTCCTTAAAGCATTTTTCAGTTAGTTCATTAACAAACATTATCCACTTTATATCCCTGAGCTGTACGGTACACTAAAAAATACCACGTCAGAAATACTGCATGTACTGTGGTTCATCATCACAGACTGCACTGAGTCAAGTTTCCAGAAAGGCCAACAGGTGAACTGCACTATCAAAAGGTAAGTTGCTTAATCAGCTGCGCTTTGCTCTAAATGTTAAGAGTTGTAAGAAGTAGCTGTTAGAAGTTCCTCTGATGTGTGGCTTTAAACATCAAACAATGAGAGTCCAGTTTGATGCGAGTAAGCTAATTGATTTGGTCCTTGATTTACTGCAGTACTTCTACAAAAACATACTAGAAAGGTCAGAGGAAGCCTGGGATATTATATAGCCTACTGCTGTATGATGTCAAGCTCTCTCTTTTCAGCCTCTCCATGGTTGCTTGCCCTGACTTTTAGTAAATCGTTACAGTTGGATGAGAGATTTTTGTTGATGTTCAGTAATTAACCTAACAGGAATTCTATGAAAGTTCAAAGAAAGGAAATCATTTCACATACACTCCCCTGATGGTTTTGCCTTCTATAAATCTTCAGGCTCAAGGAGGAGAATCGTGCGATTCTGTTACATTCCATTCCCCCTGCCTCCCTGACCCTTACAAACTCCCACACGTACAGCTGCAACATGCCTTTGGTGCTGAGGAGCAAGAGACCCACGTGGATTTTGAAATGCAGAAGGATCCAACTGGAACCGAAATCAAAGGCCCTGCTGTCCTTCCAGAATTTGCGTGTCACAGGTATTACATGAACGTAGCTGAAGCCAGGACAATCACTCACTTCCAAAGATGCATCAGACTGTACTCTTGATATCACAGAAGCAGCCGTTTTTCCTTCCTCCTCCAAACTAGGGATGTGCGAAACAGCGCCGTTCCACGTTGACTTCTGTTTCGATGGAAGTGTTTCGTTTTGAGTTTTGTTTTGTTTTGAAAGCACTGTTCCATTTCATTTAGTCGAAACTTTCACTGTTTTGACCTTTCTCCCATAGGATATTTTGCACCCAGCACCGGGAAGATCGGTGCTGCCCCTGGCCCCAGCTGGTAGCACCAGCCTCCTGTCATCCGGCAGGCAGATCAGGGGCCCACACCCCCCGGGGGGAGTCTGGCACAGCCCCGCAACCCTCCTGGGGGTGCAGGTGAGCCCCCGATCGGCCTGCTGGATGACAGAAGGCTGATGCTGCTGGCTGGGGCCAGTGGCAGCACCGATCTTCCTGGCATGGGCTGTGTCCAGTATGGATTGCAGCCGGCAGCACCAGCTTCCTGTGATCCA
>NW_017729032.1:14052895-14055946 GCF_001723915.1 Gavialis gangeticus | reverse complement strand
CAGCACCGATCTTCCTGGCATGGGCTGTGTCCAGTATGGATTGCAGCCGGCAGCACCAGCTTCCTGTGATCCAGCAGGCATATCGGTGGCTGCCCACACTCCCAGGAGGACTCAGCAGGGGCTTGCAGCCCTCCCAAGGGTGTGGGGGCCCCTGATTGGCCTGCCGGATCACAGGGGGCTTCTCCTGCCACCTGGGACAATGCTGAGCGCAGCCCACACCCAGTGCCAGGAAAATTGGTGATGCCAATTTTCTGGCAGCGGGAGCCTCCTGTCATTTGGCAGGCAGATCGGGGGCCCACCTGCACCCCCAGGAGGGCTGTGGGGGCTGTGCTGGACTGCTCCTGGGGGTTCAGGCCTCGATCTGCTCACCAGATGGCAGGAAGCTGGTTCTGCCACCTGGGGCCAGCAGTGGGGCCCAGGACAAATCAGCTCATGTGGGAACCCACCCTCGCCTCAATCCTTGGGCAGAGGAGGGTCTTTGCATGAGCTGATTTGCCCCAGGCCCCGCCACTAGTCCCAGGCAGCGGAGCCAGCCTTCTGTCATCTGGCAGGCAGGCCAGGGGCCAGCCCCTTGGGAGCAGTCCAGTACAGCCCCCGCAGCCCTCCCAGGGGTGCAGGCGGGCCCCCAATCTACCTGCCAGATGACAGGAGGCTGGTGCTGCCAGCTGACTCATCACCAATCTTCCTGGTGCTGGGTTCGGGCAGTGCCCAGGGCTGTCGCAGGTTGCAGGAGCAGCCTTCTGTGATCCCACAGACTGATCAGGGGCCCCCACACCCCAGGGAAGGCTGCGGGCCTCTGCTGAGTTCTCCCGAGGGTGCAGGCAAATCCCCAATCTGCCTGCCAGATCACAGGAGGCTGGTGCTGCCAGCTGGGACCCACACCGGGCACAGCCCATGCCAGGAAGATTGGTGCCAGCAGCACCAGCTGCCTGTCATCCAGCAGGCAGATCAGGGGCTTGCCCCCATCCCCGGGAGGATTGCAGGGGCTGTGCCAGACTCCCCCCAGATGCCTGCTGGATGACAAGAGGTTGCTGCTGCTGGCTGGGACCAGCACTGAAGACAAGTAATTCTAGCTTTGAAACTCAAAACATTTAAAACCTTTCTAAATGTTCCAAGTGCCCTTGTTTCATTTTGAAGCAGGTGGCACAGGGGGTTGGTCCAGGGTGCCACATGCAGCCAATGCCCCAGACTCCCTGTGTTGTGTGAAGCACTGGCTCCAGTCCACATGCTGCAGTTAATGTCTGCCCAGTGTCTGAGATCCACGTGGCACCCCAGGCCAACTTCCTATGCTGCCTGTAACATAATTTCCCTCCCACATGCTACAGGCAGCATGTACCCTGTCCCAGCCCTGAGGGTTGGCATGTGCCATGAGCAATGTGTGGGCTGGATCCAGTCTTGTGGGCAGGGTGAGTGGTCCCAGTCTGATCCATACATCAGCTCAGGGATGCTCATCCAGCTCCTGGGGCTGGATGAGTTGGACACTCCTGCCCTAAGTGGACTGAGCCTAGGTTGGCCATTTTTCCAAAAAGGGAAGGTGGAACACATGCCCACCTTCCCCTTCCCAATCCCCTCCCCCCACACACACACTCACCAGAGCCAGGCTGAGCAGGAGCAGATGCAGGCTTCCTGATGTGGGCTTGGCGCTCCCTGCCCTGCTGCCTTTCTCTTGGGAGCCCCACTCCAGCCACATGCCCCTTGTTCACCCAGCAGCAACAAGGGGGCACAACTCCATGCTACCACTGCCCTGACTGCTGCCGGGTAGGCAAGGGGTGTCTCACCATGGCAGCATGGGGCACCCAGGGGCAGGGCAGGGAGCCCTGAACCTGCAGCAGGCAGCCAGCATCTGCCGTCACCCCGTACACAAATTGGGGGGAGGGTACATTCTACCCCACATCCCCTGCTACCTGGACAAGCTTCCCAGTTCCTGTTCTGGCCCCATGCACCACCCTAGATGGGCAGTGTGCCCAGTCCCCGCCCCACTCCTTCCCTCACTAAGGGGGCCCTGATCTGCCCCCTTTCCTACTCTCCTATACCCTCTCCCCCCCATAGACTTACCTGCAGGGAACTGCTCTCCACACTGTCCAGCTGTTCCCAGCAATGTGCATACAAGTGGGCATGCACATGAATACGGTGGACCCTGCATCCCACTCCTGGCAGCCCCAAGCAGCCCCTCACACACTGGAATGCCACCAGCCTACAAGGGGAAACCCGCCATTTCCCAGTCCCTGCATACTGCTGTGAATCTGAAACAAATGTTATCTTGGAGTCATGCAGCCTGGGACCAGGATTTGAGGTTCCCATTGCAGGACTGTCCAGCCCAATTAGTGACGGGTGGTCACCCTATCTGAGCCTTACCCAATGGCCTTACAATCCATAATGATCACTAAGGCATGCTGAGAACAGCCTACTGCAAGTAGCATCTGTGTGCCAAGTTCATTTGGTGAAGATATGAGGGAGACTGATTTTGGTAGTGGTTCTGCAGCCCTGAAACTCCCACCTTCTTTTGGTCGATCAAGCCCTGAGCTTAGATATCTTCTGAAACAGGGGTGGGCAAAATGTGGCCTGCAGGGCCCCCAAAAAATTTAGAAAATTAATATTTATCTGCCCCTTGCTGCCTATGCATGCAGCCCTCAATGGGTTGCCAAAACTCAGTAAGCAGCCCTCCACCCAAAATAATCATAGAATCATAGAAGTAGGGTCGGAAGGGACCTTGTAGATCTTCAAGTCCGACCCTCCGCCTGGGCGGGAGAAAAACTGGACTCAAATGAGTCCAACCAGGTAGGCATCAAGCCTCTTCTTAAAGACCCCCAGGGTAGGAGCCAGCACCACTTCCCTTGGAAGTTGGTTCCAGCTCCTAGCCGCCCTAACTGTGAAGTAGTTCTTGTGGATGTTTAATCTAAACCTACTCTCCAATAATTTGTGTCCATTATTCCTTGTCATGCCAGGGGGCGCTAGTGGAAACAGTGTCTCCCCAAAACCCTTCTGGTCCCCCCTAGTGAGTTTATAGACAGTCACCAGGTCCCCCCTCAGCCTTCTCTTGTGAAGGCTGAA
>NW_017729032.1:14052128-14052724 GCF_001723915.1 Gavialis gangeticus | reverse complement strand
CAGTCTTTCATTGTAGGGTCTGCCCTGTTGACCCCAGATCATGTGGGTGGCCCTCCTCTGGACCCTTTCAATGTTGTCCACATCCCTCCTGAAATGGGGCGCACAGAACTGGATGCAGTACTCCAGCTGTGGCCTGACCAGCGTCGTTGCCTGCCCCTCTTCTGAAAGCACCATAAAATCTTCCTCTTTGGGTAGGCATTCAACATACAGGGTTAAGTTGTGGAGCCTTGTCCAGGGAGTTTGTTCTTTTACATATTTTTTGTGTTTTTATAATTTATCCCTGTTCAAATTTGCAGACAACACTAAGATGTGGGGGGAAGTGGGCATGCTAGAAGGGACGAATAGGTTGCAATCAGACCTGGACAGGTCACAGGGGTGGGCAGATGAGAACAGGATGAGTTTCAACACTGACAATTACAAGGTGATGCACCTGGGGAGGAAGAACCAGTGGCAGACCTACAGGCTGGGGAACTCCCTTCTTGTCAGTACAGAGGCAGAAAAGGATCTTGGAGTCATTATTGATGCCAAAATGAACATGGGAAGACAATGTAGGGACAGAGTCAGGAAGGCCAACCACACCTTGTCATGCATCCACA
>NW_017729032.1:14032704-14047128 GCF_001723915.1 Gavialis gangeticus | reverse complement strand
TCCTCCCCCTCTATGCGGCACTGGTCAGGCCGCAGCTGGAGTACTGCGTCCAGTTGTGGGTGCCGCACTTCAAGAGGGATGTGAACAACATGGAGAGGGTCCAGAGGAGGGCCACTCACATGATTAGGGGGCAACATGGCAGGACCTACGAGGAGAGGCTATGGGACATGAACCTGTTCAGCCTTCACAACAGAAGGCTGAGGAGGGATCTAGTGGTCATTTACAAACTGGTCAGGGGGGACCAGCAGGCACTGGGGGAGTCCCTGTTCTCCTGAGGACACCCAGGAGTGACTAGAAGTATCGGTCACAAGCTGGCAGAGGGTAGTCTAGACATCAGAAGGCGCTACTTCACGGTCAGGGCAGCTAGGATCTGGAACCAACTTCCAAAAGAAGTGGTGCTGGCTCCTACCCTGGGGGTCTTTAAGAGGAGGTTAGATGAACACCTTGCCGGGGCTGTTTGACCCCAGTACTCTTTCCTGCCATGGCAGGGGGTTGGACTCGATGATCTGCTCAGGTCCCTTCCAACCCTACCAACTATGAAACTTAATCTCTCTGTGCCTCAGTTCGCTCATGGGAAGTAGCGTTTTCCCAAAGCGGACTTTTTTAGGTCTTAAATCACAAACATGTTTGAGATGCTTTGAACTACACACAATACAAAGTAGTAGTGTTATTTATTCAGCTCCTTGGTTTAGCCTGTAAGCAAAACCCCCATTCTGGTCTCCACATAGTTCTTAAACTTTGGTGGTAGCAGATTAAAGTCATTTAATGTTACATCATATGCTTTTTGTGAATATGGTTACATTAGCCACATCTACACAAGACACTGACTGTGCAGTCATTATTGCAAAGTCATTTAGTGCTTGCATACACAAGTACTAAATGACTGCACAGTAACTGGAGTTACTGCACAGTAGCTTCCCTGAAACTTTTTTTGGTGACACGGACTGCGCAGCAGCTCATTACTGCTGTGCAGTAGCATCCATCTTGGAGTCTCCTGCCATGCAATGCTAGTGCACAATAGTAACAAGCTACTGCACAGTCAGCATCTTGTAGAGATGCGGCCATTTAATAAGATAATAGAGGAGGAAGGATCATTATAACTTTGTGTCCCAAAATTCATACCAAAATTTAGAGACAACAGGAATTTTCTGTTTCTCTATGAAGTGCCACAGACTAAAGAGTCTGAACTAAAACATCAAGAGCAATTCCACTGACTTCCATAGGGTTACTCTAAATTTACATTCACATGACCGAGATCAAAATCCAGGCTTTCAAGTAGCACCAGTACTACAAAGAGCTTCTGAGAGCTCCTTGCAATAGATAAATTCTCTTTCAGCGAGATTATCCAGTTGAAAGTAGTTCTTTTGTAACTGAAAAACAACATGAGGACAGGTCTTGTTTTGAAAGGATTTTTGTTC
Source organism: Gavialis gangeticus (assembly GCF_001723915.1). Classification (NCBI taxonomy): domain Eukaryota; kingdom Metazoa; phylum Chordata; order Crocodylia; family Gavialidae; genus Gavialis; species Gavialis gangeticus. The sequence continues at coordinate 14,045,710 of NW_017729032.1, read as the reverse complement.
TCAGAAATTCTTTTGCTGTGTGCAACCTTGCAAACAGGTCTGTAGCCACAATGGATATCTGGGAGGAAATCCAAGCTTTATTCAGCTAAGCAATCTTGTAAGCCCACCTGTGTTGAACCCCAATGTTAGGGCCCAGAAAGGGTGGAAGGTGTCAAGAGAGCCCGTACTAGTTGAGGTGACCAGCACCGTGGTATCCCGAACAATGCTGGCTATGGGCCCACCTTGATTTTAGTAGTGAAGTGAAATTAGCTGCAAACAATGAGATAAGGGGTAAAACAAACAAGGATTTATTAAAACAGAACAGAGAGAAAAGGGAAGTGGAGATAACAACAATACACAACACTATTCATGATAGGTGCAGAACTTGGAAAACAAGGCAGGGAATAATACTGACAAATACAGAATGTCACTTTACCGAAACTAGGGAGGAACCAAGAGGAACGTCAGTCACAATAGCCAAGTCAATACATTGTGGAGAAAGCCAATTCAATCTTAGCAGGGGCCTATCTAGTGAGAAGATTTCATAGATTTCATAGACATTAGGGCCGGAAGGGACCTCGGAAAATCATTGAGTCCAGCCCCCCGCCCAAAGGGCAGGAAGTCAGCTGGGGTCATAGGATCCCAGCAAGATAATCATCCAATTTACTCTTGAAGGTGTTCAATGTAGGTGCCTGAACCACCTCTGATGGCAGGCTGTTCCAGACCTTGGGGGCTCAAACAGTGAAGAAATTCTTCCTTATGTCCAGCCTGAAATGGTCTCGCAGTAGTTTATGGCTGTTCGACCTCGTCATCCCTTGGGGCGCTCTAGTGAACAAACGTTCCCCCAGATCCTGGTGGTCACCCCTAATAAACTTCTAGGTGGCCATCAGATCACCCCTGAGCCTGTGCTTTTTCAGGCTAAAGAGCCCCATGGCTCTCAGCCTGTCGTCGTAAGGTCTGTTTTCCTGACCTCTGATCATGTGCGTGGCTCTTCTCTGGACTCTCTCAAGCTTCTCCACATCCTTTTTGAATTGTGGAGCTCAAAACTGGACGCAGTACTCCAGCTGCGGCCTCACCAAGACTGAGTACAGGGGGAGAATGACGTCCTGGGATTTGCTTGAGAAGCATCTATGGATACAAGCCAGCGTTTTGCTCGCTTTAGTAGCCGCAACATCACACTGAAGGCTAATGTTCATCTTGTGGTCAATGATGACCCCCAAGTCTCTTTCTTCTATAGTGCTAGCCAGCGTAGCACTGCCGAGCCTATAAGGATGCTGCAGGTTTTTCTTCCCAAGGTGGAGAACCTTGCATTTTTCGGTGTTAAACACCATCAGGTTCTCGTCCGCCCATTTGCTGAGCCTGTCCAGGTCAGCCTGGATCACCTGCCTGTCTTCTGGTGTGGATGCTTTGCCCCAAAGTTTGGTGTCATCGGCAAACTTGGCCAGTCCGCTTCTGACTCCAATGTCCACATCATTAATGAAGATGTTGAACAATATGGGTCCAAGGACAGAGCCTTTGGAGACCCCACTGGTCACAGGGCACCATGATGATTGACTGCCATCAATTACCACCCTCTGGGTCCGACCACAGAGCCAATTTCCCAGCCAGCAGATCATGATGGACCCAAGGCCACAATTGGCCAGTTTTGCCAAGAGGTGATCATGGGATACCAGATCAAAGGCTTTTTTGAAGTCAAGATATATGACATCAATCTCTTCTCCCTTGTCCAGGTGATAGGTCACCTGGTCGTGGAAGGAAATGAGATTGGTCAAGCAAAGTCAAAAAAGCAATCAACAACAATTCTCTCTCCCAAGTGACAGTTATACACCCTGAGAAAACAGTCAAATTGCCAGCAAGGTCCCTAAAATGCATTACCGGCCCACCTAAGCATCACCTTAGCCTGGGGTGTTTGAAGCTCAATCAAGCCCCACACAAATAAAAGCATCAGCGGGGCAGCATAAGCTAAGGGACCTTCTAGAACAGTAGCAGAGAAAAGAAAAGGAGGTAGCATCCCCTTCCCATCACCACGTGTCTAGTTCTGGTTTTGTCAAGACAGTATCCCCTACAGCGCCAGGGCCCTCCTCAACCCCGATGTGGTTCTGAGTTATGTGATCAATTTTCCTGTATCATCTTGATCGTACCTTTCAAGGCAGCATCCGGGGTTCTCCCAGACAGCATGCAGGATAGAAATTACAGTATTTTCTCACATATAGCCCATGGGCTATATAAGTTTTTACGAACATGACAGATGGGTGCGGGCTATACAAGGGTGCAGGCTCTGCAGTCATTAGAACAGTCTTTAGTGAAAATTAAAACTGCGCTGTGCCTGCCTGTCCCTGGCTGTGGGCTCATGTCACGGCAGTGGTGAGCCCCAGCAGGACTGGCTTAAGCACGGCTGGCGGTGGCGGTGGAGAGTGGGGCTGCCTTCCCCCTGCTCACAGCTCCTAATCCCTCCCCTCCCCTGCAGCAATTAGCACCACTTTTAGCTGGCTCCGGCTCCAGCTCCAGCTTCAGCTCCAGCTCTGGCAGCTGTGCCCAGCAGAGCCCATGCTGCCTCCCTCCGGCCAGATGCGGGAGCCCTGTGCCCAACTGTGCTCCTCCGCAGCCGCCCGGCGCCTGAGCTCTGATGGGGTGACCACGCTTGCGGCCATGTCTCCGCACGCTGGCAGCGAGCACCTGCAGCTGGGGCCAGCACCTCTCAGGCTTAATAGGCTTAAAATTGCCCCCAGCACTGACACTATCAGGTGCGGGGAACACATGGGTGCGGTCTATACACAGACTATTTTCTGAAAATACAATTTTCCGCAGGTTATACATTGGTGCAGGTTATATCAGTATGCGGGCTATATGCGAGAAAATATGGTAAATGAAGCCTGCATCAGCAAAATGCAAAATTGCCATTGTAGATGGAAGCTAGTCACCTCACTCCAGAGTGAAAAGGCTAATTACCAGCAAAGCGTTCTGGGAAAAGTTTCTATATGAGAGTTACCTCAAAGCAGAAGGGTAGTGGTGACTTCCCAGAGGAAGTAGCTGTCAGAAGGTGACTGAGCTCTAACATATGGATCAGAGACCTGTGTGAAAGGGATCTTGGGGCTCTCAGTGCTGCAACCTGGAGTGTTTGAAATGCGGATGATCATTGTGTCCCATCATAATCTAGCTATATTGCTGCCATTTGCTATTCCTTATGCTTAAAGACACCACGACTATATCAACACACACATGTAAGTCCAGATACAAACCAAGCTGGAAAGGGGCACACTGGGTAAGGGTCACTGATACGATAGCCCTCTGGTGATTTATAAAGCAAAGACATTGCAATATTTTGGGGATTGATGGGCTCCTTGTTTTGATGTCCCAGGTGGGGGGTCACACCAGAGAAAGGGGCTAGTCGTGATGAGGGCACATTCACAGACATTACAATTCCAGTTCCCTTTCGCCCCGTGCATGGGATGGAGAGCACGTGCTTACAGGATGAGAGTAGGTTGGCTCTCCATGTGCCTCGATTCTGCTACAGCTGCAGCTTCATTTCTAGACCCAAGTCCTATTAGGACCCTTTTCCATCCAGCTCTCTCAGTTCCCCATATTCATTTAAATTCCACATTTCTCCCACAGGAATGCCTATATCTCCATGCAAGTGTCTGCGTCCCAGATGCCAAGATACTATCACACAGGATAAGATACAACTGCACAGCACTGATCATTCATGTTTGCGAAATGTAGGTATGATTAAGACCCCAACCTTCTTTACTGTTCATAAGAGGGCCCTGCTTGTTGTATAGAATTATGCTCCAGGGTCTCGTCTTTCATTTTTAACAAATGCTATTTCAGAGAGACCTGAAAACTTGACCCAAGCACAAACTGATGGAGTGCTGTCATCATGAGTCTCCTGAAAGCTGGCAAGGATGTGAATGGCTCCTCCTGCCTGAATGGATGGTTACCTCTGGAACCTAAGACTGACACTTGATGGTAAACTGAATAGGAAAAACATGGGCACAGTGTAAAACCAACTGAACGGCAAAATAAACAACACAAGAGCAATTGGGCCGACCCTGTTCACTTTTTTATTTAATTCTAAAATCTCCATTAAAAAACATCATCTTGTGGTCATACAGATTTTCTGCCAGAATACTGTAAAAGCCAGGAATGTTGCTATAAAGGACATTGAGCTTCACATACAAGCCACAATGAAACACTCATGGTCATCCCAGACTTCTGTCCTGAGTGAACAGCACCCCCTAAAAGATGCAACACAAGAATCAAGGTTGCATTTCCTTTCAGGCTTTAAATACAGCATTTTTGTTGAGGGGGTTTTAATGTACAAGAATCTCACACCAGAGAGCGAGACAAATTAATTCTACTTGTAAAGATGTGCCCAATTAATCCAAGTTGGGAACTCTAGATTTTTCTGAGCAATGAGCTGGATCAGATGCAACAGATGCAAACTTCTGTTTGACTAAAATGAAGCAACAGGCAGCAGTTTCACACTGGAATCCCCAGTGCAGGACAGTTTGATATTTCTTCCATCTGTCGGAGGATTTCTTTTTTTTTTGGTACTTAAATGTCTGCCTTTCGTATAGTTTTGCTGAAGAAGTTCAGCTATATTTTCCTCTCTGAAGACATTATCCATGGCTTCATTTCCATAGTTTTTATACACATTTGCTCTAGAAAAAGAATTACTCCATAAAATGTGATCCGACCCCCCAGATAAAAGACATTTTGGCAAAATTCAACATTCCTCTTGTGTAGTTTTCTAGCCCGCTGTCCTGTTAGGAGGGAGGTTCAGAGCCTTGCTACCAAACAACCTGAAGGACCAGCCCTTTAACCTTTCAGATCTGCATTGACTCCAGAGTAACGGCAGTCAGACGGGTCCTCTGTGCACATGTACTAGCTGTGTCATAGGCAGCTTCCTTCCTCACCTGCCTTCACGTCCTGACACTCGGGGTTCAACATGTACTGTATCATGGGAGGGAAGGACTTAACCCTTTAATACTTGGATAACATTATTTTAAAATACAAGGTATCAAACAAAGCACAGTGAAGTCTTTTGTACCCTTAAGGCAGACCTGAGAGTTCTCCCATGAATCCCTGCTGCAATGTCATCTGTAGCGACATTACCTTTGAGGCCTTATCCTGTATCCACTGATGCAATGGGACTCCTGCCACCTTAAGGAGATTAATGTTGTGCCTGGATTTCATACCAGTCTCCCCTAGCACATGCAAGTCACTCACATTTGAACATTCTTTGGATCTTTGTATGTTTTAATTAGTAAGCACAAAACTCCTCTGGAGAAAGAAAAAAACCCATTTAAGATCAAAGTGGGCTTTAATTCACATTTACACTTGTTACGTACAAAGGACCCAGCTAGTAAAAGGAGCCTTATATTTGTTTCAGATGGTAAAATATATAATATTGCAATCGGAAGATATGCTGTGTTCTTGACCTAAATGATTTACAAGAAATGTAACAAAAGGTAGTTTGGTGGTTGTTTTTGCCGACATGGAACTTCAATTATAATTAGTTTTAAAAAGAAAATGAAAAAGCTCTTTAATCTCTATTAAAAAAACAAAACCTTGAAATTTTGACATGACCCAAAGAATGAATTAAGCCATCAAATATCAGATGGTTGATGTCATGGTTATCTTACAGGGCTATACATCACTGTGTGGAGAACATATGAGCATTTCTGCCTTCTCAAAAATAGGCATTTAAAAAAATTAATTGCCCAAAATAAACAATGCTTCATTTACTTCCAGATATCCCCAGCATCTTTCAGTACAGACAGGGGCAACAATTGCATCAAAGGATACCGAGACAAGCCATTACAATATAAATATTGCATCTGCACGATTCTACAGCAATACAAAAAACTACTCCAGTTGTGACCCCACTTCATTCAGGATCAAACTTAGGGCTATTTAGCTAACCTGTATCACTATGGTAGGAGTGTCAAAGATATGGTGTATGGGCCAGATCCAGCCTATGGGTCTCATATTGATCCCTTACATAGGGTGACCATAATTGTTTTAGGTAAATCCAGGATGGGTGGGGTGGAGGATGCTGGGGGGGTGCATGCACACAGACACTCTTTCTCTCCACCCTGCAGCTCCCAGAAGTGGGGCTGGGCATGACAGTGTTATACACACACACACAGGTCCCAGGTTCCCTCCAATCTTGAACTTTTGCTTACATTTTTTCCAATGGCTGGGACACTGAAACAGGCTATAAAGTCCAGGACTGTCCTGGCCAACTTTGGACATATGGTCACCTTACCCATACACTATTGTGGCATGCACTGATCATGGCCACACATGCTGCATGTGATGCACAGGGCTGGATCCTGTGCCATGGGTGCTGCACACAGCACAGGATCCAGAGGCATATGGATCCACACAGCACAGGATCAAAGGCACACATGGCATGTGACATCTGCACCAGCCCAGCCCTGCGCACTGGCTCTGGTGCTATTCCAGATTGGGCCCAGACCATTCCTGTGCTCTAGAGCCAGTCCGCAGGGCCAGTCTGACATAATTGCCATATGCAGTGCGTGCAACATGTACAGTGAGAGCCCCAGACCAGTGCTGGTGCATGCTGCATGCAGTGCACGGGGCTGGATTGGGCACACACACTACACACAACAGAGGGCTAATCTGTGGTATGCACTACATGCAGAGCTGCACGGGACCTGCCCTACATACTGGCTTCAGGGCAAGTGGTGGCAGACAACAGAACAAGGAGCTATAGTTTCAGGTTGCAGCAAGCGAAGTTTAGGTTAGATAGTAGAAAAAACTCTCACTAGGAGGATTGTAAAGCACTGGAACAGGTTACCCAGAGAGGTGGTGGAAGCTCCATTCTTGGAGGTTTTTTAAGACCCGGCTAGACAACAACTTGGCTGGGATGATCTACTTGGGGATGCTCCTGCTTTGAGCAGGGGGTTGGAATAGATCAGTGTCTCTCACCCCGTGGGTCACAACCCAAAGGTGGGTTGCAAAAATATATGCAAGGGTCATGAACAAACTTAAAAAATGGATTCTCTTTTAAATGAGAAAAATGTGGAAAACCGTGTCTTTTCCCCTGCAGACTGCCAGAGTTCCAACCTGCAAGGGGCTGCTTGCTCCTCCCCACCCCATACACACAGGCCCACTCCACATACCTACCCCGTGCCCCACACACTGGAGAGCTGAGGGTGAGGGCCACTGGCTTGGGACTGGCCATCCATATTTACAAATGGATCCTAGTACAAAAAAGGTTGAGAACCACTGGACTAGATGACCTCCTGAGGTCCTTTCCAATTTTCTATGATTCTATGACTCTTAAGTCCAGGTCAGGCCCACAGACCAGTTGTATGCACCAGAACCAGCACACAGGGTGGATATGAAACAGTCACCTCATGTAGTGGGCACCTCATGACAGCTCCATGTGCAAGCCCTGGACTTGGGTTGATGTGTGCTGAATGCAGGCTGTGCACCACATGAAGTGTCCACACTGGACTGGCCCTGTGCGCTGGCCCCAGTGCACGTGGTCAGTCTTTGGGTCCGATCCAGCCCACAAACCAGCCTAGCGCCCACGACCTGGCCCACAGGGCAGGATGAATTTGACACCTCTGCACTACTGGATCAGGAAGAAGTAATGATTACAGCATAAATGGTGATATGTGTTCCCAAGGCAGCAGATTACAGAATACTAGACATGTAGTTAGAAGACCAACACTATAAAAATCTTAACAGGAACAAGGATGCTCATCAAAATGATACCACTTGCTCTTAGTATTCCCTTTTATATTCTGCCCCCTCTCTGCCCATTTTGTTGAATCTTTTGGGGACAGGGACCTGTCTGTGATACTCATGCTAGCTTTATGCCAATCAATGAATCAATGCTGACCTATTTAAGTGATCATTCATCATAATTTACAACTATGTAGAGAGCTAGAGAACATGCAGCTAAGCCAGGCACACCAAACGACAGCACAAGACTGAAGGAAAATCCAAGAGAAACTGAATTTTATATTCCTCTTCTCTAATGGATCCAAACTACAATTATCATCATCCTCAATAGACCCCCAGGGTAAGCATTAAGTGCGGGAATAAAAGAAATCTCATAAGGCGATGGGACCCAAAGCGTACTGGTAAATAGAGGTGCATCAATACATCTGTCCCATATTGGATTGGCACCGATATAAGGAAAATTGACAGTATCAGCAATTGGCTTTTTATTGGCTGATGTGGCTGATAATGTCACTGATAGAAGCCCTGTGCATGCACGCAGGCACAGAGTAGCACAAAGGCAACCAGGAGTGCAGCCCGGCAGCATGGAGAGCAGTATCGGGCTGGTAAGTCTGTGGTTGGGGAAGGGGTGGAGGGAGGGAAGGGGTGTGGGGAGGGCAAATTGAGGCCCCTGCAGTGAGGGAGGGAGTGGAGCTGGGGCAGGGACTGCCCAGCCAAGGCAGGGCATGGGATGGAGCCACAAGTGGCTTGGCTGGGAGGCACGGGCGAGGGGGCTCCCACTGCTACATGCACCCCAGGAGAGTATGGGTGTGGGGGGCCATGTGCTCCTTGGAACTGTGCGTGCCGCCCACAGATCCAAGCAGTGCCGCCACCTGCTCTGAGTGTAGCTCAAACCCCCTGCCAGGAAGAGCTTGGAGCAGCCCTGGCTCCAGCCCACAGCAGCATCCCACCCTCGCCCTATGCACAGATCCAAGACACACATGCCCCCCATGCCCTCCTGGGGTGCATGTTGTGGTGGAAGCCGCATCTCCCGGATGACCTGCTTATTGCTAAATCCCATGCCATGCACTGTCCTGGCTGGGCAGTTCCTATTCCTGCCCCAGCCCCACTCCCTCCCTCCCTGCAGAGGATTCGATCTGCATCCCCCATGCCCCCCCGCTTCCTCCTCAACAGACTTACCAGCCTGACACTGCTTTCCAAGCTGCCAGGCTGCATTTCACCAGTTAGATCAGTATTGGCTGATATGGATCCTTAAAAATTGGCCATCAGCATGGGCCCAAAAAATCTCTATCAGTGCACCCCATTGGTAAATGTCAAATTATTAAGAGAGAAGAAACAACCAAGTAGGGTTCTGCAAAAATGTATGTAGAGGACTCACAACATCCAAAAAAGCAAAAAGATGATTACAATCTTAAATCTGCCACTGTAAAGAATGCATCATATTCAAACAAGCCAAGTCTTGGTCATATTGTCTTATATAAACTTGCATGGCTAAGGTTAAAGTGTATTTACTGAGACGCTTCCTCCAAGCCACTTCCTCCACCATTGCGGACCATTGTAACGGGTTTGTGTGTATCTATCTCCTTTCTCTCTCAGTGTCGCGAACCCCCTCCCTCCCCTTCCCCCGGGCTTAGTTGGCTAACATTGCCTGTAACCTAGCTGCACTCCCCTCCTCACCCCCATCCCTCCATTGTTAGTCCCTCGCTCGGGCGCTCTGTATTTCCGTATCAGCTTTGTCATCTTTTTTCTGGATTCCCAATCCTAAACATCTACTAATAAAAGTAAATCTAGCAATTACATAGCAGTGTATTACCACTATCATAATGATTTCATATAAAAGGGCAAAGTGTTGGATGATCAGTTGTTTCTTTTTCTGTTGGCTGATTTGTGATCTGTCCAAACTTTACATTGCATTTAAAATGGAGTCTTATGGACTAGAATCATATTTTCTTGTGCAAGATATATTTTTTATAAAATTTAAAAAAATAGCAAGGGCTATTTGTTGCTCTCTCTTTGGCTTCTATTGCCAAGATGGACAAGTTAAACATACAGAGCTCAGACACACCAGAGGTATTCAAGAACCAACACCGGGTGACTTCAGGCCTTTTATTAACAAAAACAAATGAGAAAACTGTATTTTTTCCAAGCTGCAAATGTTTTATTATCTGGGGAAAAATATAAGAACTGATGATTCTTTCCTTCATACATATAGCTGAGTCGAATAAAAATAATTTAAGAAGCTTTATTTTTACATTACACAAAAGCCATTAAAAACTAGGATTATTTAATGGAGGAAACAAGATTATTCAGAGAGAACTGTTGTCTAACTAGTAAGAAACAGTGCTCAGATCTTGTAACTCAAATATGGCGTCAAACACCATTTTCATTCCAGTGAAGAAAGTAAAGCAAAGTTATCTGTAAAAGAGTTGAACTCTGAAACTGGCACATAGTCACACTAGTGAACACTCATAATAAAGCGTCCATTCTAAAATCTTACCCCAATCATATAACATTCAGTCTTCAAAAGGTCAAATCTTTTAGAAATTCCAATGATAAACAATCTTTCCAGTGTTCCTACCATCCAATCTGCTAAAGCCCGCTTGATTTGGGGGGGGGGGTTGATGCTATTTTTGTTTGCCATTACAAGCAAATAAAAATTGTATGCAAACCACATTGCAAAATTTTCCTTGCCCCCACAGTTTGGGCCAAGTACTTTATTTTGACAAAGGATGATGCATCATTGCTTGACGATCATTATGCGGGTAAAGAATGGCCAAGCAGATTTTGTGCACTAGCTGGTACGTCTTCACGACAATAACGTAAGTGGGACTTAAATATTGGGGCACATGAAGTTGTGTAATTAAACAGAAGTGCATTTACAGCTGGGCTAGACTGACATTGTTAGATGACAACAGGTCTACCAACTAGTTAAATTTCTACACATATCTTGTGGCAAGCACTTCCAGCATATACACCGTTTTTTAAAAACTGTATGTATTCAGGCTGTATTTTCCATTCATAGACACATCGCTTGTCTGGTGCTTTTAGTTGTATCTAAGTAAAGATCATCTTTTCTCTAAAATGCTAGGAAACTCTGAACATAGGTCAGCACACTGCTCTGAAATGACTTTAAAAACCAAAAGTTGCAATGACATTAGCACATCAAAATTTCACTGTAGAACACCCAGGTGAAATGTCATCTGTGAAAAAAAACACAACCCCAAAAACATGCAGGGAAAGAATGAGGTGGATTTTGAGCAGATATTTATTTCTATTAAGGACCACGTTAAATTTCATGTAAATGCCATAGTTATGACTGTGGGAAATACTGAGGGAAAAACAATTTTCACTTAATACTAGGAACAACAGAACGTGAAAAAATACGACTACAAAACCTGTCAAAACTGTTTTGCTACTACAGTCAAACGTTAGGATTTTTCTCCCTTTTGAAGGCCACTGGATTTGCAAGCTTGTATTGAGGTTTAAATATCAAACAGATTCCATCTAACAGAGTACTTGACAAGCCTCTTGTCAAATGTATTTAATTTGCATGTGGTTTTTTTTTTTTTTTTTTTTTTTTAAACTTTTGGGGGGGTTCCGCAAAAGGGAAATTTAAAAAAAAAAAAAATTCCCTTTAAAAGAGTTTTTTGAAAACCCTTTTTTAAAGTTTTTTTTTTTTTTTTTTTTTTTTAACTGTCCAGTTTGCAGTACCCTCCCAAGAGTTTAAACATGACATTCCTTCTCCTTGGTGCTTTGCCATTTTTCATTTGGCAGATGCTAACTACCACACCCTTCCATTTCCTAAGCAGCACAAGACACTGTGAACTGCCCTTTTCTTTTGTCACCCACATCATCAATAGCATTACAGCCCTGGAGCATGACTTACAAATTAACCAGTGCCCCTTTTGTTGATGGGATGCTTTCTTTTGCAGCCACATCTGGGTAAAAAAATATTGTCATTTTGAATGACAAAAAAAATATTGTCATTTTGAATGAACAGGGGCTAAAGGTTTCTTTTAAAATTTTCAGTAAATGGAAAGATGGATTTTTTTTTAAGCATATAACTGGATCCGGGTGACGTAGCTCACCAGATTCGGACAGTTTGAGAAAAGCGTTCCTGTCTCAGTCTGTAATTATTCGTAGTTATACCATGAAATATTCTACTGGAATGAGCTAAAGAATTTTGAAAATATTATTAAGTATATTTATTTCTTAGGTGTATTTTACTTTTCTAAATATATTACTCATTGATTTAATTCAATCAATAATCTACCATATTGTCATCCAACTATAGCAATCCAGAAACATTTTCTGGCTATGGAAGAGGCTTAATTATTAAGCCGCATCTTCCTACAAAGCTTCAGTATTTTGATTGGAAAAAAGCATTTCTCATTGAAATAATACTGAAGTGGAGCACAAGCCCTCCTCCATCTATCTGAATGTTAATTAGCTTTTCAGGACAAAAGGCCAATCACACTGAAACACATTGAATGTTCAAGACAGCTCAATGGGGAACTCCGGTGGGACAACAGTGTATCTTGGGTCAAGTCTAGGGATGAAATCCTTGAAGTGTCTAGATGCTTCAGTATCAAATATGTCTAAAACTTTCCTATTCATGAGAGCAAACCTGAAAAAGAACAGATTTGTGATAAAGAAAACACTTTCCATTTATTTACAGTTACAACTATTATCAAGTGCTTCAGTATTGGAATGGTTTCATTATTATGAAATATTGTCCTTCCTTTTGCAATGCACAGTGATGAAAGGCATTAAAAACCCAGAGGGTTTAAAGTTTAATAGCAGCTGAGGGAGATACATGACAGTGGTGCCCCTAGCTAACAAGGCAGAGGATTGAGCTAGACGTCTGGAGGTCCCTCCCAGCCCTGCTTCTCTACGCTTCTATGAAACAGGGATCTCAGCTATGCTACACTTGCAATTTACTTCCGAAGCTGAACACATTTTTATTCTAGACATGAGTCACAGAGCACATGCTTAATATCATACTTTTATACAATACAGCCTATGTGGGTTTTGTTTTTTTTACCATTCCTCAGGAAAAATGTCTCCCCACCACAATCTGAGAGAAAACATATCCCTGTCCCCATCTGCCCTGAATCCTTACAGCAATTGTAGTGGAAGAAATTTAAGCATTTTTGGAGTGCTAAATAATTGACCTACACATTTACTGTATTTACTCAATTCTGAGACAAAGTTTATTCCTCATTCAACAGTGGGGGCAATGCTTTTCCATCTTCAATTCAAGTATGAGATTGGGGGCGATGGGGTGGGGGGAGGCAGGCCCAGC
>NW_017729032.1:14012194-14027704 GCF_001723915.1 Gavialis gangeticus | reverse complement strand
GCAATGCTTTTCCATCTTCAATTCAAGTATGAGATTGGGGGCGATGGGGTGGGGGGGTGAAGACAGCTGCTGATGCTCTGGCTCCAGCTCTGGCTCTTGCCCCAAACCAGGGCTGGAGCTGCAGCTGGTCCCCTTGCCACCTCCCAGCTCTACCCTGCTGCCTCTCCCCCACCCCACTGCCGCAAAGGAGGTGGGGAGGGAGGGATGGGCAAATTTAGGACAACCTTTCAATAATTAAATTCTGTACTTTGGGGGATCATATTAAATTCAGGTTGTCTTGGATTTGGGAAAATACTGTCTATCATTTGGGCACACATCTGTTATGTTTCACGTAATACTTCACACTCCATAGGATTCTTAAGGAACCTTTCATCTCAGACGAATTAGGGAGGGAAGTGTTCTGCTTAAGCATAAATCTGCTGCTATGCTCTTCTACACAACAGTCATCTGTATAAAGCTAGTTTGTGAAACAGAAAAGATGGGATGGAAGGGACCTGTGGAGGTCACCTAGTCCAAACCCCTGCCTAGGGCAGGATCATCACTCTCCAAATCATCCCACAAATCCTTGTCTAACCTACTATTAAAACTACACAGTCTAATGCTAGTAGTTTAGTTGTGGCAGTAGAGTGCAGGCTGCTGCTTTAAAGCTAGTTCAGGTATGTTGATATGAGCTGTGGTGACTCCATTATAAATGTCCCCTAAGTTCTTACCTGCCCTTTGTCAGCCGTAAAAGGAATTTCCAGTACGAAGGTCTTAGATTTTGAACTTCCATCACAGCCTGCAAACAGAATTTCAATTATAATTTCTTCAAATCAGTATGTAAAACATTCCTTGGCACAGGTCCTAAGAAAAAGAAAGTGAATTCCTACTCTTACTCTAATGATAGGTAGCCACAAGCCAGCTATGCTCTTGCTGTTGGGCTATACGCAGATGAGTAGTCATGCTACCAGCCATGTTCTGATTACCAGACAACAGTCTGTTATCTCCACTTGGAGCAGGGTGATCGCAGCACCTCAACCCATCAATTCTCTTAATGTAAAGATGGAAAATATGCTATGTTTAACAGGGATATGGATGTGTGACTGGAAATTTATTTTTGTTAGACACTTGAGAAGGAAACTTGCAGGCAAGGAATTTAATTTTCTCTGTCCAGAGGGGTATCAAAAATAGATCCTCCCTCCTGGAGAGCAGAAATCTCCAGAAATCCATTTAGCCTCAACACAATAAACTGGATTGGGAGGGGAGGGGCTCCAGATGAAACCACGTGGAAATAAAGGTGGGGTCTGAGATGTAGCAGGAGACGATCAAAGTCGATTTATTCAGGAGAGGAAGGGCACTGGTAGCCATCCTTGGATGCAGATCCTTCCAGCACTGCCCAAGCCTGACTGGGAAAGGTATGATGAAAGAACAGGTGGGGATGGGAAGGAGTGAATGAAGGGAGTGAGCTGGGCATGAGAAATGAAGAGGTGTCTCTGAGGTACAGAAAAAGCAGCAGGAATTATTACTGAGAGAGCGGGCAGAAAGGATGGAGAAGGAGATTCAGGAACAGCAAAGGGAGAAAATGACTGCAGCTTGTCACATGCTGTGAAACTGGAGATCTCCTTCTTTGTTTCTGCCGATTTTGTACCAAGCTGTAATTGCAGCAAAAGTTAATTGAGTGTGCAATTTGCCAACCTGGCAAAAAACTGTGGGGAAGGTTAAAACTCTTTGAGGAAAATACTGAGTGAAGCAAAGTTTTCATCAATGAGTTCATTTTGTACTTCTCTTTTGTACCTTGAGGTTTCTTTCAAAAGAAGCTAGTATCTACTCATGATGCTCACATTACATTAGAAATGGGTGATCTGCGTCATGGAACGATTAAATGACCTTTTCCACATTGACACTTCAAAAGCAGGGAGAGAAAGCAAGGGACCAGGCTCAGAGATCATGAGTTGAAGTCTCACTTAAATCACCAGATTGTCCTGCCCCTCCTCAGGATAGTATCCCCATTTCAACCCACTGTTTTATTCAAACATTAAAATGAATTCAGGAATTTTGCTTTCTGTTTGAAGCCTGAATACTCACTGCCTGAAAGCAGATAGCTGTGGAAACAGCATAGATGATGCTGTCTGCATGAGGAAAATAAGGAACCTTTCCTGCTTCAATGCCTTTGAAGTACATGGTCTGTAAAAGCAAAACACACATGCCAAATAAATCATATGTTAAAGGAAAGATACTGACTTTTGTATTTAGATATACTTCCATTCCTGGAGTCTTCAGCAAATATTGTGATAACTACTGAAATTAACATATAATTTTGTTACACTAACCACCAGGGCCTGTAAATTAATCTGGACATTTTTAAACTTCCTTATAACATTTTCTTACTGGAGCGAAGAACATATTCGGAGTTTCCCAAGGTGGTTGGCTTCAGTCTAAGGAAAGGGGGCATATACAGAGAAGTAACAGTGGAAATATGGAACGCTCTGTGAACTCTCTACAAATATAAGGAAAGGATTTGGTTTCCTCCCCCTCATTTTGTACTGGTTCCCAATACATCTAACCATGTCCAGGTCTGAATGAACTTCCTCATACCACTCCTGAAGCACTCCATTCAATTGTACACAATATAATCAATTGTGCAATCCCATCCCTGTGCATCAAACAGCACACGGCCTTCCCGAGAACAGGAAATGTAATGATGGAGGGTCTCAAAAGATGGGGGTGGGAGGAGGGAGTCAGTCTTTATTTAAAAAAAATAAGCTTGGTAGGAAAGAAAAAGATCTGATGGAGTGGAAGAAAGAACAGACAGCAAAGGATGTACGGAAGAAAGAGAATCTGGTGAGAAAAATGCAGGCACGGTGTGTAGTGTACCAGGGAACAAGGTGGGGATGAAGATGTCCATCCAACCACCTCACTGATAGGACATGATACAACCAATGGCTTAGAACCAGCAACAAGGTAAAGTGAAGCACAGATGGTCATTGCATTCAGCAGTTTAATGCTCAGAACTTGCATACCTTTCCTATCCTCGGTTTACCAAGAGTAATTAACCACTTTTCACGCATTATGAGAGTGAACATTGTCGCAAATGGCTGAAATGACTTATTCAAGGTGATGTGTTGGAAGATTTCGACCTAATCATTATCTAGCAACAAAGACACCAACTTTTCAAGAAAATTGCTAAATAGGTTGGTGTAGAGTGCCAAAGGAGCAGGTCTGTACAACAGTTGGGGGGGGGGAAAAAACAGTTTAGCAAAATAACCCTGAGATCATACAAGACAACATGCGAGATTCTATTCAGAAATATTAAGGCAGCACCATTTGGTGCCTTAGTAATACAAAAGTATAAAGGAAATGCTACGTGGAACATAGTACAGCTTGTATTTTTTAAATTAAAATGGTAGCAGGTTTACAGCAAAGAAAAAGGAAGTCAAAATATTAATATGAAACTAGGGAAATGATCTTTATTGCATTTCTAAAAATATGGAATTTTATTATATATTTTCTAACAATTAAAGGTGAAATTTTCAAAAGCCCCTGACTGGTTTAGGAAAATAAGTTCCACTTTTAAAAGTGCGACTGGGGAACTGAAGAATTTAAGGCCCAAATCCACCTTTTCCATTAGGCAGATAAGAGCACTTACATGCGACTGAAGTTAGCTGTGAAGAGCGGGGTCACTTATGCAGAGTTTAGATCCTGCTCCCTCTGATGAAAGGCAACTCAAGTTCTAGGCTCCATCAGCCAGAAAATGCACATCAGCCACTTCCCAGGATAGTGTGCTTGCCAAGATTAGGATCACGACACTGTCAGTGGTGATAATGGATCCCTTCTGAGCATGCTCAGGAAGACAAGTCAAGTCATTCAGAGAGGTGCAGGATCTAAAATCTGTAGAAACAGCTTTTACTGCCATGTATGTGACTTATAATAGCTGCATAATTGCTCCTTAGCTGCCTAAAACAGGAGTTGGATTTGGACCTACATGCAAGTGGCATTCTAACAGACTTCAACTCTTAAGTGTCTCTGGCCAGTGGTGGATATTGAAGAAACCATGTGATGGGATCTGAACCCCAATCCCAACAATTGCATGCCTTGCCCTGCCACATATTCAGGGCAGGATGTGTGATTGGGGACAGATCTCAATCATGCGACTGCCAGCAGCCCAGCCTGCCAGCTGCAGGAGATGAAAGGCTCCCTGAGGATGGAGTCAAGAGGATCCCAGTGCAGAGGAGTTTAAACCAGGCAGGGCTGCTGGGTGTGGAGGATCAAAGGCTTCCAGCGTTAATTGTGTAATAAGTGTAACAATTGCCAGGGGTCTTAGACATTTCTGAAAATGGCTTTCAGGCTCCTAAATCACTTAGGGGTTTTTAAATGGTTTACCCGAATGTCAACATGGTATTTCACAGAATGGGTATAAAGGGTATTATAGATCTTGAAGATAAGAGGAGATGAAGTTTGCTATAGAAAGACCTTTTATAACAACAAATCTATCATGAGGCAACAAGTCAAAGAAAGTGACTATTTACTACCCTGAAACAGCTTGGAGTTGCATGCTTTTCTTTTTGAGAAAGCATGCAGAGTTTATTTTCTTGAGCACAGTTTGATCCTCCAAGCAGCACACGCCTCTTTGGTCAGTAAACCTTGGCTTGCATAAGATGGTAAAAGCAGTAAAAAAAATGAGAAAGCACATAGCGTTTTTCTTATTGCATTGCAGCCACAATGTCTCAGAGTAAAGTCCAGAGAAAACCATCAGCAACACAGCATAACATTTCCTTATTATAAACAGAAAAATGCTCAAGTAAGTAAACCTCATACAACAAGGATGATGCAACGGGCCTGAGATGTTTCGATCCATCATTAGATATATCCAAAGAGAATTTGAATCAGGATTACTAGGAACGGGCACGACTAGGTTACATATCTCTATGTTTAACGTGTCATTTTGTTCCATCATTTTTCACATTTCTCTCTGTTTTCACCTTTTCAAAGGGAATTCAAGTGGCGGCAAAAGGAGTTGGAGACTGAATTCCCTAACATCAATAGAAGGAGACTGACTCAGGGACAAGGCACCACCATGGACAGGCACTGTCAATTTATTCCAGTGATGTTGCTGAGAAAAGAGCCATGATTCTTCTTGGAAAAATTATAGTGACAAACTTAAAAGCCTAAATACACCGCTCCTAGTCAATGTTTCAAGGCTTACCCTCCCTTTTAAGAACATAAGGGTGCATGTGGACGTGCTGCAGGGCTGCTCTGATGTGCTGTAATTGCAGCATGTCAAAGCAGACTCCATTAATCAAGTCTGCCAGAGCGTGGCAATTACCGTGCTCCAGCCACCTTCCGCGTCTCATATATATGTCTTCGTGCTTCAAAATGGTAACGAGATGCTTAAACTAAAGCTTGTTGCACTAGCTTTGGTTCAAGAGTCCCCGCCATCATTTGGAAGCATGGGGATGCTAATACATGAGAGCCCCACTAATTAAAGTGCACTCCCATGTAAATGTGCCCTAAGAGCTGCTATTTACTGGACCAGACCACAGGCCCATCAAGCCCAGTATTTGCAGTGGATACTGGCTAGAGCACTCTGTTTGGTGTCCTCCCTTGGCACCTTGGTTATTAACTTGTAATCTTCACTCCCATCCCTGTTTTGTCATTTACTGTCCCAAGATATCAACTGTTGTACACCTAACAGCCTTTCTCCTGAAAGGGGCTTGTGGTTCCTGGTGGACCTAGGCCCACTGCAGTTGCACAACAAAATAGGTACATCTCACACACATCCCTGGCATATAAGCATTTAAAAGCACAATAGGACCTGATGTATGAGCCCCACAACTGCGCTTCCTGCCATGCCACATGTGCAGAAGGTGTGACTGTGGGATCAAGCATCAGATCTCATCACACCACACTGCCAGTAGTAAGCTCCCAAGGCCTGGAGCTGCCAGCTAACCCAGACTCCCAGCTGCGGGAGCACATGGTATAACCCTGCGGCTGGAAGTCCAGATCAGCTGACAGCTCCCAGCTTCAGAGACACATAGTGTGCCCCTGTAGCTGGGAGCCCCAGCCTGGCTACATGTTCAGTTAATGGCATGAAAGGAACCAGCCACAAATTTATTACGTATATTTTGTGTAATAACTTTGTGTGGCTCATTCCTTGTTTTATCATGCCATTAACTGCATTGCCATGTGGCCAGGTAACTACTTAACATGTGATTAACTGGTTAATCATGTCTTAAGTGCAATGTGGCCCAGGGGGCACAGTGGCACATACTGGATGCTGAAGGGAAGGCTGAATGGGGGATATCTATTCTCATTCCTCTCCCATTGCAGCTTCCAGCATACAGAGGTTTCTCTCCCAATTCATGTGTTCATAAATTGTGATTATAAATATGGATATGCAAACAATGTCTGGGGAGCTGTTATGAAATTCTTCTTCTTCTTTACTTTTCTTTGGCTTACACTATTTTATCAGATCTCAGAGATAAAAAAGGATCAATTTACAAGCAGAAAGTGTCATTTAATCAGTGCTCACTTCAGTGGATGGATCAGTGGAAAATCTGATTCATTAAAGTAAATAGGTAAGCATTCTTGGCTATATGTTAAGACCTAAGCTATTCTGAATTGCCCCAACCTATCATTTAGACTAATGCTGAACATCAGGAAACAAAGTCAAGAAGTCAGCTGTAACTTTTGGTAATAAAACTGAAACTGAGGGCTAGTGCTGATTTGTATTTCTGGCAGAAGAGACAAAAGGCACATTCCTGGAACTTCAGATTTCTGCAATGATATGGAAAGCAGAGGGCTACCAAGGAGACAAAGGAGAAGTTAATGGAGAAAATACGCAAAGACCAATGGCTAATGGACCGTTAGGTTTAGTCATGGAAAGGAAATGAGGTCATAAGACGGATCCATCATTTGGCACGTGTTTGCTTGCATGCAGTTCTATAGTGAAAACGTAATGTGATACTGTACACTCTGACAAAGCTAGTAACATTTGTCTTCTTTCTCTGCCTTATTACTGCAGCTAGGATGAAACACCTGGGAACCAGCAGTTCATACCTTACCTCCACTAATTTGGAAGCTAGGTACATGGAGATAGTAGTACTTTTGTAAAACATCATAGAAACTCCTGCCAGGGACCCTGCAAAAATTGAAAAACAAACAAAAATAAAAACATACACAAGATTTTCAACTATTTCTTGATGCTGCTGTATGATGCAGTGCTCAGCACAGCTGATGTTACACAAGTTTGTGCTTCCTGCCTCTGTATCAAGCTTTAGTGATGTTTCTGTGCTGCATATGAAAGGGTGTTTTATGTGTCAGCTTGTCAAAAAAAGACAGATCCCTTTTGTTTTGGCACTTTGAGATAAAGCTGAAGTCCAGTGGCCAGCAACATGGCCTCAAATCTCCCCCCACATCCAAAGACCCCAGCACAGAAATGGCATAATGAAGGGGTGCCAAAGATCCAGCTGGGAATTCACAGGCGAGACCCATTGCTAAATTCCCAGCTACAAAGCTTTGCTGGGGTTGCACGCTGACAGGTGGGGGTGGGTAGGAGCAATATCTACATTAATCTCTGTGCTGACTCTTGCCCTACCACTATCACTGGGTCCAGATCTGGCCTGTGAGGCTCCTTGTGGCCCACATCCACCTTGGGGCTTCATGAGAAATGGATACCCTGATCTAATGGACCCATGCAATGGGGGATCCTTTGGTCCCGTCTGTGCTCACCTCTGCTGCACAGGAAGGCTCCACTGAGTACTACACCATCAGCATGAAATCCCAAGCATACTCTGCACCCCAACCCCTGTTTGATTCTGCAGCCACAGGGCCTTCTTTGGCCATAGTGGGAAGTGGCAGGACCCAACCCTCTTTTAACTGCAAATGCCATTGTATTCAAAACAACAGAAGAGTTCCCAATTAGAAACTGGGAAGGAAATCTTAGAAAGTAAAAATTGGTAGTCATCTACATGAGTCAGGTGTCAAGCAGAAGGCAGGTCAGGGTAGCATCTTAGAGACTAATATGCTCAGAAAGGCACAAACCTTTGTAGGTGACAGCCTACTTCATCAGGTGCTATGAATGGACTTGCAGAGAGCAGGGGTACAAAAAAAAAAAGGAATAAAGTAATTTAAAAGATAAGGACAGGGGAAGGCCATTTATGACAGAGGCAAAGTGGGGTTGAAGAAATCAAAAGGGCAAAACAAAGCAATTAACCCACTGAGGGTTAAACTCACTGAGGAGCATAGGGGTTATAAATGCTAGCTAGTTCAGGTATCTGGATGAAAATGCAGCATCTCTGAGACCATACTTAACACAACCCAATCTACGAGTGATTTCTTGTTTGAAAATGTTATGTTCAGGTTGGTTTCTACAGTTTGGGTGTTTAAGAAGTTCTGCTGTTTAAGAAAAGCTATTCGGAGGTCAGTGATGGAACGTCCAGGGAGGCTGAAGTGTTTTGCCACAGGCCTGTGCGCCTTTCCGGCATTGCTGTCAAATCACTGCCCACTCATTCTTTCATGTAGGGATTGCCCCATCTGTTCAGTGTAGGCAGCAGAGGGGCACTGTAAGCATGCTGTAAGCACTGTAGCATATGACATTTCTAGAGGAGCAGATGAACAAACCCCACGCACTATAATTCATGTTCCTTGTTCATCTGAGCAACCAATGTCATATATGCTGCCACGTACAAAAGCTTATGTCTTTCTGAATGAGTTAGTATCTAAGGTGGTGCTTCCCAAACTTTACCCCAGCATGACCCTATTTATGACCTCATTTCCTTAGCATGGCCCCTCACTCCCCAGGTGTCCTACACTCCCCACCCACAGCCCCCTGGCCCTGGCAGTGCCCTCACTCCCACCCACAGGTGCCCCAGGGCCAGGGCCTCCCACCCCACAGGTGCCCCAGGGCCAGGTGCCCTAGGGCCAGGATCCAAGCTCTGGCTGCTGCCTGTGGGAAGCAGTGTCTGCTTCGGCTGGAGCGGAGCATGCAGCCCAGCTCTCCCGACCCCCAACTCCCTCTCCTGCGGGCAGCATGGCCAAAGCAGAGCCTGTGGGGGAGAGAGGAGAGGATGTGGGCTGCCCCCCCTGCCACCCTCCCCACCGGGGCTCCATGGCCCAGCAGGAGGGACCACTGTGGAAGGGAGCACTGCACTGCTGCGTCAGCTTGGCCCCCCTGCTCCCCTCTGCCATGTCACCGCTGCTCCTCCACCTGCCTGCCACGTTGCTTGTGCCCCCCTGGATCCATGTTTATCCTGACCCATGTTGTGATCCCATTTGGGGTCGCAACCCACAATTTGGGAACCACTGCTATAAGGTGCCACCTTGTCCAGCTTAGAAAACAAAAGACAATGTTACACTTGTGCAGAAAATAATTGGTACTCAACGTGCCTGGACATTTCCTTTAATAAAAAAAAATGTATCACATTTACATTGTTATTCATGCCTAATTCATTGGAGCCTTATAATGACTGATTTCCACTGCAGTACACACTCAGCATTTGTTTTCTTGTTAATAAAATACATAGGAATTTTGGAAAAGAACGGGGGGAGAACGCCAATTATATGCTCAAAAGTAATAATATTTAGAGAATCTGAATCAGGTGCAAAACCCATTTTTTTTCATGGACTTACCAGCTATAAGTGCATGAAGCTCATCATCCAGATTTCGTACCCAGCGCAGGAAACAACTAGTGCCCTGTGTTTGAGAGGATAAAGCATATACTTGGTTAGTATTTTTTAAAATGCGTTAGTTTTATAACAACGCACACAGCATCCAATAATCGAACTTATTAGCCTCAATGTAAATGTTCATGAAGGATAAGCAGGCATTATAACAATAAATTGCTTCTATTTCCACTATAGCCATGAGGCATCTATCAGTGTAGAGTCTGATGCACTTCATACAGTTTCAGTTTTTCTCAGAATCAGTCTAACTGTAACCAGACTTGTTAACTTTAAGCATCCTTTAAAGAAAGGAAAAGAAAGCCAGTTCCTGCTTGGTCTCCATCTACATGGAACAGCTTAATTTGCTGACCAAAACTCTATCTGGTGAGAGCACTTGCTGCAATGAAAACAAATAGTCCAACAGCATGAGAGGCAAAGAAGATGGTGACCTTCTCATGGGCCCAAACACCTTGAGACTGTTCATGTGTCAAGTTAGCAGGCCCAGTAAATTATGATAACTGAGGCCATCATGAACCCTAAATTGCAAAACCCTGCATGTAACTAGAAGTCCTAACTGAATGCAAAAAGACCCCAGGAGGGACCATCAAATCTTCTAATTTGACACTCTGTATGTCAAAGGCCACTGCATTTCACCAAGCTGCACCTGCTCTGGGTCCATTACCTTGTCTTTGAAGCATAACTTCTGTTTGGATAAAGCATGGTTTCCAAAAACTAACCCAATGCTGATTGAAGGCATGGGAATCCATCACTTTCTTTTGGAGTTTGTTCCAGAACTTAATAACTATTGCTATGTTTAATTTCTAAATGGAATTTGCCTTGCTTCCACCTTCATGCATTGACTCTTCTCTCGCCTTGCCTTTCTCCAGTAGGTTAAGAAGCCCTTTAGTATCCAGGATCCTCTTCCCATGAGGGCACTTGTGCACTGTAGTCGAGTCACCTCTCAATCGTCTCTTTGTCAAGCTAAAGTATTTAAGATTCCCATTGTAAGGCATCTTCGCTAGCCCTCAACTCAATTTTTCACTGTCTTTTTTTAAATATGGACAACAAAAGTGTATGCTTCTACAATTCTGTGATTCAGACAGAGCCTCACAAGCACCTATGTACAGAAGTAAACATCATTCCTCTAGTTCAACCCACTCTTCCTGTTTATACAACCAAGGACTGCATTAATCTTTTCTTTTTTTTTTTTTTTTGGTGCCAGAACATACATAGGCAATCTTACTGAACTGCTTTCCCAATATGACCTCTTCATCCCTTTCACAGTCCTAGCTCTGGTTACCCATCCTTTAGGTGTGGCCTGAGTTCCTTATTTCTATGGTTAGGGACAGACATTACACATAAACTGTTATAAGTGATCAGAAACTGGTTTAAATCTATAACAGAACATAAGTTCAGTGCACATACACTAGTTTAAAAATGGCTGAAACTGGTTTAAGACAAGCCTGACTGAATGTAGTATCAGACTTAACTGATTTGGGTGAAACTGGTTTATGCAATGTCTGTCCCAGACCCTGTTCTGGTTTAAGTTAAACCAGAGTCCCCCAGCATCCCAGATGCTTTGCAGCCCTTGGCAGTCCAGAGAGCAGGGCTGGCCCTGCCCCTGTGCTCCCAAGCCAGAGCTCTGGCAGAGACTACAGGCACAGCAGGATCTGCCTGGCTTCCCCCTAACCTCCCCTCCCCCCTGCCACTCACTGCTCAAGCAGGGATCCACCCCTCCCAGAACCCTTTCTGGTTTAAGTTAAACTAGATTCCCCCAGTATCCCAGATGCGTTGCATCCCTGGGCTAGCTGGGTTAGGCTGTCTGCTCCGGAGAACAGGGCTGGCCCCACTCCTCTGCTCCCTAGCCAGAGCTCTGGTGGAGACTACAGGCACAGCACTGTCTGCCTGGCTTCCCCCTGACCCACCCCCTTTATTGTTTGTTGCTCAAGCAGGATCCCTCCCTTCCTCCCTCCCATCTTCCACAGCATGGACCCCAGCCCCATGGACCCTAGGTATGTAGTATGCTAGCTAATGCTGAGAGGTGCCTCTGTGTGTATGACTCAAATTTCCCTAGGACAGGCAGACAGAACAGTGTCTGACTTGGGCTTTTTGGAGCTAATCAACAGGTCATTCCTTCCTTGGGGAAAAAAGCTGTTTAAGAAGAGCTTGAACTAATGAGAGAGGATTTTGTTTTGTTGATGGGATGATAAATCTTGTGTTATCAGCTCCCTGCTGGCTCCCTTGCCTGTCACGTTTGCAGACAGTATGAAGAAGCAGGAAGAGGGAGATTGAAAAGCTCAGTATCATCAACAGATGCATGCACTGTACACCCCCACTTTGCCTCAGAGTGCTAACTAGGGGGTTGGGTCTGGCAACACTTCTGTCCCTTGAGCAGCAAGTGGAGAAAAGCGTGGGACGGTGCAGGCTGGTGGGGGCTTAGAGCCCTCACTAATCAGTGTGTCCTTCTGGGGCCTGGCCACTCCAACTTCCCCTCAGCTCAGCACTTTGGAATGGAAGGGAGGGCTGGTCTAGCACCCCCTGACTTCTAACCTGAGCCACCACAGGCATGTGCCTGAATTTCCTCAGTCCAAAGGGAATGTCTGTACAGTTGAAAACTGACTCAACCTGGGCAGATTAGACTAACTTGCAAAGATTGAATCAATTCAGGATCAGGCTTTTTGAATGTCTGTCCCTAGCCCATATGTGCTATTCTGCATTTAGATGTATTAAAATACATTCTATTTAAATGGACCAAGACTACCAACTGATTCAGATCACTTCGTATGGCTGCTCTTTACTCTTCTACTATTAAACTATACTAATTGGCATCATCTATGAATTTCTATCAATGGTGATTGTAGCTTACTTCCACCACACTGCTAAAAATGTTGAATAGTATTAGGTCTAGTACTGATGCCATAGTGTCAATAAAAACCTGTAGCACAACTAGGTTAAGTGACAGGGACACCAGCTCCAGGCATCAATTTAGAGTGGGCACCAGAAGGGTGGCTGCTAGGAAGTCTGCATTGTGGCAACAGCAACCTAACTGTGGGAATCCTGCATCACTGCAGCAGTAGGCAGCGTAGCAGCAGCAGCTAGGGTCTTTGAGTCTTTGCTGTCATGTAAGACTCTTAGGTCCCTGGCACCTCCCCTCATTCTCCTGCTCTCTGGCATCTCTGTCCGAAGTGCAAAATTCACTACTTACATGTTTGTTAAAAATACTGTAATTATTTTGTCACTGACAGTAATTTGAGATGCCAGGTATTTAAATTTGCTTTTAGTATGAAGAGCAGTTGATATTTTAAAGTGCTTCCTGACAGAACTCCTGAGGGTCATAAACGCATCTTGTATTTTATTTTTGTTTTGCATACTTAGAGGGTACTATACATGATCTGCTTATGTTGCATTATGCTTAGTAGGAAAGCATAAGTATTGTTTCATATATACCGTATGCACTCGAATAGAAGATGATCCTGATTATAAGATCACCGCAAATAATTTGATTCTATATGTGGAAAATTTATAAACTTGTTAAGATTTTCCAGGTAAACAATCTAATTATTGGAGGTTTGCCTTGAATGTGTCCCCCTCTCATTGCCACAACAGGGTAAATAAATCTGGGGGGGTCAGGTAGCCCCTGCGCTCTCTGCTTTCCACCAACTTTTTCCCCTGGCAGCTCCATCCCCCTCTTTTTACCGTCATACCCTGCTCTCCCTGAGTGCATGGAAGTGAGAAGCAAATTTGAAAACAACAACTTTGAAACTAAACATGGCTGCATCAATTTGCATATAGTAAATTGATGCAGTGCACTTAGTTCATCCAGAATTGATGTATGTTACTTTTTTTTGAAACTGCTGCAGGTTTTAGCACAGGTACGCCATAAACACACTTTTGAGCAACACCTTAGGACCTACTTGTATGTGCAAACCATTTAGGCTAATGATTAACACATAGCACTGGGCTGGGCCCCAATAGAGTCAAAAACATTTCAAGCCATGGTGACCTCACAGCTCAGCACTGCTCACTATGTGCATGTGCTCCAGCACTGCTCCCCACAAAGGATCCACATCTTAATTAGCCTCCACTCATGACTGGAACCAGGTGTTCTTGTCACAAGTCCTGGGATGATCCAAAAATATATACGAGGTCCAGGGCAGCCTGGTCCAACTTCATCTCATGTATGGCAGGGCTATTAATCATATGCACCAGGCTGAGAGAGGGGACAACAGTGGGATTGTGAATGAACTATTTGGGGTCCTGTTTTGTGATGTTTGCCAAGCATTTAAAGCTGGTGAAAAAAACAGGAAACATTAAAAATGGAAAAGAAAGGTGCAGCGGTGGGAGTGAAGAGGAAGTCAAAAGTTACGCCATGTTGTGGCTCACCATGACTTAAAAAAGAGTCTGCAGTGAGTGGGACTGCATTTAATGGATAATATCTAGCTGGGGTCATATGAACTTAGTCTTACCAGGGGTCATACTAGCCCAGTATTCATTCCTGCCCAGGGCAGGGGGTCGGACTTGATTATCTGCTCAGGTCCCTTTTGAACCTACATCTATGAACCTATGAACCTACTACAATATGTCTTATTCAGATGGGCACACTACCCTATCCTTATGGAGCCTTTTGGCTGAGCACATACTGTTTTGGCAGCAGTTTAATGACAGACAATATATTTAGTGGGATTTTTGGTATGTGATTATAAGATGAGGGGCTTTTCCCCCATGCCAACTGGGGGGGAAGGGAAGGGTAACCTCATCTTGTATTTGAGTAAATATGGTATTATGACAGAAGTAGAATACAATACAATGCAAATCCAGTGTGTAGTCACCATTAAAGTTTCAAAATATTGGCTAGAATAGACCCTTTTTATGAACTTACAAAAGATTTGAGTAACGGTCACTTTAGCAAAAAAACAGGTAGAATTGGATTTCATTTAGCAGTTGAAGTTATTAAAGAAAGTACAGGTTGAAAAGTATTTTGAATGGGGCTTCTACTATATCGTCCAAGACATCTCTCTCAAAATTTGAGCCTATTTTTAACAAAAGTAAAGTATCATGACCAAACAAGCTGTTCATTCTACCAAAAAAGTTACGTCTGTTTTTCATTCTGGCTCCTTTTAATTACAGTAGAATTCTGTAGTGTCTTGCTTTCCAGTTGTTAATATTCTATCACAAAAAGACTTATGTTTAATTTTCAATGCGTCTTGTGTAGATTTGAATACCTGAATATGTCTGTAGGACTAAGTAATCTGGTTAAGGCCTATAAATATGATAGCTCAACATTAAAGTAGTGCAGCATGCTTAGGATGAGTGTACATATTGAGCTAGAGTCTAAGGAGATTGATTAAATTACTATAATTAACTTCACTGGCACTACCAATTTATAAGATGAAGATCTTATATCAGATATCCTTTATATGTTTAGAATCATAAAGGAAATACATAGATCATGGAAATGTAGGGTTAGAAGGGACTTGAGAAGGTCATCTAGTTCAACCCCCTGCTCAAAGCGGGACTATATCATCCCAGCCAAGGCTGTGTCTACTGAGTGTTAAAAACCTACAAGGATTCCACAAGCTCTGTAGGTAGCCTATTCCAGTCTTTTACTGCCCTATTAGTGAGAAAGTTTTTCTTAATACAGGTAAGTCAAATACAACAAAGTTTTTCTTAATACAGTAAGTTAAATACAACAAAATTGGTTCCTGAAAACTGCATCTTAAGTCAAAACTTTATAACTTGGAACCAATTTTCCCACAGGAACAATGTTGGAAATGGGGGATTGGTTCTTTTACCACACTCAAAACAGCTGCATCCAGCTGGTAAGTGTGTTCTGGTGGGGGAGAGGGGAGAGGTAAGGGGCACGGGGGGGGG
>NW_017729032.1:14009322-14012148 GCF_001723915.1 Gavialis gangeticus | reverse complement strand
GGGGGGTGCAGATCAATGCCCCCGCAGTGAGGGAGGGCTTGGAGCTGGAGCTGGGGCAAGCGCTGCTCAGGGAGGGGGTGGGTGGCTCATGCCACTGTCACCACCAGTCCAGCGGCTGCTTGTGTGGCAGCTTGTCCAGCAGCTCTTGCCGCTGCTCCTGCTGCTGGTCTGGGAGGGCATGGGGCAAGGGCGTGTGTCCCAGGATTTGTGCGGGGTGGGTGGGGCTGGGGATGTGCTCTGGGTGGAAGGTGCTGGGAGGGGGCTCTGCCCCCCCACACTTCTTGCCAGCTGGTGCAGGGCCAGGGCAAGACTGAGCCACTGCGCTGCCTCCGGACAAGGTGTGTGCAGTGATGGGAGCTGGCCCGGCCTCCCTGTGCCTCCTGGACAAGCAGCAGCTTTGCCCCAGCTAGGCGAGCAGCGACAAGCCATGGAACGGGCATGTGCAACCTGAATGGCAAACGGCGGGGGGGGCATAATTCCTGCTCCCAGTGCCTTCTGCCTGGAGCACAGCCCCTGCCCTGCCTGCCCCACACAGATCCTGGGGCACACGCCACACCCTCCCGGACTAGCAGTGGGAGCAGCATCAAGAGCTGCCAGACAAGCCGCCACACCAACAACCCCCAGATGGGCAGCATGATCCACCCCACCCCTTCCCTGGGCAGCACTTGCCCTAGCCCTAGTCCCAGCCCCAGCCCGAATACCTCCCTCGCTGCGAGGGCATTGATCTTCCCCTCCACACCCCTTCCTTCCCCCCTCCCCATCACCACAACAGACTTACCAGCTGGACCTAGCTGTGTCAACCATCATAAAGATGAAACCGGCTTGGGAACCTCAAAACAGGGTGTCAATTTACAAATGTCATAAATGCCATTTGTTGTAACTCAAAGTCATAAGTCAAGGGCTGCCTGTATCTAATCTAAACTTCCTTTGTTGCAACTTGAAACCATTGTTCCTTGTTCTGCCATCTATCACCTCTGTGACCAGACTAGCTACATCCTCTTTGGAACTACTCTTCAGGTAGTTGAAGGTTGCTATAAAATCCCCTCTCAGTCTCATCTTCTGCAGAATAAATGTGCCCAGTTCCCTCAGCCTCTCCTCACAAGTCGTGTATTCCAGCCTCCTAACCATTTTGTTGCCCTCCGCTGGACTCCCTCCAATTTATCCACATCCTTTCCGTAGTGGGGAGCCCAAAACTAAACACAGTACTCCAGATGCCTCACCAGTGCTGAACAGAGGGGTATAATCACTTCCTCTGACCTGCTGGCAACACCTACTAATGCAGCCCAGTTTGCTGTTAGCCTTCTTCGCAACAAGGGCACACTGCTGGCTCATGTTCAGCTTATTGTCCACTGTAACCCCCAGGTCCTTTTCTGTGGAGCTGCTACCCAGTCAGTCAGTCACCAGCCTAAACTGGTACATGGGATTTTTCTGTCTTAAATGCAGGACTTTGCATTTGTCCCTATTGAAACTCATGAGATTTCTATTGGCCCAATCCTCCAATTTGTCTAGGTCTCTCTGAATCCTAACTCTACCCTTCAGCATATCTACTACTTGCCGCAGCTTGGTGGCATTTGCAAACTTGCTGAGGGTGCACTCTGTGCCATCTTCCAGGTCATCAATGAAGACATTGAACAAAACCGTTCCTAGGACCAACCCCTGGGGCACTCTGCTCAATACCAGCTGCCAACTACACATAGAGCCATTGACTACTACTCTCTGAGACTGATGATCCAGCCAATTTTCCATCCACCTTGGTCCATTCATCCAACCCATACCACCTTAGCTTGCCTGAAAGAATGCTGTGGGAGACTGTATCAAAAGCCTTGCCAAAGTCAAGATAATCCACATCCACTGGTCTCCCTACGTCCACAGAGCCAGTCGTCTTATCATTGAAGGCAGCGAGTTTGGTTTGGCATGATCTGACCTTGGTGAATCCTGACCTTGGTGAATGCTGACTGCTCCTGAATACCTTTTTCAACTCCAAGTGCTTAGAAATGGATTCCTTGAGGATCTGCTTCATGATTTTCCCAGGGACTGAGGTGAAGCTGACCGGTCTGTAGTTCTTTGGACCTCCTTTTTCCCTTTCTTAACTATAGGCATTATGTTTGCCCTCTTCCAATCATCTGGGACCTCTCCTGATCACCATGAGTTTTCAAAGATGATGACCAGTGGCTCTGCAACCACATCAACCAACTCCCTTAGCACCCTCAGGTGCATCTCATCCGGCCCCATGGATTTGTACAAGTCCAAATTTTTAAAGTATTTCTTAACCTGTTCTTTTGCCACTGTTGGCTGCTCTCCTCCTCCCCAAACTGTGCTGCCAGGTGCAGTAGGCTGTGAGCTGACCTTGCTTGTGAAGCTGACACTACGTCAGAAGTTGGTTTTGAGTGCAGTGTCTTATCAGAACCACATGCCACCTTACTTTGCACTCTGCAATTTGTTGCTGATTAGCTTCAAGGTAGAATTTCAGGTGCTGATTTTGAGCTCAAATGGCCTGAGACCAGGTTGCCTCATAAAGTGTCTATCTTTCCAGGAAACACTCTCGTCAGACACTCCTGTGATGGTTTCTTGACTTAAGCATTCATTTTTCATCCACCTGGAATAACACATATCAACTGGAATAACCCATATGAACCCATGTCACAGTATGCGCCAATGTATTTTTGAGCACTGCTTGGGAGGACAATGGAAGAGTAGGTCTTGGCACAAGATACTGATTTCATATGTAAGATTTAAGGGCTGTGTGCGTGTGTGTGCAGGGGTGTGCGTGCAGTGGGCTGTGTGCATGTGTGTGCGCGTGTGTGTGGAGGGGTGTGCGTGCGGGGG
>NW_017729032.1:13990329-14004322 GCF_001723915.1 Gavialis gangeticus | reverse complement strand
AATAACCCATATGAACCCATGTCACAGTATGCGCCAATGTATTTTTGAGCACTGCTTGGGAGGACAATGGAAGAGTAGGTCTTGGCACAAGATACTGATTTCATATGTAAGATTTAAGGGCAGTTAATTTTATTAGTGGGTGAGAGGCTGTATGATAGAAGCAACAGGAAAAAAAGCCCAGCTCTTTAAGATGTGTGAATATATGGTGTTTTAGAAATCTAATGGCATAAATACCAAACTTGCAATGCTTTGCAGTCTCTAAACTTACTTTGTATATACTGACAAAAGATCCTAGAAAAGCGCCAAGCTGGAAGTTTTCCTTGTTGTAGAAGAGCGAAAGCAGCCGGGAAGGTTTTGTAAACAGATGCCTGAATGCGGATGGGATTCGAAGGCAGCACTGGATCAGGTATCCAACACTAAACATTCTAATGAAGCCCTAGAGAAAATGTTAAGAAATGGCAACATTAGAAAAAGGTGGGGGGAGCAAAAAAAATTGGAGAAAACTACAAGTAAAGTAATCCTGTATTATTGACACACAACCTATTAAAACACCACTTTGCAGATATTATCTGAAATGTATCCCCCTTCTTGGAACTTGAAGCTTGATTTTCGACCTAATTTCCCTGAAAAATAACAAAAGAAATAAAAAAAAAACCTAGACTGACTGCCTTTCCTTTCATTTGAATGGATTCTTAAATAGCCTCAGAGGATATGCTCTGTTTATCTCTGGTCCAAGGTTCTGTTCCTTTAAACAGTCCTGATGGCTTAATTTCCAAATTATTCTTCCCTCTTTTTCAACCACAAATGGGATTGGAGAGCAAAGCAATGCTGTAAAAATTATGCTACAGACTCAAAACCTGGAAGAAGTACTAATGGAGGAAAAAACATCCTTAACAACAAAGTCTTTTTAGAGACTGTGAGAATTAGAGTGACACTGAGTCCTTGGCATTGAATCTTACAAACAACCAATTTTGGAGGCTTTGCAAAATCTGCTGTAAGAGAAAGCTCAAAACCAAACAGGAACTCATGTGCAAAACTGTTCAAAAGGCTCACGTGGGACTTTTCCTACCCTGAAAAGCTGATACACTTCTGAGCGTCTCTTCTATAAAGTGCCATAAATAAATCGATGCTGGTTCTCCCTCAAACCTTTCTTTGGCTAGTTTTCGCAGTGGTTTCAAAAGCTTATTATACTTATTCCTAAGCCCACAGGTGACTTTCTCTGAAAAGTCTGAATAAAATGTGTCCATTCTTTTTTGAAACAGAATCATACAAATGGGAAGAAAAAATGTTTTCAGCTTTTTGTTTAGATGCTTTTCTGCAGTTTGGTAACTTCAGATAAATTTTTTTGTTTATAGCATTCTGAAAAAGCAAAAACAGTTTTTGGTTTGAAGACATTTCATTTGAAAACAGCTGAAAATCATGTGCTTGCCACTGGCAGTACATTCTTACTAAATTAGGCAGGCACTAAATGTGCACGTTTTTTGCCATTTGTTTGTGAGACTGTTCTCAGAATCATCAAGATAATTCTCATTGTCATTACAATGGGCAGAACTTTGGAATTAACAATCATCCAATTTATGAACTAAAATCTTTCTGTAGATCAATCCCTTGTTAAGCCTGCTTGCAGATGCTAAAAAAACCTCCAAAAACCAGTGCTTTACTTTAAACTTGGCAT
Organism: Gavialis gangeticus; assembly: GCF_001723915.1. Lineage (NCBI taxonomy): Eukaryota > Metazoa > Chordata > Crocodylia > Gavialidae > Gavialis > Gavialis gangeticus. Next base: position 14,002,647 of record NW_017729032.1, on the reverse strand, counting down.
GCTCCCATGCTGAGCCCAACGCATGCCCAGAAGAGCCAGCATGGTAGTTGTACCTGACTTGCCCAAACTCTGTAAAGACTGGGCGCTTTAGTGCAGCTTTTATCTAACAACTGATTGAAACAGCTTTAGATAAAAACACCAAAAGGTCCCGTTGAAGCACTGGTTCTGTACAGAAGCTGTGGAGCTGGGTAAAAGTAATGTACCACTCCTTCCAGTAAAGCGTGGGTTGTTTTTTTTTTTAATAACATTTGCAAGCAGCAAAAATTCCTAAAGTTTTATTTTCATTAAACATCTAATTATACCCTTTTCTTCCAAAAATGATTCTCTATAATTTTTTACTTATGAAACTGTTTCTACAAACAAGGTAAGCAACTGTAACAGGGTTCACGTTCCAGAGGTGGCTGTTAAGGCCTCCTGGTGACCATGCAACCCTTGCCTTGCTTAAGCTGTAGGGTGCTCTCCCATTCTCACACATCTGCCATGCCTCAATGCATTTATTTGAACAGAAGGGAGGCTGCCTAAGGGTCCTAGAGCAAGCCCCAGTTCTTCTACCCACCAGCAGGTTTGTCTCAGACCCTGGTAGGCTCCATTCTGCCCCTCTCAGGTTAAGTGAATCCTCCTGACCTGCCCATGCCACCCCAAGGCACCTGTAGCCTTAAGGACTGTTATGGGGCTCCATCTGCCCCTGACACCATGCCTATGCCTCGTGGCATCACTCCCTTCTTGGGACCTCGGCTTTCTCAGCCTTTGCCCCTTTCCTCTGGCTGCAAGCCTCCAGCCCTGGTGCATGAATTCATGTCCAGCTATCTCAGCTTAGTCTGCTGCTAGCCCTTAGCCCTGCACTTGCTATCTCCAGCACAGCATCTTCACAGTCCATCTCTCAGCAACAGGCATTACACCACAGAAATCGTCCCTTTTCAGACTCCAGGGCCAGACTGACTGTGCTGGCTCTGGGTCTGGATTATCTCTCCCAGACCTCACCCCTTTCTGGTCAGGTGACTCCACATGGCTGGCCACAGGTGCCCTCTAATTAGGCTTATTGACTAGTCTCTAAGTCAGTGCCTTGGAGCAGTGCCTTGTCTCCCCTGCAGGGCTTCAGCCTACAGCCCTACTGCAGAACAGCTAGCACTGCAATAGGCTTCCTACTGCTCACACGGCATTTTCCTATTATTCTACTGTAGAACAACTACCTCTGCAGTAAGTACTCACAGTCCCTACATCCCTGGGCTAATTCTCCTACAGCTTTTCCCTCGCAGCCTTCTCCCACCCGGGGCTCTTCCTGGGCTCCTTCTCCCTTAAAGTAACAGGATGCCTCAGGTTCTCCGTTACAGTGATATATCATAGAATCATAGAAAGTTAGGGTGAGAAGGGACCTCAGGAGGTCATCTAGTCCAACCCCCTGCTCCAAGAAGGACCATCTCCAACTAGATCATCCCAGCCAAAGCTTTGTCTAGCCAGGTCTTGAAAATCTCCAAGGGTGGAGATTCCACAACCTCTCTGGGTAACCTGCTCCAGTGTTTTACTACCCTTCTAGTGAGAAAATTCTTCCTAACCTAAACTTCTCTTGCTGCAATATGAGACTGTTGCTCCTTGTTTTGTTATCTGCCACCACTGATCACCGCTGCCACCATCTAGCTCCATCCTCCTTTGAACTCCCCCTTCAGGTAACTGAAGGCTGCTATTAAGAACCCTCTCAGTCTCCTCTTCTCTAGACTAAATAAGCCCAGTTCCCTCAGTCTTTCCTCATAAATCATGTCCCCCAGCCCCCTCACCATTTTGGTTGACCTCTGCTGGACTCTCTTCAACTTGTTCCTTTCTGTAGTGGGGAGCCCAAAACTGAACACAGTACTCCAGATATGGCCTCACCAGTGCTGAATAGAAGGGAAGAATCACTTCCCTTGACCTATTAGAAACACACCTACCAATGCAGCCCAGGATGTCATTAGCCATTTTGGCAATACAGCCACACTGCTGGATTATATTCAATTTATTGTCCACTATAACCCCTACATCCTTTTCTGCAGAGCTCCTACCCAGCCAGTCAAAACCCAACCTGTACTGGTGCAAGGGACTGTTCTGTCTTAAGTGCAGGACTTTGCAATTGTCCTTGTTGAACCTCATGAGATTTCTTTTGGCCCAATCCTGCAATTTGTCTAGGTCACTTTGAATCCTAGCCCTACCCTTCAGAGTATCTACTACTTCCCCCTCGCTTGGTCTCATCTGCAAACTTGCTGAGGGTGTGCTCTATGCCATCTTCCAGGTCACTGATGAAGACACTGAATAAAACTGGCTCAAGGGCCGACCCCTGGAGCACTCCACTTGATATCCACTGCCAACTAGACATCAAGCCATTAATTACTATTCTCTGAGGCTGATGATCCACCTTCCTTAGGTTGCCTGTAAGAATGTTCTGAGAGACCATATCAAAAGCCTTGCTAAAATCAAAGTACACCACATCCACTGGTCTCCCCCATCCGTAGAGCCAGTCATATCATGACAGAAGGCAATCAGATTGGTCAGGCATGACTTGCCCCTGGTGAATTCATGCTGGCTGTTCCTAATAACCTTTTTCTCCTCCAAGTGCTCAGAAATGGATTCCTTGAGGGTCTGCTAGATGATTTTTTGTGGGGACTGAGGTGAGGCTGAATGGTCTGTAGTTCCCTGGATCCTCCTCCTTCCCTTTCTTAAATATGGGCACTATGTTTGCCCTTTTCCAATCATCAGGGACCTCTACTGATCACCATGAGTTTTCAAAGATGATGGTCAATTGTTCTGCAATCACATCAGCCAACTCCCTCAGAACCCTCAAATCAAATAATAATATATGGAAGTGGAAGGGCAGTATTTATGCCATGGTATTTATGCACATAAATACATTGTGTGATTTTACAATGTTGATAGTAAACAGGCAGTACCCAAAGGTCTGTATGAACTCCAGGTTTCCCTCTGATTTCATTTTTAAGGATAAGTAAATTGTATTTTCTAAATTGTTTATGGCACAAGTGTGTGTGACTGATCTTATAATGAAAATCTCTACCGCAAGCTTATGGGCTATATGGAGTTAGTGATATTTTACAAAGTAATTCAGATCTAAATTTAAGGGTTAATTCAGATCATTACATAAAAGTATAGGAAGCTTCACAATAGTCTTAATAATGCAATTATGCCCCAGCCATATTTAACAACAACATTGCTGCAAAGATTATGTTCCTTCCTCAATACTTGTATCATTTCACCCCTGTGCTCAGTCCCCCTTCTCCATCACATCACCCACAGATGCCTCTCTTTTCTTTCAATGCCACTTGGACTGCTGGCATGCTAAGACCACTACTAATAATGGTGACCAATCTGGTCTCATTGTACTCCCCAGTCTGTCCAAATACATCTGTGGTCTGTTGTCTCACACTTAAAGTGTAACTTCTTGGGGGCACAGACCAGATGGTTATCTGTTTGCACCATGCCTAGCATAGCCATGACTATGGTTATGAACAGGTGCTATATTTGTATCAGGAGAAATGCATTTCTCTTGGCACAGAAAGAACATATAGCCATTCAAGTGGTTTTTTTTTTTTTTTGCAAAAAAAGAACTGGCTCTTCCCTGAAAAAATGAGAACACTTTTAACAAGCAAGATCTCTCTTCCCTTGGGAAACCTGAACAACTGTTGGTTCCTGAGGACCCTCAGTAGCCAGCAGTGCTCCACTGTACCTCTGTCTCTCCAAGGGAGAGAGACAGGCCCTCAGATTGACCTGTCTCAAACCAAGACAGCTCCAGCTGTGCTGCCTCCTGCTTTGAGTGCAGCTCCAGGTCATGTGGACAAGTCCAGCTGCAAGAGAATTCCCCTACCCCATGTGCCACAATGATGGGGAGCTTAAGTGGAATAAGTGAGGCAGCAGTTCCCTATCACCCTCTGCTTAGAGAGCTTGCCTTTGAGGCACCTTTGTTGCTCTCCATCCAGAAGGCTGGAACATTTGAACACTCCGCTCCAAATTTTTCAGCACTGACAGCTCTTTGTCTTTATGCCCACCAGAAGAAGCGCTTTTTAGTCCTGATGGATTAAAACATGACATGGTATAATAGTTAGGCTTTAATCTATACTGGTCACATTGCGAAACATTGGTTTATTGGTATAGGGTCCTAGCTTTCATAAGCAATGAACAGCAATTAGTAGCATGATGTACTTAGCTTAATAAGAAATCAGGGGAAAATAAGATAACATATTTACAGAGCATTTCCATTATCTACAGGGATAGGAAGTGGTATTGTTTTTAAATCAGCTAAGCAAGGTGCCAAACCACACCCCTTAATTTCCATAGAAAGACTGAAAGAAACAAGAAAGGAAGAAGAGAAGGAATTAAATCTGCATATCATATCTCTGCACAAGAACACTGTATACTGCAGAAATGTTGCTATATGAGACTAAGAAAAGCCAGAAATAGTGATACAATAAAATGACATATCTCCAAAAATCACTGAATAATCCATATTTAAAACAGATTCTTTAAAAAAAATAATAAACAGTATCTTGGCATTATTATAATTCATGTTAAAAAATATCTGTATTGAATCCAGTTAGCAGGTAAAGTGGATGACACATGCTGTTATCTGCTACAATGGCACAGACAAAATAGCACTTATCATACATATAACTATGATGGCTAATGTATGCCCATTCCCTACAATCCTTACCTCACCTATTTATATTACAGGATAGCACCAACTCAATCAAAGGAGATAGGAAAGATGTTCATGAAATATTGCTACTGGGCTCAAAAGTGCTCTTCAGAAGTTTGCAGTGGCAAGAAACAACCAACCCTTCCACCCCAATTATTTCAAATATGAAGTAGTAGTAGGCAACTGTTGAGCCTTCTGGATCATGGTGTATGCGTGAGAGGTCACCATGACCTTTGACAGGAATATAGAGGAGTGGAGGCTGCTCAGGCTCCACCCCCGCCAAACCTTTAGACCACTGAGACAGAAGCCAAAGGCCAGACTGAGTCTGGATGTTTGATGCCTTGATGACTGTAGTTATATAAATCTTAAGTGAAATCTATGAATATTAGATAGTAAATCAACTACTATATAGCATGAAAATAAAATGTTACTATATTAATGGCTGACTTATTCAATTAAATATAGAGCAGGAGAAAGAAACAGCCTGGAATGGTCATGTTAGCATAGTTATAGTAATACAAATTGTTCAGCAGTAAGCAGAAATGTAATAGAGGGGGAAAATCTGGTAATATGTATTTAATTGAAACAACATCACATTAAAAAACTATGCTACTGCTTTGTCAGTAGGCAGCTATTACTGATCAAAGGTGATCTTAGAAAGAGCTCAAAGCTACGTGTGTATATATTAATCCAGAAAACATCCCACTCTCTTAGATATCCACAGCTCGTTAAAATGCCGTATGTGTAAATACAAAGGATGCAATTCCATGCACATATTTTTACATATACTTTGTAAATAAAAATATATAAACTCCCAAAGTGCAAAATCAAAGAAATTCAGAAAAATGGTGGCCAATCTAACATTAATTCCACTAGTTATATCATTGTCATTCAGACTTTATGTATAATAGTATGCCAAAAAGAGGCCTTTGAAGAAAATGTAAGATACAAACCAAAGGTGCAGTGGAGCTTTCTAAAAACACCATAATCCTTTCCTTCGTTAGGCGTACTGGCTAATGGGAACATCATCTATTTCCTTAGTTATGAAGAACCTTAAAACAGCTGTGAGAGGCAAGGATTTCTTAAGGTGTTATATTTTATTAAACCAATGGTATAGTTGGGATAGAATTACACAAGCTTTTGAATGCAAGTATTTTTCAGGAGAATGCATTCAAAAGCTTGTCCAACTGTATCCCAACTATGCAGCCAAACCAATAAAAGACAACACGCTAAGAAATCCTTACCTCATGTAATTCCTGGACCATCACAGCTATATCACTGGAACGCTACTTTAACCAGCTGATCATTCTGCTGACTGAACCCCTTGACCCTCCAGCTTAAAACAAAGCAGCATGGGCTCCATCATTATTCAGGAAGGGAGATGCCTTTTCTTCAAGAAATTATACTCTAGAGAAAATAAAGTCTTGTGGGTGTATTTATAGCTGTCACGGCTGTGCATGTATCACTTTGCACTCAGGACCTATGGGGATTTGGATGAGATTATAAGGGTCAAAAGGCAAAGCATGTACAAACTAATGACCAGGGCAGCAGTCTGCTGCAAATGTGCATTTATACTGAAATTCAACCTAATGAATGAAGAGACAACATGAAAAGACCTTTGTATCACTTAAGCCCGTAATGTAGGCTTACTTACACACGTAAGCCCCATGAACCTGCACAAACCCTTTGCATTAGGGTGAATGTAACTCTTACAGAGCTTTCTAAAATCAGTAGTCTCCATCTATCCACTGGGAGATATATCTTCATCCATATACAAAATCCACATTTTTGGTGAATGCCTGATGCATTTTGGCCCCTGTTTTGAATGTTATCTTTCTTGGAGCCTTAAACATTCATTTCTGTAGCCAGAAATTGGCAGGGAGGGATCTTGGAAGCTGTACCAAAGCTACAAGGGGCTGTTAAACTGAATGGCTCTTGCCTGTGAACAATAGGGTTGGCTTTTGGAAGAACCACCGTCTTTGTGCAATAAAGAAGCCAGTGGGATATGGTCTCAGAGAAATTCCCCAGCTGCCACAGAGAAGCAGAATAGCCATCCAAGGATGCTTTAAAAGAGAAATATTCTTCAAGCAAGAGAACAAAACCCCAAAACACTTTCACCACCAGACATAGGATAGTGGAGGCCGGGCAGGTGAAGGCAAGAGGAAATTTTATCTCTAGTAAGGGTACTGATAAGAAACAGGGACTCATAAAAGAAGGCAAGATAAGACAAAGCAGTATGCATTCAGGATTTTTTTTTGTTTTCCACAGTTTTGCAACTGTTTTGTGTTTGTTTAAGAGTTGAGTGTGTGCATATAAGAAATTCTGTTGCTTACTGACTTCACTAAGAATATGTCTAAACAACATGGGAAGGCTGAAGTCCTAGTTTCAGAATGACTGGATTGTGGGGGAGCCACTGCCTAAGAAAGGTGCTGGACAAAATATCCATACTTGAGAGTATCTTTGAGAGGCCCAAAGTAAGGAGTTTGTAAGTGGCATAACCACCTGGGCAGTACCAGTTTCCCAATTCTGAATCAGAATGGAACCAAGATCTTTTGAAACTTTTTCAGAAAAAAATCAGAGAAAGAAACAGAGCAAGAGAGAGCGATCGCACCCTCAAAATACTCAAGAGGTTGGACGGTCAGGGCCCTTTCCTGTGATGTGGAGCGCTCACTTTCAGGTCCTTGCTCTGTTATTTTCCCGCATCCCAGGAGTGTGCCCTAACCACCAACCTATTAGCTAGTCTGGGGTGAGTCTTTCACCAATCTTTTCTATTAACCACTGCCCCCTTTGTATAAATAGTTAAAAATTCACTGGGATAGGACTTCAAACCTGAGTGTCTCACATACCAGTAAATTGCCCAAAAACAAAGGGTTACAATATTGCTGTTTCTATTTCAATTAACATTTAGTTATTTATACAGAGAGGAACATTTCCAAGTGCAGAGATTTAGAAGCATAGCCTGACAGTTAGGGCACTCACCTAGGAGTTAGGACACTCAAGTTCAAATACCCTCAAAATGTTACAAATCTCTCTAGATGAAACCTGTGTCAAAGCTGGTACGTACCAGTGAGGCTTCTGCTATAAATAATAGTGCTTTTGACAAATTGATACAGTCTTAAAAACTTGAGATTGTGCAATGAAAATGGACTGATTTCCATTTGGAGGTTAAGGGCATGACAAATGTTATAAAACATTTTAAATTGTATTAGTGCTTAGATGTCAACCACCTTATACACTGTCCAAAATACAAAGCAAATAAAAGCTTCCCCTCCCCACAAAAAATGTAAAGGTCTGAAGAGGAGACCTAATTGACAAATGAAAGGTTAATTTGATGGAGGAGATAGGTAATGACAAGAAAAAGCCATATGTAATTCTTACCCAACCTGGTGCAGTAATCACGATTTGCCACATGCCGACAAAGGTACTAACCCAGTATCAGTTTGCAGTTAGGTTATTTTATTTCTGGGAATCCTCAAGAACTATGAAACTGTGTTTAGTTAATGTCCATACCATGTCCTCCACCTCCCTTCCCTCCAGATTTGCATTCAGTCCTAATTTTGGTCCTGACTGTGCAAACCCTTTACCAAAGTTATGAAAACTTGACTAATGTCATGTTCCACACAAAGTATAATAATTAAAAGTTTTGTACATTAGGTATCAACATTTGAAAAACTGGACTAAATAATTATATGCTGGTTCATTTTTTCATTCTTTATGAAAATGGGGAATGGCATTTTGTGTAAGTTATGCTAAGTGTGTTAGTTTAAAATGTTCAGTCTTTGTGCATGTAACTAGAAGGTATTACTGGGATTCTAAAGATTTTGCAAATATTTTATTGCACACACTAGTCTTCTAGCCTCTAGACCAAAACACTCACAGACCTGAATGAAACGGTAGTGGCTGATACGATGTTTTGCTGAAACTGAAACAAAACACTATGCAACTTAATGGTGCACCAAAATATTTCAGTTTAAAAAAAATAGTAAAAAAATTGACACTGAATAACAGGTAAACTAACTTGTATAAAATATTAAAATTGCTATTGCCCTTTGCTCTACCCTAAGTTTAGCTACTCATACCTTTTAAAAACACCAAGGAATTAATTCCAACAGGATGTAAAATTTTAATGAAAAAGGTAGGGGAGTTTTATGGCAAAATATAGCCTCTGAAAAATCTCAACTGTCCAGACAGCCATATCTGCTGCTGCAGAAATTAAAAAAAAAAAAAATGTAAACTATTAAGAGACTGAGCTCTGCTGGAGTCTCACCAAAAGTAAAGAACGTATGGCAGGTGGCACCACCTGTGCCAAACTAATTCCAGCTAACACAATCTCCTCCACACAGTACTCCCCTGAAAAATATGCACTGACCATGTTATGAAGAAGGATAATTTATGCCAGCAGACACAGACAGCTCCCCCTGTGTACAGCAACTGTGGACAAATCTCCCATTACCCTTGCCCCTTAAAATAAATTAATAGGCAAGCAAGTCCAAAATCAAATACCAGTGTGCCAGATATGCACAGCTGTATGTGTGCTGCTACAGATCCATCTGATGAACACAGCACATTCCAGGTACTTTATTTAGGGTGGAGCTGCAAGAAGGATCAGTTACACAGTCCATCACATAATTAAGCAAACCTTTTGCTGATCTGTTTTTCATTCACTTTAAATTCTTGGTTGATTTTAATTGATCCCAAAGTCTCAGGAACTCCAAAAGGGCTAACTTAGAAGGTGTTTTTCACAAACTTGTCAGCTCTATAATGGAAAAAGCATCATCAACAGGCTTCTTCCCCATTTCTTACTTATCTATATTTATTCTGTGCTAAACTTCATGTTCTTACCAGTCTCAATCCATGTTTATAAATTTGCCTTCTTTTGTACTTACTTTAACGCAATATGAGATGCAGTTATCTTCAAAGTGTTTACAGCATCTATGCCTTGGTCCGTGTTTGCACCTGCAAAAGTAACAATGAAATCTGGATTAACTGGCAGCTGTTTTTTTGTGCAACTGACAGGAGACTTTGTAAATTTTTCCTTTCTAGAAACATAAAATATTTCCCTGCCACTAGTTAATTTGCAGTTGCATATGGTAAGGCATCGTGTATCTTTAGGATGCCATCAAGGGGCTGTGAACATTAATGCTTCCTTAATTCGTATTTCTGAAATATACACGAATGTGTTTTGACCCTGTACAAAGTTTTGCACCCGAAAGCTTCTCCACTATGGTTTATAAAGAAGAATTACAAATCATTCCACTCCATGGACAGGGAACTGCAGCAGGGCTTATCTACACTGTCTCTCATGATCAATGACCTCCCCTTAACTTCTATACTGGCAGTGGTTTTTCTAACTCTAGTTCACTAGCCTTGTTCCCTCCTGTACTATTCTAAAAACTACAGGGGAGCAATGCAAAACAGTTTTGCAGCTGAGTAGATACAGAGGTCCTTTCTAAGACCTCTTCATACTATGATGATTCCAGCATGGTGAAAGTGTGTTAGCTTCACTGTGGTATGAGACTCCTACTTGGGGTCAAGGATTTGACCCCAAGAATACATAAGATAACATTTAAGGGAGAGGGGTATATAGACATAGACACAGAATTAAAGGAAAGCAACTCTGAACCAAATTTTTAAAAAGTATGTTTTCCTGTAGCCAAAAACTTCTGGTTTAATGCAAAACAAATCAGACAATGTATATACTGTGCCAAATATCTTGGAAGCTTTGAATCATGTATTGTAAAGTATATTGGCCATAAATCATCCATGAGGTCAGTTAATGTAGCAAAAATTGTAATGAGAATGTGATCAAGTTACAGGCATTTAGACTCAATTATATCTGAAAAGAAACATGTGGAAGAGAAACCTGAGAGCATATTAGGATTAACAACTGAATGGTTTTTGAATGCATGGGAGCAGGGAGTTTGGAAATCCCAAAGGAAGTATACTCCTCTCATTTGTCAAGCATTTAGCTTCTAGCATTCAATAAACATATTTTTGCTAGAGGGCCTACTGACCAGGTCTTGCCATCTTAGTTCAAGCAAGGGGTATTTAAAAGGAAATAAGTCTACAGAACTCAACTGGGAGATCCTGTGATACTGCCCAAACAGCTTCTAGTCATCATGTAGCTTGTTGCTGGAGGTAACCATTTCCTTCCATTTGAAGGGCTTTCACCCACAAAGCAGCCATCTTCACCTCCTCCAGAACATGAGAAAATTTCCTCTCTACTGCATGACCTCTCCAACAACAGACCTTGGAGGCTGCCCTAACAGCACACAGTTGTACGGGACAAAGTTGGAGTTATGCAAGAGCACTTTTGAAAGACTAATAATTTAAGCACAGCAATTTACAGGTAAGATGAAAGAGGTGAAGATAGTAAAAGTCTTTTTTTTTTCTTTAAAGTAGATACCTGTCCATTTCTTTAGAATAACCCACTGTTTTCTTGGAAAGCAGGTTACTGATGCCTCTTTTCAAAGGTCTAAAAAATTGAGTTTTATCTTTCAATAAGCATAGTGTACGGCAAATGTGACTACTGCAATAAGCAACAGTATGTCATCAAGGTATTCTTAAAGGATAAGTGGGAGAACAACCACATGGTTCAAAACAACATGGTTAATTTAAAATAATTTAGGATCGATTTCCTTTCTAGCTGAGCTGTAATTATTACAGGCACTTCTGAAGTACAACTTTTATTTAGGGGGAAATTTACAAAGGACCCAGAGTGATTGAGTGATTTAGAAAATGATTCTGGCTTCTAAGAGACCTTACTTTTGATAATTTAACCTTAAGTTAATTCTCAAAAACAGTTCAGGTATTTAAAACAAACTCCAGACTGGTAAACTAGACCCACAGGCAGGACTTAGGAAGAAGCATTCAGATATCTAAACTTAGGTTTCCATATATTTGCAGAAGTCTTCTCACCTAAGCAGGTAGACACTAAACTTGACTCTGAAGCAAACTCTTAGCTGGGAGGGGAAGTCCTGGGTTCTGGTCCTTGCCACCAGGGTTATTTCTGTGTTTCATTCATAAGCACTCCAGGAAGCAGACACTAGAATTGAGATTTTTCTACTTCCCAGAAACTAGTCCTCCAAAGCCTATACAACTGCTTTTACAATTGTAATACAATAAAAGGCTTAGTTTGTCTGTAATGCTGGGGGCCAACTACGCATGCACTCTGGAGAGGGTGGGGGGCAATTGGCTGCACGGATCCACCCCCTCAGGCAGGGAGTCCTTAGGCTTTGAACCTGTATTGACTTGTAGCAGCTCCTGTCAAAGCTGACAAGAGACAGGGGCAATAGGACCCAGGAGGAGCATCAGCAGGACTAGGCAGCCCAGCCCAGCCCACCCCCAGCAACTGCACTCCCTGCCTGTTGGCACTGTGGTACCATGTGGCCTGGCTGCATTGCCAGAGCAGGGAGCATGGAGCCGTTGTTAGGGTGCATGTGTATCTGGCATGGGTGTGTGTGGTGTGGGTATGTGTGGGGTGTGTTGTGTGTGCAGCCAGGGGCAAAGTGGTAGGCTGGGTGTGGGTGTGCAGCCAGGGGCACAGTGGGTGGGTGGGTGCGGCTGTGGAGCCAGAAGCAGTGTGTGGGTGTGGTTGTGCAGCCAGGGGCAGAATGGGTGGGGGGTGTGGGTGAGGAGCCAGGGGC
>NW_017729032.1:13988132-13990232 GCF_001723915.1 Gavialis gangeticus | reverse complement strand
GGGTGTGGAGCCAGGGTCCGGGTGGGCAGGTGTGTTTGTGGAGCCAGGGGTAGAGTGGGTGGGTGTGGCCTGGGGTAGAGTGGGTGGGTGTGGCCTGGGGCAGAGTGGGTGGGTGTGGCAGTGGAGCCAGGAGCAGAGTGAGTGAGTGAGTGAGTGAGTGAGTGAGTGAGTGAGTGAGTATGTAGCCACTGGCAGAGTGCATGGGGGGGGGGTGTGCTCATGAGTCCCACACGCACTCCACACCATACACATGCCACCACACTCTCCTCACACTGCCATACACACAGACCCCAACATGCACACCCCCTCACACAGCCCAGAGATCCTCCCCCCACACACAATTCCCCACAAACCCCATACCCACCCACACCCCACATATCCACACACACACCCACAATGTTCCCTCACCCCATACACCCACAAACCTATACCCACCCCTCACAATATACAAGAGTAAAACTTCATTTTAAGCTGTTGTACAATCCTCTTTATGTACACTACACAAATACATGTAAATCAGGACAAAAATATTTTTTGAAATCAGATTCATGAATGCTGGACATGTTTCTTTTTTAGAATATAATTTGGTATTTTTTTGGTTCTAAGATGGCACAACCCCTTGCTGAAAGGAGTACTTTGGGGGGAGGGGATGGACTTCTGGTAGTAAAGGTCAGGGGTAAGAGGGTGCAACTTCTGGTCACAAGATGGCAGGTGCCCCACCGCCTAGTTGCCAAGGGGCAGAGGTATACATGCAGCCTTTGACAGCTTGCCAAAACTCAGTTAGTGGCCCTCCACCCAAAATAATTGCCTGCCCCTGGTTTATGTGGCCGGCCCCAAAGCGTGAGTGATGGGGGGCATGTAATCTCTCCCTGAAACGTTCTGTCATTTATGATGGGCAATCGGCTAGTATATATATAACCCTTGTCCTAGAAGAACAATCCTGTTTTGACCTAGGGAGGCACATAAGCCCTTCCTTTCTTGGAAGGACTTATTCCTTTCTTCCTTCCTTTCAGCAGTTGGGGAGCAGGAGCAGAAGGAGCAGGGCGCACGTGTGCCACACACGTACCCCCTTACCTTGGCGGCGAAGGCAGCAGCTGCGGAGGAGACAGCGGCGGGGGCAGCAACAACTGATTCCCCCTAAGGTAAGTGAGGCAGGGGGTACAGCACAGCTGAGGCGGATCCAGAGGGGAAGCCCTTCGGAGCTCTCTTAGCTCACCCAACAGAGAGCCGTGCTCCTGAGTCACGCGTGGGCAGCACACACTAACAGTGAGCGCAAACAGGCACGCTCTGTAAGGGCGCGCCGGTGTTTGCGCCAGCATTCATGTAAGGCAGGCACGAGGTAGCTGCCAAGAGCAGCACCTCCAATGATCAAAAGCTGTAGGCGCAGCTCTGCAGACATGGTGCAGACGCGGAGCATGGCTGCCAGGGGCCCTGCCCTGGTGCTGCCACCTGCCATGGGCTCTTCTGAGGCCTCCACCCAGACGGACCTCATGGTGGGGTCAGTGGCCCCTTGCCCCCTGTCTGTAGGGTGCGGTCCAGGGGGCGGGGCCTGGTGGTCCCCTTGCCTGCCCCTCCTGTGCACAACTTAGGGCCCTAGAGGAGCAGGTGAGGGAGCTCCAGGCTGAGGTGAGCAGGCTGAGGGGGATCAGGGATACAGAGGATGAAATTGATGCCCATCTCTGTTCTCTGCAGGCCCGGTCACCCCCTGTATAGCCCCTACAGGAGACGCATCCAATGCAGGAGTAGCAGAAGGTGTCCAAATCCAGAGCTGCTAGGCCTAGAGTGGTGGAAGCTCCCCAGGTTCACCTGGGGAACAGGTTTGACACCCTGGCAGCTGTGACGGAGAAAGACAGAGGAACTGCCTCCAGCGGGGACGATGCCACTCCCCACATGACAAAGAATGGGCAGAGAGCAAACATCAGCAGGAAGAAACGCTGGGTCCTCGTCATCCGAGACTCCATCTTACAAGGATTGGGAGGTCCCATCTGCCAGCCTGACCTCATGACGTGAGAGGTCTGCTTCATGCCTGGGGTTCGGGTTAGGGACATCACAGAGACGATCCCAGCCTACATCCAACCTGCAGACCAGTACCCCATGGTT
>NW_017729032.1:13983369-13985416 GCF_001723915.1 Gavialis gangeticus | reverse complement strand
AGATCTACAAGGTCCCTTCTGCCCCTACTTCTATGATTCTCTAAATGAGCAGCTTCTACAACCTCTACAACTTCCTACATGCAGCAAGCGGGTATGTCTGAACTCCTGTCTCTAGGCCTCAATATTCTACTCTTTACATCCAACTCTGCCAGACCAGGGGATGACCCAGAGGAGATGGACACTCCTACCTTCTGTCTAGTAGCCAGTGATTATGGCTGTAGTCCAGGAAGTCAAAGACCTGGTTTCCAGGCACCCAGAGGCAGATCCAGGGGTGGTGCAGCACCACTGTCACAACTCTCAGAGCTCACTGGCACTTCAGTGGAGCTCCTGCTAGGAACTTCATATGTGCTGCAAGCTGTACACGGTCACCACTGGGTGGTATGGGCTCTGTCTGGGATCCGTCCTTTCAAACAGCTCTGGAACATACTGAACTCTTCACTCTTCCCCTCCATTCTCCCCTCTTCCTGCTGCATTCAGGAGCAAGGGAAAGGAGAGCTCACTTGCATCCAGGATTGCAGAAAGGGGCTGCGGCTACATTCCCTTCAGCTGAGGCACATGCGCAATAAACTCTCTTCATTGTGAATGTGCCCAGCCCCAAGGGAGTGTGATCACACCCCTGTCACCACAACCTGGACTGGGCTGCCTACTCTACGCGTATCTGAATACTTATCTTCCACTTCCCATAAACCCATAAGACTGGGCAGGAAGCCCTCGCTACCAAGCTGTGTGGGGGCAGATAGGGGTCAGAGAAAGAGAGTGAAGCAAGATGGAGCCTGACTCTACACTCTTCTATTGTGTTTGGAAAATAGTTTTCCTAGTGCATATTACACCTAGTATTCTTTTACCCCTTCTAACATTTATAGTCTAACTAATGAACTGCAAAATGGAAAGATTTTTCTGAAATTAACAAAACAGACAGACTGGATCTAGTCATTAACTAAGAAATAAAGTACAAAACGGCAGCAACGTTTATAAATAAGCCCTGGGAAAAGGGAAAGGGAAAAAATGCTTTGAACTATTATATCAAATATGATGTTGGTGCCTAATAAATCATAAGCCTGAGATTTTCTAAATAGCCTGCATTCAGGAGATGGATCAAATGACCTTTTAAGGTCCCCACCAGGTCTATTTTTCTCCTGAGTCTGTTCTTATGTAATAATATTAGGTATCTAGCTCCCACTGAATTTAGGTTCCTCTGAAAATCCAAAAATAATTACAACACTAACAATAATTGCAATAAGTACATTTTGCTATAACATCATGACTCTTCTGTCTAGTTAGGCTGGTAACTGTGAGGACCTATACAACATTTACGACGCACCATATCCAGCCATTATGCTACTGAACGACAGAACTACATAGTAAATGTTACTTTAGCTTCTCTAAAATTATAGCATATATACAGTATGATTTTACATTCCCTTCTTAGTGAATCAAGTATAATAAGAAATATTAAACCAACATGTTTCCTTGAATCCAAGATGAGGTCCCCCTTACTCCCCCTCCAATAAGCATAAGGGAACAAGAAGCCTTGTCTTGGATTTCAGTTAGCTGAACAGGCATCAGCTTAGCTCTAGCTTTGGTTCTGAGTCCCAGCCTGAAGCCAGAGCTGAGCTGCTGCCTACCCTGGGCTGAAATAGCTCATTTGGCAGGGGAGGGGCACGTGACTGGAGTGGGTGAGTGCAGGGAGGCTGGGGGGAGGAACCTGCAGCCTGCAACCCCACCACTTGGCCCTCTGCCTCTGTCTGTTCACCTCCTCTTACTCCCTTCTCCCCAGCTGCCTCCTCCAGCCTTACCTTCTGCTTCACCTCCAGTCCCTCCAGCCCCGACCCTGCCTGGCCAAGAGCTATCGCCACTTCTCCCTGGCTGGGATCTCTCTGCTGCTGAGTGCCCCAGATCTGGAGCAGAGCTGCAGCAGAAGGCAAGGGGGGGAGGGGGGGCAATGACATGGGTGGGGCAGTCAGGGGCTGGGTAGGCTGGGGAGCAGAGCTGTGGCAGAATGTAAGAGGGGGCTGGGGGAAAACAGGCACAATGTGCAAGGGATGGG
>NW_017729032.1:13949431-13978369 GCF_001723915.1 Gavialis gangeticus | reverse complement strand
TATTAAACCAACATGTTTCCTTGAATCCAAGATGAGGTCCCCCTTACTCCCCCTCCAATAAGCATAAGGGAACAAGAAGCCTTGTCTTGGATTTCAGTTAGCTGAACAGGCATCAGCTTAGCTCTAGCTTTGGTTCTGAGTCCCAGCCTGAAGCCAGAGCTGAGCTGCTGCCTACCCTGGGCTGAAATAGCTCATTTGGCAGGGGAGGGGCACGTGACTGGAGTGGGTGAGTGCAGGGAGGCTGGGGGGAGGAACCTGCAGCCTGCAACCCCACCACTTGGCCCTCTGCCTCTGTCTGTTCACCTCCTCTTACTCCCTTCTCCCCAGCTGCCTCCTCCAGCCTTACCTTCTGCTTCACCTCCAGTCCCTCCAGCCCCGACCCTGCCTGGCCAAGAGCTATCGCCACTTCTCCCTGGCTGGGATCTCTCTGCTGCTGAGTGCCCCAGATCTGGAGCAGAGCTGCAGCAGAAGGCAAGGGGGGGAGGGGGGGCAATGACATGGGTGGGGCAGTCAGGGGCTGGGTAGGCTGGGGAGCAGAGCTGTGGCAGAATGTAAGAGGGGGCTGGGGGAAAACAGGCACAATGTGCAAGGGATGGGGTGTCAGGCTGCAGGGGAGAGCAGGGGGTGGAGGTGGCAAGAAGTTGGGGGGTAGGCACAGGGTGCAAGGGGCAAGTGGGGGGCAGGCTTTGCAGGGACAAGGTACAGGGGAGCAAGAGGAAGGCATGTGGGCCTTCATCCCAAGCTGCTGCTTTCCTCGCCACAGCAGTGGGAGCCAAGGTGGGGGGAGGGGGAATGAAATTAAGACAATCTTCCACTAATTACATTCTATAATTGGAAAATTGCAACAAATTTATAATTATCCTTGTATAGAAATACAGTAACACTATTGAATAACAGACCTTACTTCATTTACTTGTTAAAATAAGAATTAAAAAAAAAATCACCTGAAGGCTAATTAAAGATAGCATAGTTACATAAAATATATAAACTAGAGTAACCAAAAAAAGTGTCACTTAGAAATTTTTCTTTCCTTTTGACTCACACTTTGTCAACAAGTTTTTTTGTCAGAGTCATTATATTCATTTGCCGTGATACATCTTCACAGGGCTTTAACTTTCTTTCTGTTTTTGAAAATGCTGCTTCTGGTGAAAATGAATGTGTGGGAATTTCTTCTTTTCCTACAATGAACCTGGAAGGAAATTGAAAAGAGAAATGATAATTGTAACTTTTGTATATAACTATACACACACACACACACACACACACACATACACACACACACAGTGATTGCACCAAACATTGATCCTGAGGAGATGGAAAGGCTTATGTCCCAGTCTGAAAAAAATCAGTATAGTGACTTCTATTTATTCTCATACAGATAACTACAAAACTCTTTAAAAATGAAATTAAAGAAAAAACCTAAAGAGTGCAATGTGTTCTGAAACAAACACAGCTCTAATAATGGAAAACACCAGATGAGAAAGTGAAGGAGATCTCCAAGAAGTTTCAGAAGAGAAGAGGGTAATACTGGAGCAGACGATCAGGACTGTATTTGTAAAATGAGTACTGCGTGTTCATTTTAGAGTATGTTACAGGCATATTTAGAGTGTTCCCCTAAAGAAGGTCGCCTCATACTTTCCATTATAATCTGTCGTTTGAAATTTTGTTAAACTTTAAACAATTGGACTGAAGTTTTCCAAGCCTGGTGTCTAAGTCAGAATCATGGTCATCCCAGACCCCCAAATTTTTTTGAGAAAAATGTGACAGCCATTTCAGAGAATGTAGGAAGTAAAAAATACGCAACTTTTCCAATATGAAAAAACAGGCTTTTTTGAACAGCTCATTTTCAAAGGGGTTTGAACAAAGATTATAAAATCTGGCAGGGAGATGAGTCAGCCTTTTTCTGTCTCCCAGGATCTAAGACCAGATCTGGCCAAGCTATAAGCCATTAAAATCAATATTGGGAAGCATGAAGGAGAGCTTGCCAGGCACTTACTTGTGAAATTCTGAAAGTTTTGACTTCAACATTTCATCTGCACCATGAGGGCTCTCATGTTCTATTGAGAGTACTGTCTACATTGTGACTACGATAATAGTACAATGTGTGTAGTACAAAAGTATTGCTCACGAGGGAATGTAGATGGAACAGATCCTCTTATCTTTGGTCTGGGGAAGGAACAAAGGGTGAGGCCAGAAGACTCTGAATTCTAATTCTCAGAACAACTTTACCACTTCTGTGAACTTTGTAACCCTTACTGAGTATGACCTCAAAACCTCCGTGTTAGATGGGAATCCCATTTATAGATAGGAACTGAGGTTTGGAAAAGTTATTTTGTCTAGATCGGTTCTTATGCCATGTTTATTACCAAAGTATCTCTGAACCTTCCTGTAGTGTATTAAGACACATGACTCAAGTCACCTGAGGTGTATTCCCTTCACCTCCAATGAACTGCAAATTGGAAAATTTTTCTGAAATTAACAAAAAAAGATGGGCTGAATCTAGTAATTACCTTAGAAGTAAAGTACACACGGGCAGCAATGTTTAGAAATAAGCCCTGGAAAAGGGAATGGGAATAAAAATTCTTTGAACAATTATATCAAATATGCTGTTGGCTTCCTGTAGCAGAAGCTTGTGCAGCAAGCTGTTACTTCAATCATATGTTTGGGGAGTATCTGTTTTTAAGGGTTCTTTTTAAATATCTTTGCTGGTATGTATTAGTGCTACAAGAAAGCAAGGTCAAGTAACATACCTTACATGTGAAGCAGAAGGCTCCTGTGGTTTGGGATGATACTTAAATGCTGCAGGATTTCATTCAGCAGCCTAAGACTGGCTCTGAGAGACTTCTATCCCCTGCAGAGATGAGTGTAGACACTGACCATAAAGTAACACCCTGGAGTTTTAGGTGATCCTTTAGAGCAGTGGTTTTCAAACTTCCTAAAGTCACAGGGCCTTTTCATATCACTTCTGCCATGCATTCCCTAGGACTGTGGGCCATGTGAGCTGATGCAGAGCCAGGTGATGCAGCCCAACAATGGGGGCACACTGCCTTCCAGCCCACCTTCACATTAGGCTCAATCTCTCTGATGACCTACTGCAGAATCCCAGGGCTCTGGGGAACACAGTTTGAATACCACTGCTTTAGAGATTAGGGCACAAGCCACAAATTAAAATAAAGACAAAGGTTTTTAACTTGTTTCAAAAGTCTATAGGAAGCCAAAGCACATAGTTGACACATTGTGACAGGAGTGCCTCTTCTGGAGTCCTTGTATCAGTGACCCTCCCCTCCTGTCATGGGTCAACTGCCTGCCTTCTCGCCTGCCATGCCTTGATCTTAATTGATTAATTTTTGTAATTAAGTGGGAGGCTGCCCATTTTCTGCCCCGCTGCTAGGGGGCATTATCTGCGGCTTCTTTTCTCCCCCTACACCGCAGCCCAAGCTTCACAGATGATACTGATGTGGTTTGATCTGGGGCCTTGTAATTTGGCCCTCCCCTTGTCCTCCCTGAGCTTTCCACAGCCCTATCTCGCTCTGTCACACTCCGCGCCTTCCTGGCGCTTGGGCTCTCCGCAGCCCTGTCTGGTACTGTGCCTTGATTTATGTGGGAGCCAGGCCCTGCCCCTTCTGGTCAGCTGACCAGATGCAGGTGTGGCCAATTCCCTCCTTAACCAATTGTCCCAGCAACCAGCACCTGGGTTCCTGCCTCTGCTCTGAGAGTAGCAGGCACCTTAGTGTCCTGCTACACACCTTCCCTCCTTAAGGCCCTCACTCACCCGGGTGGGTCCTCACGTTTGCAGGTACCACCTTGATCCTGGGCTTCTCTGGGCCTTTCTTTGGTCACCCGGTAACTCAGAAAGTGGAGGTTTTCAGGCGCCTCCTACTCACCTTTTCCCCAAGGTCACACCATGTGGGATTTGTTAGGGGTTACCCTGCTGCAGGTAATCCTCCCTCACATTAGCCAGCCTTGGTAGGGTGCCACTTAGGCCTGTCTTTTCTGCTATGATGGGGCTCCGCCAGTCATTGTGAGATTCGCATATGATACCTTTCTCTAGCATCATTGCAATCTCCGTTTTTATCTGGCTTTGAAATCACTGGGGAATCTGTCTCCAGTTCTCATGGATCACCTGGTCCAGAGAAGTCTTTATCCAGTGCACCACACCCTGAGCTTCCCCAGAGGTTCCCTGGAACACCTCTCTATACTCCCTGACTAGCTCGGCAGCCTGTCTTCTCTGTTCTGACAGTCGTGGGGCCAGTTCTACGTCACCTGGTCCACTTCCCTTGGTTAACGCGGGTCCCGATTCTAATTCCTCAGGATGAGGGGCTAAGTACATACACTCCTGGTCTTCCCATTTTTTCAACATATTAACATGGTATACCTGTTTCTTTTTCTGCTTATCTGTCCGATACACTTCAGAGTCTATGGGCCCCACTTGGTGCGTAACTTCATAGGGTCCCTGCCACCGGGCAAGTGACTTACTCTCACTGTCCAGCAATAGAACCAACACGCAGTCCCCCACATCAAACTTCCTTTCCCAGGCGCCTCAGTTATAATATTTCACTTGTCATTGCTGGGCTTCTCTGAGATTTCCTAAAACCTCTTTTGGAGCTGCTTCCAGGTGTTCCCGCAGTTGGATCATGTATCGGATCATGTTTTGGTCTTTACTCTGCTGTTTTTCCCAACTCTCTTTAGTTAGATCCAGGATTCCCCTTGGTTGCTGGCCGTATAATAATTCAAAGGGTGAAAACTCTGTTGAGGCCTGGGGTGCCTCTCTTACAGTAAACAACAAAGGTGGTATCATTTTATCCCAATTCTGAGGACTCTTGACCACAAACTTCTTTAGCATCTGTTTCAGTGTCTGATCAAAATGTTCCACGAGCCCGTCTGTTTGGGGATGATACACGGCTGTCTTCAGGTGTTCAATCCCCAAAGCTTTACTCACTCCCTCAAATACGCGTTATATAAAATTCGTTCCCTGGTCGGTCAGTAGTTCTCTAGGGAGTCCTACTCAGGAGAATGTCTTCAAAAGTTCGTTTGCCACGTTTGATGCGGACACGGTCTGCATTGGCACAGCTTCCAGGTACCTAGTTGCATAATCCAGTAAAACTAGTATGTACCAGTTCCCAGTGCTACTTCGGGGAAGCGGCCCCACAATGTCCACAGCCACCCTCTCAAAGGGAACCTCTACCAGAGGCAACGGGATTAAAGGAGCCTTTGGGGGGTGCCTTGGGTTCACTTTTTGGCACATGGGACATGAAGCGCAATACCTCGCCACTTCCTGCAACAGTCCTGGCCAAAAAAATCTTGCTCGAATGCGGGCTTCAGTTTTGTCCCAGCTCAAATGTCCACCCATAGGGAGCTCATGAGCCACCTTCAATAAGGCCCGTCGATATCACCGAGGTACCAACAACTGTACGACCTCCCCTCCTTCTGGCTTCGCTTGCTCAATTCAGTATAGGAGGTCGTTTCTTACCTCGAACCTCGGGGTTGTCTTCATCAGCTCTGGTCTCAATACCTCGCCATTTCGTTGGGCTAGGTGTTCCTGCAGCGCATACCAAAAATCTGCCTCCCGACTCTGCTGCAACTGGAAATGTTCGTCTTCCCACAAATGTGCAACATCCATTCCTTGTTCAGCCTTCCTGGCTCTTGGGCTCTCTGCAGCCCTGTCTGGCACTGTGCCTTCACTGGCGCTCGCTGCCCCCTCTCTCTGGGGCTGGGATCTCCACGCTGCTGTGCGTCCCATATAAGGCCTCCTCCAACCCCTAATAGCTTCTCCCAAAGCACCGGTCAAAAAGCAAACACAAACACAAAGCCCCTAGGCTATAACAAAAATCCAAGCTGCTCAGCTAAAACTTCATTCAATACCCACCAGGGAATACTCCATCCCATAACAGCATCAGGAGCTGCTTGTGCAGTCAGGCCTCTTTTCTTTTCCACATAGGCAGAGCTTCTTTCCCTTTGGCTGCCAGCAGGGAACAGCCCTCCTGGCCTCAGGCCTGGGGTTTACGTGGGAGCCAGGCCCTGCCCCTTCCGGTCAGCTGACCAGGTGCAGGTGCGGCCAATTCCCTCCTTAACCAATTGTCCCGGCAACCGGCACCTGGGTTCCTGCCTTTGCTCTGAGAGTAGCAGGCACCTTAGTGTCCTGCTACACACATGAATCCACATCTGCTGACTATTCACCTGCTTGTAGAGAAGTGAATCTGTGCAGGCCCTAATGGTGTAGGTGTGGTTTCCCCACTACAAAGTAACTTCTGAAGGAACTAGAAGTACAACCCAGGTTTCTGATATAGCAGAACAAAGACTTACCCACACACAGACCTAGCCATAACCATCCCAAAGTGGAACAAATCACACTCCAAAGGTAGTCATCAATGGCTCAATATCAGTGAGAGGACAAGCCAAGTGGGATTCCTCAAGGGTCTGTCTTGGATCCACTATTATTCAATATCTTCATTAATGATACAATAGATTGAACTGAATGTCTATATAGTATATCTACAGATAACAATAAGGAGGGAGGGGAAACAGACAGGTGAGACTCAGTCAGGATTTGATTCAAGATGCCCTGGTCAATTGGAAAAATGGTCTAAAATAAACTGCATGAAATTCAGTAAGGAAAACTGCAAATAAAAGAGCAATCGAACACAAAGATGCAAAATGGATGCGACTGACCAGGCCACAATACTGCAGAAAAGGACCCAGGATTATAGAGACCTGCAAGCTGAATATGAGCCAATGAGGAAACATTGTTGCAATTAAAATCTTATAGCATTCTGGGATGCATTAACAAGAATATTATATGCAAGTCACAGAAAGTGATTCTTCTACTTTATTCAGCACTGATGAGACCACACCTGTTTTGATCACGGTGCTTTGAGAAAGATATTAAAAGATTGGAGGAAGTCCACAAGAGACAAACAGAAATGATTAGAGATCTAGAAACATGACATTTGAGGAAAGGTTTGAAAAATGGGGATGACAGTTTGGGAAAGAGAAGACTGATGGGGAATCTGATATTTTAAAAGGGCTGTTATAAAAATTGCTCTTTGCACCCAAAGGGATCAGGACAAGAAAGTAATAGTCTTTAGGTTAAATAACGAGGGTGTAAGGAGGTGCTGAAAGCCAGCTGCAGGTAGGCAGCAGCTGACTCTGTGGGCAGAAGGTTGGGAGCAATGATGATAAATGAGGGTGCAGCCACAAAAAAGGTTAAGATTTCCAGAAGCAGAGTGCAAGGTGAGAGAAGAGAGGTGGTTGTCCTGCTCAGGAAGAGGCCCCGAGCCTGGTTTGCCCCTCTCAAGGTCTGAGGAAAGGCGGCAGGGTTTGGTTTGGTTTTCACACTTGCTTGTTTCATTTACTGCAGGGACAAGGCTGTCTCATGTAAAATAAACTGGTTGGGAACCCCGAACACATTGCTGGCTGGCCTGGATGAGGGTGCTGCAAGAGTGACTGGCATACAGATAGCTTTCTCACTAGAAACGTGGTTAGGCACTGGAGAGACTGTTATTACAAGTTTAAATACAGATTAGATAAACATTTGTCTGGGACAGTTTAGACAAACAATCCTGCTTTGAGCAGGGGGTTGAACTAGATGACGGCCTGAGGTCCTTCCATCCATATTTTTCATTATAAAATTCCACGCTTTCAGTATGTGCCTGGGTTTGGTGCCTATTAAATGGAGTTTCTGTATTCAGAGAACTTTGTTAGTACAAAGCATCATAAATGAACTGGACTCAGGACAAGCTACAGTAGCCATGGCACTCCAATACAACGAAGGGAATCGTGATTCTTAGCTCTGGAAGAGTGAGTGTTATGGCTATACCTCTGCACGTTAATTTTTCTCACGTTCTTTTTAGAGAGTCACAAATTAGAAAGTTTTCCCTCTTGCAAATTGTATGCTATACTCTTTTTGAAATGTGCATGAAAGATTTTATAACAGTATGGCCTCTAAGAAAATTCTGGGTTCACAAAATTCAGCTACCAGTGTACAGAGAGGAAATTTGAGATAAAAGGCAGCTATTTACTTACTTAAGTGCAGAATATGTAAATCCTTTCAAGCCATCTTTGCACCTGAAACACAAAAAAGATACTTTGTTTTGCTTTGCAGGCAACATTAAAAAAAAACAACAACTCATAGTTTAAATACTGGCATAAAAATTCCCTAACAGGACAACAGTTTCCCAGGAATGGAAAATAATGATGGTGTAACAAATATGGTAATAAAATATTAATATCTGTACTGTGGGCCTTGGAACTTCTTGGAACCTGAATCTGGAAGCCAGATACCCTTGTTTCAAAGTCTCCTTTAGCAAGAGCTTTTAAAGCAAAAAGGTTCTTTTCTTTTTGTTTGTGAGCTTAATACTGACCAAGATCTACGGCAGAAATGATGTGAAATCATGGGTGGTTAAAGATTTGTTATTTCATTAAATAACTATCATAATCTTGACATAGTGCAAGCTTACTAAAAGGGACGACAAGTGTTGAGAAGTGCTCTGGACACCATTTTTTCTTCAAAACATGGCAATGAATTTTCCAAAAGAGTTATCTGATTTGCAGTGCAGCATCCTTCCTCACATGGGGCTGAATCCTGTGATCCATATTTTGGGGGAAAAAACACCTAGCAAAAGGTACGCCAGGCCAATTATGTGGTAGCTGAGCCTGAATATAAAGCTCTTTATGTGTAAATATTAAAACTGATTGGGGCACAACACACAACTTGACTCTAGCTCTTTAACTGGCAGCTGGAATTGTAGGATTTAGGCATTTTTCTGCAGTGGGCATGTGACTGCAATTGGAGCCTGCAGCTGCTATGGATTCTTCCTGGAAGACGTCTCAGCGTACCAGGGTAATGCTGATTGGGAAGCAAAGAGCTGTTCTGTTTGCATTTTTTTTTCTTTTTATAGGAATGTAAGTCAGAGGGACATGGATCGTGGTGAAAACGTGCTGCTCACAAAACACTTGGAACATAAAATATTATCACATTTATTTTGTCCTCTAAAGAACACAGCACGCACTAACAAAAGAAAATCCTGCCCTAATGGTAGCAGCCAAAGAGAATAGCTATGGTTAAAGACTGTAGCTGTGCCATGATACCAACACAGACCAAACTGCCTCAAGAGACTCTAGAAGCACCTTCCAGGGAATATTTTACTGTTATTTCCTAAACAGGGTTTTACTAAATCTAGTGGCTGCTACAGACTTGCCCCCACAGACTCTCTATTGCTGTCCTGATAATATGTACTAAAGAGGTAGAAGAGCTTCCTTGTGCATTTTTCCCCTTCATTCAAGTGAGTGTGAACATAAGACAACTTGTCCCAAAACTTCTGGACATATTATGCTGAAGAAAGAAGGTCTCAAATTGACAAAGTCCAAAGAGCTGGCAGCCTAAGGCCCATGTGCTCTTAGTGAGAGATGACAACATATTAAGTTCCCTTGGGAATTGCTTCACCAGGGTAAGACATCAAACACACATGTTTAAAGGGATTTAATCTTGACACCATGTGCATAGCTCCAGTTAAAGATCAAGCACAGTTATACAGTGTCAGGGAAGTAAACCTAAAAATAATTACCCTTCTAAAAACTGCTGTCCCTTAAAATACATATCCTATTTGATATTTGATACAGAACTGTAGGTATTCTTGACACCTTGCAAAATATAAGAAGTAACATTAATAATAATATTTTGAATTTATATAGGGCCTTTTAAGTGAATAGTCAAAAATATTTCTCGGACTCAGACAACACACCTGTTGCATACATCTGCTAAGAATTTCAATACTGGTTTTACAGAAAGGTAAACAGACATAAAAAGTAAAGGCCAGATTCATAAAGGTATTTAGGTGCTTAACGCATTTCTGGGTGACCTCACCATTGAAATCTATTGTATGGAGTTACCAACATCTAAATATGAGGCCTAAATGGTTTGTACAAAAAGTCCGACAGCAAGCCATTACCTGGGAAGTTTGACACCACCTCCTCTAACACATCCTACTCCAGTATCAGAAGTTAGGCCCTGAACCTACGACTGATGGCATGCACAGAAACTGTTTTGCCCAACTAACTTCAAGGTAGGCTACCTACAGCTGGAGCTATTTCTCTTATTAGTCACATTGGGTCATTTTTGTATTCAATATATTTTCATGCAATCTTATCTTCAATCACTCCAACACAAAGTGCAGCTTCAGTTTGCAAATACTGCAAAGAGCGATTACATTATCATACCAGTAGATGTCCCTAACCAACCGTTCTTCAAAGCACAGCAGTCCTCCTGGTACAATTCTTGACAGACATTTCTTTACTATTCATTTTCTTCAACACTTTAACACCTTATGCTTCACTCAAACTCAGTGGCTGGGGCTGATACCCCACTCATCCATCCCAAATACTGCTACTACCTATCCTTATTGATCACTTCTAATACCTTTCACCTTTCTTCCACAAGGGAACTATAGACTTAATGTTTTTTCCTTATAAAGTATATTAAGTACTATGAAAGACTTCAAATTAAATTAGCCTGGAGACTTAAGTCCTCTTATTTATTTAACGGTTACACAGCATGAGCAGCAGTAAAAGAAACTTCTCCACACTGCCCTGTCAGTGTGCCCCCCTGGTTGTGCCAGGACCAATTTAGGGTGTAGTAGTAAGACCTGTTGCCATTCCCTAAGACTGCTGAAGGAGGCACAAATTGGTGCCAGCTGCGTATGGTAGAATTCACGATGTGAACACCCGACCATCATGAATCACACTGAGGCTACCAGCACAACCCACTCAACAGCCACAACCGTGTAATAATAGCTTTCATAACTTTTTGTCATTGAGCCAGAGGTGGAAGATTCCCTAATTCCATCAATGACATTTAAATCATTCAAGCCTCCAAACCAGAATGATACATTACAATTCCCCGTCTCTCTGGATTATTGACCCTTTCGCTCTTGAGATGTGGAGAAAAATGTCTGCATTTTTTGCTTCAAGACTAAGTCTTTGAAAACAGTAAAACACATTTTAAAAATCAGGAACACAACCTGAACAATACCTTCTATTTCATAGGTTGGGTCAGCATGAATTACCAATTGGCAGAGTATGAACATGCCGTATGCCAGTTGCATTATCTTTTCCTACCACTACTGCAATCCTGAAAGTCACTGGGCCGTATTTTCAAGTCCAAGCCTGGTAGAACTGGGGGCATAAAGAGTATGTAATCTGGTTGCAACCAGCCAGCCAAAAATCCTACCGCTGGAGGGCGTTATCAGCTAGTTCCTACGCCAACTTCCCACTTCTGGTACTGGGATCTGGCAAGAGAAGGAAATGGTGGGGCTTCAACAAGCTCTAATTTACAACTGGGTCAGGGTGAGGCTCAGAGCTGGAACAGCAAAAGAACTGAGTCACAACCAGCTCCATGGGCCCCTCAACTTCCTGTGCCAAGCAGATATTGCCAGTGGAGAGAATCTGGCACATTTTACCCAAAGAAAAATAAAAGAAAAATGTAACAAGGCTATACACGTACACTTGTGGAAAGGGTGCCACACTTGTGGAAACTCCTGCCACAACATAGAATGCTTCCCTGTGTAAAAGGAGAATTCAACCAGGATGGACAGTCAAGCCTCCACCCCACTCTGATTAGTGTGTGCACATGTGTTTGTGTGCATGCAAACCTAATCTTCTATTATCACGCAGGGAAGGCAAGAGGTCTCCATACTAATTTTTAAGGCTAAATGCCAGCAATTATGTTTTCAATTTTCTTAATTATATTTTTACTAAAAAAACTGGTGTATTCTGTGCAACTGAATGATATGCTCTGTGCAAGAAATCTGCTGGAGAAATAAATGTAATCATTGTAGCTCTACTCACAGCATTCAGAAGAAGAATTAGCTCATAACAACACATGCCGTATTTAATGAAAATCACAATTTTGCTTATGTTCCTTCAGGGCAAAAGTAAATGAAAAAATTCAACTTTTCCCATATAGAATTTTTATTATGGCTGTGTGCTTGGGGAATTCAGTGCACACAATGAATGTGCACTTGCATATTAAATCAGCATATCCAGCCCATTAGGATGGAGAAGAAAACTAGTTAAGGCATACTGTTTTTGCAAGACAGATGCACCATGGTAATAATAAATTATAATAAAATATGTTTAAGAAAGTTTAAAACAAAGTAGGCCCTAAAAACCATATGTAAAACCAACTATTCCACTGGCCAGGATAGAAAATTCCCAGGCTCTCACCCAATGGAGCTACAACCCTAAATCTGATCTGCTGCAATTTAAAGCAGTAAAGCAGTTGTCTACTCTTCATTGTGAATTGCATTGTACTATCAACCAACTTTCTCTTCATACATTTTAAAGCAGCTCATACTCTCTCTTTTGCTTCTGTTCTAACCTTTGTTTCTTTTGGTCATTTTTCCAAGTTGCCTTTAGTCACCCCGTCTTTAGTTTTCTCCTTTTCTCTACCTCCAGCCACTTACATCTCCTCACACTTCTTTTGCTTATATCCACTTTCTTTTCTTACCCTATTATTTTAACCTCTTAGGTCACGTCCAGATGTGCAGGCACGTGGAGTTTGCAGTGCCACAAGCTGCATATGTGAAACGTTAAAACATGTCCCATGCTGCAAATCTGCAGCACTGGAGCAAAATTTGCTACTGGCATTTCACTGTAGCAAAAAAAAAAAAAGTGCAGGGAAAAAGGGGGCACTGAGAATGCAAAAATAGCATGCGCCAGAACAAACGGAGGATTGGTCCTCCAGTGAGATGCTCTGGCTGCTGGCTAGAGCGTCTCTACTGCTCCATTTGTGCCCCTGCTGCTCCAGTTTGCCCAAAGCGACACAATGTGTCCCGCAACAAAGCACATGTGCAGGGATGTGCGCTAAGGCACAAAGTAGAGGCACAAATTTGTGCCACTACTTTTTGTAGCACTGCAAGCACACACCCCGGCATGTCTGGATGCGGCTATACTATCTTTTGTCTTTCCTTCCATTTTTCTTACAAGAGACATGTGCTATCTCTTCTACCCACCTGCTCACACTTTTCTTGCTCATGAGAATCAAATTGATTTTAATTAGAGAACTGAAAGGGTAAATTTTAAAATTAACAACTCCAAATAAAAATGGTTTCAGATATGTCATAAAGCATTTGAAATCAAGTCGATATAATGAGTTTTAGGGACACCTGCATAACGATTGTGACCCAGAGAGGGAAAGGTATTATTAATTTAAATTCTGTTGTAAATCATATGAGAACAGCTTGCTTGTTTGCTGGCTCTGAAACACAGAATTGAAATTGAACAATAACTTTCCTATAAAATCTGAGAAAAACATTTTACTTTATGGGATTAAATGACTTCTCAAGATCCTACATTTTGAGACAGTAAGATCTTTCCCAGAAGACTATTTGTGCAAATCAAAAAAAAAAAAGTTATTTTAAATTAAATATTTGAGATGCCAGAACAAAGGAGCAGCTGACCTCTCTCTTTCTGGTCTCCCAGTAAGGCCTGAAGAAATAAAGAAGGCTGAGACCCAAGCAAACTCTCAGTAAAAACTATTTCTGATGCTTTTCACATTGGCTTAGCAAGCCTTTTAGCCATTAAAGTAGAAGACATGGTAGTATTTATAACAATAGGTTGTCATTAAGCTGCCTTCAACCTGTATGGATCCTTCACCAAAACCAAATCTTCCAACAATTTGAACAGGTGTCAAATTCTTAGATAAATCAAAAGTCACTGCTAGGTGACCTCACTAACTTAGAGGACATTACTACATACAACAGCATCAATCAGATAAGAATCTGACTCCCTTGTCTTACTGACAGACATGGAGAAACTGGCATCTGAACTTTCAAATAAAATTTTTGGGGCAAGGAAACATTCTGGTTTGAACCTAGGTACCACAACCCACATTTGTGAGCTACATTCTGGATGGTGTCCATGAATATACAGCAGTCTATTTTGAAGACCCACCTCCAGATATGGTCCAAGAAGCCAAAACAGGCAATGTGTCATTTGGGGTTAAAAAAAGTTAAGTTTTTTGTGACTGCAGAGCTGCTGGCCATTATCTTTGAAAACTCGTGGTGATCAGGAGAGGTCCTGGTCAATTAGAAAAAGGAAGTATAGTTCCTATCTTTAAGAAATGGAAGAGGGACGGTTCAAAGAACTACAGACCAGTCAGCCTCACTTCAGTCCCTGGAAAAATCATGGAACCGGTCCTCAAAGAATCCATTTCTAAGCACTTGGAGGTGATAAAACTGATCAGGAACAGTCAGCATGCCTGACCAACCTGACAACCTTCTATGATGAGATGACTGGATCTGTGCATGTGGGGAAAGCAGTGGCCATGATATGCCTTGACTTCAGCAAGGCTTTTGACACCATCTCCCACAGCATTCTTGTAAGCGAGTTGAAGAAGTATAACTTGGATAAATGGACTGTAAGATGGATAGAAAACTGGCTGGATCATGGGGCTCACCAGGTAGTGACCAATGGTTTGAGGTCTAGCTGGCAGCTGGTATCAAGTGGAGTGCCTCAGGGGTCGGTCTTGGGGCTGGTTTTGTTTAATATCTTCATTAATGATCTGGAAGATAGGATGGATTGCACCCACAGCGAGTTTGCAGGTGACACCAAGCAGGGGGAGTAGTAGATACACTGGAGGGTAGGGCTAGGATTCAGAGTGACCTTGACAAATTGGAGAATTGGTCCAAAAGAAATCTCACGAGATTCAACAAGGACAAGTGAAAAATCCTGCACGTAGGACGGAAGAATCTCATTCACCACTGCAGGCTTGGGAACAATTGGCTAAGCAGCAGCTCCTCAGAAAAGGACCTCTGGGTTAGTGGACAATAAGATGGATATGAGCCAAGAGTGTGCCCTTGTTGCCAAGAAGGCTAACAGAATACTGGGCTGCATTAGTAGAAGCATTGCCAGCAGATCAAGGAAAGTAATTATTCTGCTCTATTCTGCACTGGTGAGGACAAGTAGTGTGTCCAAATTTTGGATCCCCACTATAAAAAGGATGTGGACAAGTTGGAGAGAGTACAGCAGAGGACACTCAAAATGGTGAGAGGGCTGGGGGACATGACTTATGAGTAGAGGCTGAGGGACCTCTTAAGCTGCAAAAGAGAAGACTGAGTGAGGATGTGATAGCAGTCTTTAACTACTTGAAGGGTGGTCCCAAAGAGGATGGACCTGAACTGTTCTCAGTGGTGGCAGAAGACAGAACAAGGAGCAATGGTCTCAAGTTGCAGCAAAGGAAGTTTAGGTTAGATATTGGTGAAAAACTGTCTCACTAGGAGGGTGGTAAAGCACTGGAATAGGTTACCCAGAGAGGTGGTGGAATCTCCATCCTTGAGGTTTTTAGGCCTGACTCAACAAAACCCTGGCTGCAATGATCTAGTTGGGGCTAGTTCTGCTTTGAGTAGGGGTTTGGACTAGATGACTTCATGAGGTCTCTTCCAACCCTAATTTCCTATGTTTCTATGGGCACCTGTACACACCATGGGGTTTAATCCTCATTAAATTAAATAGGTTTATAAAATTTAAACCCGTTTATTTTGAAGCACTGTATCAGTGTTTGCACACACTAGGCTTTTGAAAGAATTAAGGCCAGTCCCTGGCTGGCACCGCAGGAGACCAGAACAATCCAGCACTGCTCCCCCAGCCTGGGGCCCTCCACCCCATGCCCTGCCACATGGCTGTGGGAGCACGGAGCCAGCAAATGGCATAAAAAAAGAAGCGGAAGCAATTCAAAAGCAGAAGCAATTTGAAGGGGTGAACTACAAAACAGTCACATCTCCACCTGGTGGACAAACAGCTCATTACACATCTTTGAGTGCCTTTGTTTTTGCACACAACAAATCCATGAATGCAACGTGTTAATTTGCAGCGAGTCAAACTAAACTACGTCTGAGAAGTTTTACTTTAATGCATCAGAAAGACTTTTAAAGTATCTGGAAAACCCGCTTATGTAAACAGTCATGCCAGTGCATTGCAAGAAAGGGCCAAAAACATGGCATGTACAAAGGCCCTATGATTCTAGTTGATAGGATTTTAATTACATTTATCCCCCAAACTGGCCATAAGGTTCAGGTATCATCTCTCAGCTGTGATCTTCAAATTATACCAGATGTGGATCCTTTAGCTTACTTCAGCTATCTAGGTAGTTTTGAAGGGAAATTCTAGTATGATCCATTTTTCTATCATCACTTCAGCCTTGTCTATAACGCTAATAAAGTTTCTAATTGCCCACACTTTTCACTGCAGAGCTCACAGAGCTTTGAAAGAGGGACCTATCACATCCAAATAGCACCTTGCAGAGACATATTATCCAAAAAAAGAAGTCCATTACAGATGGTTTTGATCCCACAGATTTTTGTAGGAAGCAGAAAAATAACATTTCTCTTACATGCAAACAACAAACATCACATCAAGGCACTTGGGAATGTCCAAGTGAAAGGAATCCATTCCATTGATCAGCTGCTGGTATCATTAAAAAAAGATTCCTAAATAGCAAACCTAAGCCTTCCTTCAAGCTACTCCCTCATATCCTATCTTCTTCCAAGACTGAATAACTCTTTCTGCTTTCAACATTTTTATCTTTAGGAGAAGGCTGTTTACCAGTAGTTAGTGCCTCTGCAGCGGCACTTGGTTGCTGGCCAGCCCCTTGGTGCTGGTGGTGTGAACATCATTTCCTCACTGGCACTACAGAAATTGGTAGAGCAAAGGAATAGGGTCTGGTTTGCATTAACCTTCCTATATTGAGGCCAATCTAAGGGTAGGTGTGATAAGTTATGTGAAGGTGAATTCATAGAATTGCACAGGACAGAACATCAAGCACCTGGAGCTTTCTGTCCTACAGATCCTGTGGACTATAACAGATCCACCTATAGACTACACAGTTCATTCTACAATATGGGGAGGGAAGAATCCAAAACTCATTCTATCCCTTTGTCTGTTCTCAATTTAACATGGGACAGGGTGATCCATTCAAGAAGCTTAGCTGTATAAAGAGAGCATTTTATAACCACACTTAGAATGAAATGTTTTAAAGTGTTGTGGGATCATGACACAAGACCTATGACTCCTATAGAGAAAATCTGTTGGGGCAATTTTATGATGGGGAAGGGATTTATAAACTAATAATTTTTCCCCCGTGAGTTCTCTCTGTTTTAGACTATGCATTTAGTTCCTCTCTATCCTTGCCTGTGGGTCTTATCTATTCAAGCCAATAAAGGAAAAAAAATATGAAGGTAATTACCAAAGTTAGCATCAGCAAAAATATCTTATTTCCTGCTCTACCTTTTCTATTGAAAACTACATCATGTTAGTTAGTATCACCCATAAAGGGTGCAAGAGTCCAGGGTTTACACAAGCAAAATATAAAAGTGCAGCAGTATTATAGCCTCAATTCAAAGAAACAGGTAGAAAACATATTTATGTTGTAAGATAGGAGTTGTGTTCTGAAACCATTTTTAAACTGGTCTCAAATATTTTTCCATGTTTCCCTAAAACCAGGGACAAGCCATAATTTAGAAAAATACTACAGAATTATTAAAGCAGATTAACTCCCTCAATGTCAACAGGGGGCAAGCTCTCAAAGGTTTAGCACAAAAGATTGTGTTAAAAATGGTCTTTTTTAGTGTAGTCAGGATATAAATGCAATGGAAGAGCAGGGGAAGTTTTCTGGCTTTTATCTTCTATATATAAAAAATTGGGACGTATGTAGACAATTCTGTGGTACAACTATAGGGTAAATATGTGCATTTTTTCATTATTTCATAGTAATCATTTGAGAGTTCATCATTCTGGAATTCAGAAACTGAGTGCATTGGTATGTAAATCAAGAGTGCAAGTATATATTCCTAAACACATTTTCATTTTGCTTAAACCGTAAAGCTAAGTACAGGCAGTCAAAAAGCCTAAGGATGAATCAATTCAGTCTTTGCATATTAGTCTAAACTCGATAGCTTGAACTGATAAGCTACTGAACAGACATTCACTTTTGATTCTGGAAATACAGCAACATGGCTGATGTGGCCTAGGCTTTGAAAGCTGGTTGCAGAAAAGAATCATAGAATCATAGAAATTAAGGGCTGGAAAGGACCTCGAAAGATTTCATAGACATTAGGGGTAGAAGGGACCATGAAAGAACAGAGTCCAGACCCCTCCCCCAAGGGCACGAAGTCAGCTAGGGGCAAAGGATCCCAGCAAAATAAGCGTCCAAATGCTTCTTAAAGGAGTCCAGAGTAGGTGCTTGCACCACCTCTGGAAGGAGCCTATTCCAGGCCTTGGGGGCTCAGATAGTAGAGAAGATTTTCCTTATGTCCAGCCAAAACTGTCTTGGAGGAGTTTGTGACCTTGTCATTCCTTGGGGCGCTCTGGTGAACAAATGTTCCCCCAGATCCTGATGCATACCCCTTACGTACTTATAGGCTGCCACCAGGTCATCCCTGAGCCTGCACTTTTCCAGGCTGAAGAGTCCCATGGCTCTCAGCCTGTCTTCATAAGGCCTGTTCTCCTGCCCTCTGTTCATGCATGTGGCTCTCCTCTGGACTCTCTCAAGCTTCTCTACATCCTTCCTGAATTGTGGAGCCCAGAATTGGATTCAGTACTCCAGCTGTGGCCTCACCAAGGCCAAGTACAGCGGGAAGATGACATCCTGAGATTTACTTGAGAAGCAGCTATGGATGCAAGCCAGAGTTTGGTTTGCTTTACTAGCTGCAACATCGCATTGGTGGCTCATGTTCGTCTTGTGGTCAATCATGACCCCAAGTCTCTTTCGGCCTTGGTGCTAGTGAGCGTAGCACTGCCAAACCTATAAGCATGCTGCAGGGTTTTTTTCCCCCAAGGTGGAGTACCTTACATTTTTCAGTATGAAAGTCATCAGGTTTGTATCTGCCCACTTTTTCAGCCTATCCAAGTCAGCCTTGACCATCAGCCTATCCTCTGGTGTAGATGCTCTACCCCAAAGTTTGGTGTCATCGACAAACTTGGCCAGTCCACTTCTGACACCTGCATCCATATCGTTGATAAAGATGTTAAATAGAACGGGGCCAAGGATGGAGCCTTGGAGGACACCACTGGTCATAGAGCACCATGATGATTCACTTCCATCATCCACCACTCTCCGAGTCCGGCCTCAGAGCCAATTCTCCAGTTCAACCCACCTGCCCTGGGCAGGAATACTGCTGAGATCAAATGATCCCAGCAAAATGTCTGCTAAGTCTCTTCTTGAAGACTTTTAAGGTTGGCGACTGCACCACCTGCTTGGGAAGTCTATTCCAGACTCTGGTCACCCTTAACATAAAGAAGTTCTTCCTTGCATCCAACCTGAAACCATCCTATAACAGTTTATGGTCATTACTCTTGTCCTCCCCTGGGGCACCCTAGTGACCGGTTTCTCTCCCCGCTCCTGATAGTCACCCCTTAGATACTTATAGATGGACACCAAGTCTCCCCCCAGCCTTCTCTTTCCCAGGCTGAACAGTCCCAGATCCCTTACTCTTTCCTCATAAGGTTTTTCCTCTGGGCCCTTAATCATTCTTCTGGTCCTGCTCTGGACCCTTTCAAGATTATCCACGTCTTTTTTGACATGCAGCGCTCAAAACTGGGCACAGTACTCCAGCTGGGGTCTCACCAATGCTGAGTAGAGAGGAAGTATAACTTCCTTCGCCCTGCTTGCAATGCATCAGCTAATGCATCCCAGAATACTATTAGCTTTGTTGACTACAGTGTCACACTGGAGGCTCAGGTGTCATGATTTACCACCCCTCAGAAGGAGGGGTACATTTGAAAGCTGCACCTAAAATTCTTGCTCCACAAAGCTTAAGGGAGGAGAATAAGATGAAATAAAACACCATGGGACTGCACCATGAAGTTTAATATTTAGCTGGTTAGTTCCATAAGATATTCTCTACACCTCTATCTTTTGAAAACTGACATTGCTTTTCCATCATTCGGTTTTAACCCTTTTCTAAGAAGCTCTGCAAAGGGAAAGTGGCACTATATTTCATAAAAACAAAACTATCCTTTGAAAAATAAGCTGAGAAACAAGAAACCATAAAAGAAACTCAAAGCATTAAGATGTGCCAGCATGGAGCTGCTCTGAGGGCATTAGGACAGAAGAAAATGATAATTAAACATTATGAGGCACGCCAGAAACATTTCCTTTGTCTGCCTCATTTGTTGAGATTGAAAGTTTGCATTGTTTTAAGAACAATACAAAGCATAATCTATCTGGTACATTGCTAAAAGGAAGCGGTTTCAATATTCTAATTTAAAATTAGCTTTTTAATTCACAAAGTGGCTTGTTAACTATAATCAAGACTAAATTAACTCTAAAGTCTGAATGCATCTGTAATAGCTCCACAGTTAGGGTTGCATGTTGATTTGCACTAGAAAGGTATCTAATTCCAAATGGTAATAGTTACCTTTGCAATGTAAAAGTGGACTAAAGCGATGTGCATTTGGAATATGAGGCAGTTAGATGTTCCGGGTCTGTACCATGAGAAGGCATTCACAAGGCTCTAGAGCCATCTTCAATTGCTTCCTTAGAATTAGTAGAAGTTTCTCTCTCTCTCTCTCTATATATATATTATTGTATGGTAATACTTACCTTTTGCAGTTCAAAATTAGTAGGTTTATATATAAATCCACTGAGCCTTGTGCAGTTTATGGAGGCTCTTGAGAAATTTGAAAAGGAATGCAAATAGCATAACTACCTTCATAAAAGTATCTCTAAAAAGTTCAGGGACTTGATCAATTTTAATTTACCTCGATATCAAAC
Organism: Gavialis gangeticus; assembly: GCF_001723915.1. Classification (NCBI taxonomy): domain Eukaryota; kingdom Metazoa; phylum Chordata; order Crocodylia; family Gavialidae; genus Gavialis; species Gavialis gangeticus. Next base: position 13,957,605 of record NW_017729032.1, on the reverse strand, counting down.
TCAATTTGATGAGAAAGTCATATAACTGGAAACAGTTTACAACAATTTTATGGACTAAAGATAACAATATAAAAAGGAACATGCTACTGAAAGCCAACAAAATAGGTCCATATGAAAAATTATGTTTTGCTGCAAAGAAAGATGGCTGTTGTTTTCAAGAGGATGCACGCACACACACACGCTGCAAGGTTTTCCGATGATTAGATATACTGGTGATGTTAATGCACGGTGAACACCGATACTTAAAGCCAAGGATGTCTGATTTCAGTTTGATCTTAGTGGGCACAAGCGAGTGATCGGTGTCACGATCAGCACTATGACAGCTACAAGTAAGGAAGCCATTACTGAGATTGGACTGCCTAGCAATCATGAGGTCCAGTTGGTGCCAGGGGCCAGGTCTTGGGTGCCTCCGTCATACCTTATGGCACAGCTTCATTTCAAAGAAGCTCCAACAACTTTTGTTCATTATTGTTCATACTTCCCGTATTATGCAAGTCCAGGAAAACTGGCTAGGATTCACTGTCAGTACCAACTGTGGCACTGAAGTCCCCAGGAGATAGTCTCTTCAGTGTCTGGAATCTTACACATAACACTAGCCAGTTCTTTATGAAACTTGTCCTTAACCTCAGCAGAAGAACAGACTATTGGAGCATAAGCACCCACTGAGGTGACTGTGCTTTCTGATATAAAGGAGGAGCCTGAGGATCCTCTCAAAGCCATTCGATGGATTTTTGATCATTTCAAGAAGACTGCTCATGTACATCTTCAGGAGTTTTCCCATGCCAGAAGAACGTGTAGTATTTTTCTCTTAAGAAGTCACCTGAGGCTAGGTGTTTTTTGCAGTGCTGCTATGTTAATGTTCAACTTGTTTAATTCTATATCTATCATGACTGTCATACGAGCATCAGAAATGTTCAGAAGACTATCAGTCAGGCCAGTAAACATGGTCTTAAAATTTCACACTGAAATGTGGAGTATTGGTTTTCTCTTTTTCTTTTGTTCTGGTGAAACGATGCTTCTGATTTTCAAGTTCTCTCTTGGCTCCAAGCACCCATCGGAGCAGACAAAACATGGCAGAACAGCACCTTACCAGGTGGGGGCCTGCCCAGCTTTAGGCAGGTGATAGCTGATCAGTGAGATACAATAATCTCCCTCACCAGCAGAGGCAACCCGTAGTGTCCCCCTCGTCATCAAACAAGCTGGATTTATAACTCTCAACTGCTGCCTCCTGTGTTGAATCCTCACTTGAAAGATAAAGTGAAGCTGGAGTGATCTCTCCAAGGCACAAAAGCCTGGACACTGAGTTTGCCCCCACACCAGTGTTCCCTTCTCAGCCTTGCTGATTTAATCCAAAGAAAAGGCAGGTGCTGGCACATTTGGACCCAGCTTGGCTACAGGAGCCACCAGACCAAAGGACATAAAAACAGGGGAAGATATAAAGAAAACTGGCAAAACTACTGTATTTAGTTGAATCTAAGTTGACCGTGAATTTAAGACAACCCTCCACTTATTAGATTTTATATATAGAAAATGTATAAATTTGTTATAATTTTCCAGGTACAGAATCTCATTACTGGAGGTATGTCTTGAATTCATCCCACTTCCACTGCTGCAGCAGGGAAAATAGTGGCTATGGGGGGTGGGTCAGGTTGCCTGCAGACCCTTACTTCTTTTCTCTGCAGCCTTCTTGCCCCCCGGCTGTGAGCTGTATTGGACAACAAGGGTGAAAAAGGGTGGACAGGTGGTGCAGGAGACTGCTGTCCTGAGCCAGACTCAAGGCTGCAGCAGCTGTCTGCCTCCCCTTAAATCTGTATAGGAAAACCTTGCATTTTACCCTTTGGCAAACTGCTGCAAGTTTCAGCACAAGTACTCCATAAACACAGTTTTGAACAGGATTTTTGAACCCCCTTATACATAGTACAAACTATGCATGATATTAATCCAAAGCCAAAAGATTCATGATTTATCATATAGTTCATTGGACTGGTCCCCAGCACTTCAAGCCATAGTGACCCCACAGCCCAGTATGTGTGAACACTCCAGATGCACTCCCCAAGGATTCCCCATGCTAATTAGCCTGGGATTTCTTGCCACAAGTCCTGGACTCTCCAAAAATGTATATGTAGATAAGGTATGGGGCTGCTTGGTCCAGTCCCACCCCACAGAAGTCAGGGCCACACCAGTTATATGTGACGGGCCGAGAGAGGGAGTGACAGAGCTTCTCATTTACACAGGTGATTGATGATGTTTGCCAGACATTTAAGACTAGTGAAGAAACAGGAATCATTGCAAATGTGAAAGAAAAGTACGACTCAGCTGTAGGAGTGAAGAGGAAGTTGAAATGTATTCAGTGTTTACTAGGAGTTGAAAAAGAGCTGGCACTGAGAAGGACCAAACAGCATGGGTGCTATGTCTTATTTAGATGGGCTTCATTAACCTAGCCTTGTGGAAGGTTCCTATCAGTATGTTTGCCCAATATGAGCCAGACGTTTTACGGTCATGCTAAATGTTGGCTCATCTTATATTTGAATAAATATAGTACTTCTATGACGAAAAGGATCTGATAATCGTAAAGTACAAATGAGCGCATGTGCTGCACTTATATTCATAATTTTATCTCACCATCTCTCAACAAAACCACACTATATAGTAGAACTTGGGGCATAATTCTACAGCATATTAGACTGGATTAGGAGACTCTAAACCTTATTGCTTTTACAGGAGAATATAAGATGCTCCTCTTCAGAATGGGGGCTGGTGGTGGAAACTGTTGCAATAACTAGAAGAACGCTTGGGATAGCAGAGATAAATGCTAAATATTAGTAATATTTAAGATGGACGAATACAGAGGATAACAACTGTGTAACCATACAATATGAGTTTTACTCTAAATTCCTAGCACCACAAGCCATAGTGATTCATATGCCAGAAACAGACACTACTAAACTATCAAAAGAGTAAAGTGGATTTAGAGCAAGATCTGGGGACACAGACAGGTGTTTATTTCCAGATGGAAAAATTTCAGAGAAACCTCTACGAAAATATCTTGGGTTCCAACCTCTTGGTTGGAGAGCTCTCTAACTAGGAGGCAGCAGAGGGCTGCACCCTGAGCCACCCCTGCCTTTAAGGGAGTCTATTCATTGACCACCTACTGTCTTCCCTGCATGCAAAGGAGGCAGGCTATAAATAGTCCCCAGCTTTCAAACTGCTGTGTCCATCCAAGCTAGGTGTCTTGGGCAGCCATTTAAAAGCCAAAAAGATGTTGAACTATTTCAAAAAAAAATCCTAGCAGCTTTCCCATCTCATCTCCATGCTAACTAAGCTTATGGCTTTGAAACCAATTCTGATATATTTGTCTCATTACATAACTCATTTAATTAACATAACCATATGCCAGGAAGTGATAGCAACCATCCAGCAGAAAGATTTTTCTGTTCCAATCTTTTGCCATACTGAGGCCCCTGCTACACATGCAGGTAAATGCGTGATCCATACAATCAGGCCTCCTGCCATGCAACACATGCATGACAAGAGGTGCAATAGTGGGATTGCAGATTAGATGCCATCACACCTTACTGCTAGTGCAAGGCAGAGCCTAAGCCTGGGTCCCTCTGCACCAGCAAAAAACAAACTCCTTTGGCTGTGAGCCCCCTCAGCTGCGCTGAGCTGCCAGCTGCAGGGGTGCCCCATGTATCCCTGCAGCAGCAGGAGGCACCTGCTGCGATCTTCCAGCCCCATGGGCTTCATGCACACCTGGGGCTGAGAGATTTTAGCTGCACCCTCGTGGCAGCCAGGACCCAGTTGGGTCCCAGCACCAAGAGGTGCTCTGCAAAGATGTGGCATCTACAGTTGCAGGACTCTGGGTCCTGGCAGCTGTGGGGTACAGCCAGGACCTAGAGCTATCAGCTTTTGGGGCTATGAGCCCCTTAGTTGCAGAACTCCAAGCCCCAGTTAGCTGACAGGGCTCCTAGCCACAGGGGAGAACCTGTACACATGCAAATTAAAGCTCAATAGCAACCAGCTATCAAGTTAGTATACATTTTTTAGGTCTAACTTTATAGCTGGTTGGAGCTTTTTATGGTATGACAAGTACTTCGCACGTGGAGCTGGTCTCAAGTTAACTGCACAATCAACCAGTTAACTCTGTGATGCCTGTAACATGTAGCAGGGGCCTGAGTATCAGGGAGATAGTTTAAGAGCATTAAGAATGTAATCTACATTGGCCTGAACAATCCTTCAGATTCTGTATTTAAATTTATACAGAAATAATGTTAACTTATTATAAAATTACTAGGGGTAACATTTTCTAAAACACCATGATCCTCTGACTTCTAGTGAGACCTAGGTTCCTGATGGCCTCAGCCTCTTTTGATAATGAAACTTGGAGTCATGAGTTTTTACCTTACAGCAGGTCTTAAATTGTCCATTTCAATAAGCATAAAAATATCTGCATGTATCCTATGTCTCTAGTATTGAGAACCAAAAACTGGGGCGACGTGGACATTATTAACGAAGCAGTAGAGGAAAGCATTCTGCCAACAGAAAGTTAGCTGCCGAACTGAATGACTGGAGAACCCAATGACAAAGTCTGGTTCTAGTTCAGTTTTATTTTTGAAGAGTTAAATTGAGTGTGCTGCTCGTGACAGGTGCCATATTCATTGCACTATACAGTGAAGCGTAAGGTAACAAATTCTAAGATATTTTTGCCACAATAACAGCCTAGAGCAGGGGTTACCAATCTTTAGCTGTCACTGGCTGTCCTTTGCAACTCACCCTCTACCATGGGCCACAAGTCTCTGCCTTCTGGAGTGCTCAGCTGCCTGTGCTTACTCTTACCACTGATCCCTGTCCCCTCTGCACTGAGGGTAAGTGCAAGCCAGGCAGAGCAGCAGGTTCTACAGCAGAGGGGAGCACTACAAATGGCATGGGTGGCATGATGGAGCTGAACCCCTGTGCTGGACCAGGCCTTGGCAAGGTGGATCCAGCTCATGGGCCATAGGTTGCTGACCCCTGGCCTAGAACCATAACACTTTGAACTATGTTGTACTAAGGCTGAACTTACAGGCAACTGGAACTAGTGGGTCACCTTAGATGAACTTTGGCCCATTTCAAATCCAAGTGTTACATAAATGTGGCTTCTCAACCATAAAGATTGTAATTTTCCCAATTCTGACTTTTAACAATAAAACACGAGCAAAAAGTTGGATTCAGCAGTTTAACAGAAAATAAAACATTGAAGAATCACAAATGGAAGCTGCAAAAACTATCCTGAAAAGTCTAATGAAAACAATTCCAGTTGATTTATTAAGTCTATAACATGAAATACTTTCCATTAACTAACTGAATTAAACAAAATGGCAGAACAATTTATAAGATCAATTTTCCAATTCCAATTTTACAGCTGGAAAGTTAAATTGTGTAGATAACTACTGTTTAATTTTAAGGGATCAATAAAACATACTTAAAACTACAGCCCTATTAGGTTCTGCTACTATAGAGAAAAGGTAGCTAACAGGACTGCCAATGTTCACAATTTTATTGCGAGTCTTTAGCGTTTGCTTTAAAACCCCAACTCCTGGATGCACTGGTTTACATGAGAATATCAGATTTTACAATAAGAAGAAAAATTATGTTCTAGCCTTCATGGGCACAGAAAAAAAACAAACCAACTAGGAACATGAGACTCGCGTGAATCCTAAAAACTCAGAAACCAGACAGCAAATAAAAAATGCAACATTTATTATTTTTTAGAAAAATCTCCTGACAATTTGTCTGTTTCGTGATTTTGGCAGAGAAGGGTTGACTTTGTTTTTTTAACATTCGTGGTTAGAAATTCTGAGCAAAATATCTGCTTTATTCCATTTATTTATAGAGCTATAAAGTAAAATGAAAAGGCACTGATTGCTTTGCATTCTGGAAGAAAGAGTAGAGACTCAATAAAAGATTGGAGGAGGAACAACCCTCATTTTCCAGACCTGCAAAATAGGATGTTTCTAAAGAGTATTGGAAAGATAAAATGAAAGTATTGTGTTTCCTTACTGCTCCCTTGCGTGGAACAGCGAAGTTAAAACAGGCAACTAAGAAAACGCCTATTCTATCCAACAGAGAGAGAAGTTCTCAGGCTGAGAAACATCATTTTAAATAACTGTTACTTTTCCAGCCAAGTCTTGTTGTACGTGCAGTATTCTTTTGTGGTTCTTTAGTATTTTGCCAGAAAAAAACTTGCTAGATATACACTCAGTTATGTGGCTTTCTATTTCTGGCAATGCTGCATTAAAACATTTCTATGTGCTGGTCAATGGGGCCCTTTGGTAACGCACATGCTTAATCCAGTATCTAACAACCAGATCCCCCCAAAAAAGGACTTTAGGCATCCAAGTAGCATTTTAGGCAAAAATCAAGTACCTATGCCAGTAGTGCTCAACCTTTTTAGAGCCAGGGCACTCCCCCAAAATGTTTTTGAATGTGAAGGCATGCCTGGCTGAGAACCACTACTGCATTGCCTCAGTTTACCACAGTGGTTTTCAACCAGGGTGCTGCCGCATGCACCTGCCTGTATTAGAATTAACTATTAAATCCAAAACAGACAGGAGAAGAGGCATAACTAATGAGTTTTGTACCCAGAGCAAAACTCTCCTGTGCCCCTGCATGGTGAGGTGGGGAAGGAGGATGGGGTCTTACTTGCCCTGAGTATTCCTGTATTCAGCTCCTCCAGTGAGACAATGTGGTTGGACCTGCAAGGGATGCAGAAAGAGCATTGGCTTCAGCCAGGCCGGGTTCCTGATTTGCCTCCATGGAAGGTGAATGTGGCAGTCCTACCTAGCGCCCAGGTTGAGCAGCACAGTCTACAGTAGAGGGGAGCACTGCAGAGGGGAGGAGTAAGCTCTACCCTGATTGAGAACCACTGACCTAAGCTCTAGCAAACAATTTAGAAAAATCCTGCTTATCTGCTAGGGCACCTGAGAATCCATACCTACCCAAGTTGTTTGCCAAAAATTGATATCATCACTTGAAATTTAGGCTATGCAAGTTATCTGGGGGTCTGAACTAAGGCTTTTTAGGGTTAAAAAAACTGAACATCTTTGCACCTAAATCCTTGGAGGGACCTAATCTGTGAGGTGTGTGCAGAACATCTCTCCTGCATACTGAGAGCACTGAGCTAGTACCCATGCTCAGTCAAGAACACAAGAACAGGGCTGAGAGGGGCAGTCACAGCGTTAGCCAAGTAGCTACACACTTTGCCTAGAAAATGGAAGAACTCAAACTGTGGGGGGTTCAAACTGACATCCCTCACTTTCCAGGAGGGTATCCCAAGCACCAGGTTACCAAACAGTCTAGGTGAGGAGCACACTACACACAGACAGGGCTACCAGTCAACCAAGACTGCAAGAGCGCTGGGGTCAGAAGCAGCATAAGCAGGAGGTCTGTCTCTGTTGCCAAGGGGTGAGGGCAGTCTTCTGGGTCAGTTCTCTTCTCTGCTGCTGTGCTTTTTTCTGCTGCTGTGTTTTAAAGCCTAATAAAGAGAAACTGGGTTCCAACTTGTGGTAGCGAAGACGGGAACCCAGATCCATCCTCTTTTCTCCCCAGTCACTGAGAGAAGTGCCCTTACCTCTGGGCTCAGATTTATGCTGAATACATGTCATGTGGCTGCTTTCTAACATGCTCAGGGTGCTCCCAGCACCATTACTGGTGTTATGTTTACGGGACGGCATGTCTTCATAGCAGCACCCCTTACCAATGTCCAACAGGGTGTAGACACGCTTTAACTTGATGTTTTCTAAAAATATGCTCCAGTTCAAAGAAAAATTAATTCAGGAATGTCCTATGGCTGTGTCAGACATAAGGTTAGAACAGACAATCAAAATAGTCCTTTTTGGCCTTATAATCTAATATTGCTTTAAAATGAGTTGAACATTAAGGTAACTCTAAAATAATTGCATCTGAATGTGCACATCAAGCCTAACTTTGGATCCACCCTCCCTTTGGTTTTAAAGACTTTTTCAAAACTTCAAAATGACTTTAGTGGTTCATTTTTGAGAAAACAGCCACTAAAATGCCAGAACACAGAAGGTATTAAAATTATTATAATCCTTTGACAGGAAGTAAGCCCATAAGCCTCACATCAGTCTTGGGGAAAATCCTTGAAAAAATTATCAAGGATCATATCTTTGAGG
>NW_017729032.1:13919932-13948545 GCF_001723915.1 Gavialis gangeticus | reverse complement strand
TGTGCTCCTGCCAGTGGCGGGGGGTCAGACTAGATGATCTGTTCAGGTCCCTTCTGACCCCTAACCGCTATGAAACTATGAAAGTGATCAATAATGGTGAGTTCTGCAATTTCAAAAAGAAGAATAAGCTTAATAATAATAAGGCACTGTAACGGGGTAAAGGAAACAAATGGCATTGTGTTGGGGAGTTTTATTTGGGCATCTGAAGAGGGTGAAGACAGGGAAGGTTAAAGATTAAATAGCTGACAGACCAGATAATCACAAACCTCACTAACCTCAGGTCACTAGGTCTCGTTTTAAACCTATGCTGGATCCCCTCACCACTTTCCCCCTATTTTTAACTGCCATAACATGATACTCAGTGAGATGTAAAACACATGATGCCAAACAATGCAGCATATTGAGTAACCAATTCTGATACATTAAGTTAAAAACGTAAGCTTGCTTGGCAAGGCAGACACCTGGCACAGACACACAGGAAGTAATGTTATTGAATATTCCTGGACAAATTATCTGACAAATCAAATGCCTAAAGATAGAGCCAAGCTAAGATCTCTTTTTAGCTCCACAAACAGATCAAACCAAGTCTCTGGAGTTGACTAGGAAAATATATCACTGCTGTCACAGAGAGATAAATGACGGAATATTCTTGGTGACTTGGTTCATCTTCAAGGAAGGCAGTTTGCAGCTTTACACAGCTTGCCTACCATTAAGTGTCATATATCTGTTTTTCCCGAGGTAGACATTACCATTAAAAGATAAAAATATCATTGAGGATTCCCTAATTTGCAGGTTTTCACAAAAAATATGCATTTAGATATATTCCAGGAATGGGCAAAATGCAGCCCATGGGCTGGATTCAATCTGCCAAGTGATTCTGTCCAGCCCTTGGTGGGTCCCTGGCCCTGCCTGGCCCAGAAAAGCAGCCCGGGCCATGGCGTGTGTGGCTGGTCCCACTGCCCCCAGGCATGGAGGTGCCACCTGACGTGAAGCACAGCCCTCCCTGTCCCAGCATGCATTTCCCAGGCACGCTGAAAGGTACAGTCCATGGGGCCGGATGGTGAGGCAATGGGGCGGTGCAAGGCAGCACAGCAGCTGAACTCAGCTTCCTGGCAGCCCCTGCAGCAGCAGCTTCTTCTGGCTGATGCTGCTACTGTCTCCACCAGTTACTGGACCCAGCCCTGTTCCTGGGGTACCTTAGCCCATCCACCCCACACACACTGGAGCCAAGCTTGCCCTGGCCCTTCTTGAGGCAACTCTATGCCAACTCACACACACCCTGGGCTCCCAGCCCTCTGGTTTCCCCCTCACTGGGGCTCCACAGCTCTACCCCTTCACTGGGGTTTCCCTCCGTGGCAGGGGCTCAGGTGGCTGTAGCCATACCTGGCCCCAACTGCTACCCAGTGTTGTGGGGGCTAAGGGTTATTAAGGTGCCCTGACCCACCTCCCACCAGGGTGGTAACTGGTCTGGTATTTTCCTGGAGCCTCCGGCACCACTGGGAGCCCCACCAGGCCACCCACTCCTGGCAGGGTGCAGTTTTAGGTTATGCCCAGGACCAAGAGTCTCCTGCTCCTACGTGAAGATGTTCCATTCGGCAGTTCAGCCAGGCAATGTCAATACCAATCTGCTCTGTTTATATAGGCAGCGAGTGTCTCAAAATGGCCGCCGCAATCAAGCACCTACTGGCTGGTTGGCTCAGCCCTTAAAGTGGCAGGCACCAATAGTGCCCTGACAGTTACTTTGAGGTTGAGGATTATAAACAAAGAGATATGATCCCTGTGCATCTCTGTGAGGGACACCCTTGGGCTAGGATCCAGTCTGAAGCATGCCCATGATGAGTTTGGGCTTTTAAAGGAGGTTATGTGATATTGTTGCTTGAATACTACCTTTTCCTCCCTGACTTTAATCAGGAAGAATAAACCTTGCAAGTTCCTCTGAATCAACTGTAAGCTATTCCGAGACTGGTAGACCAAGATGCTTGAAGGGTTATAGAAAGCCTTATTGAATGGGGTGCAGAGCATACTACCAGCAAGATCCATTTGTCTCCACCAAGCAGGAGGGATACTAATTTGATTCCCAAGCGGTGGCCAAGACAGCTTCTGTGGGTTCATTATCATTTAGAGGCCCATGTCCTTCAGGGCAGCTGGCTCAGGCCTGGTTCAGGCAATGACAGCATCCCTAGTATGGCTCTCATATCCCTTGCAAGGCTAGTAGGGGTGTGCAAAGCTACAGTCACTGATATGATTCAGAGAAGATTTGGCCCGATTCAGAGGCCAAATCACCAAATCCAAATTGAATCGGGAGACAACCCCCCCACTCTGAATCGATTCATTGCCTCCAAATCAATTCGGAAAAGATTTGGAAAAAGATTCGGGGATTCAGAAGGCAGTCTTTCAGGGGAACAGAAACTGAGAAGGGGGGGGGGGGGGTGGGCAGGGGAGGGGAAAACTGACATCTGTAGCTGGCCAGTGACTGTGATCTTTCCCTAAGTCCTCTTCCAGTCAAAGTGCTCTGGGGGAGGGATGTAGAAACAGCAGATAAGCCTCTGTCTGCAGCCTTTCTGTCCATTTTGTGAGCTGTTTCTGACTGACCTCTGGGAAGGCCCCCTGTTATTGGCTACCATCCCTTCTGATTTCATCCCACTGTGCCTAAACGCACGGTGTCACACATGTCATGAGTTTTACTTGTCAGCACCTTGAGGTGCAGTTTCCCAGAAACCCCTGCACCTATCTCCTTGAAACTTAGAATGCCTCATGCCCTCAGAAGGGGCTACCATCTCTCTCGTTTTCATCCAAATCTTCCAAAAAATGACAAAGTTATAGGTATTTGAGTGATTCCCATTATAGTCTATGGCCAAAACGCTGAATCAGTGCCAAATCTTTTGAAGCTGATTTGGCCAAATCGATTTGGGACAGTGATCCGAATCTCTAAATCGAATCACTGCCCTCCGAATGGGCCAAATCCAAATCTGAATTGAATACTTCCCTACTCGCACAGGCTAAAGACTAGCTCTGATTTTGTCATTCTTCTTTAAAAAGGTAGGCAAGAGCTTCTTACACTTGGAGCAGGTTGGGTCTGATGGTACACTGGAATTTCTGATTAGCCAGACAGGTCTCCAGAACACTTACTTGGAGTCTGACTCAACAGGTGCTACTGCCACTAAGATGCTTTTCCCCTCTGTCAAAGCTGTGGCATACATCTAAGGAAGGCCTTTTGCCATTGTGGTCCTTTATAAGTGCAGGCTACACCCCATATCTGTTTTAATTTTGTGCCCCTAGCCATCACTGATGGTATTTATCTGTTGGCAATGCTGATGTTTCAACAGTTTATGTCTTGATCTTGCTGTTCGGTGGGTTACCCTTTAAGGTCCTAGGAAGGTATTAGAACCACTACAGTTTTAATGGAAAAGTACATCTAATCTATATACAGGAATGGGAATTTGCCAGGATAAAATTGGGTTCATTGCACTTGCTAAGAGTAATGTGCTGGTAAGAGTACAAGAAGCCCAAGTAGTAGAAGACTTTCATGATGAAATGTTCGTTCAGATCTGCTAGAGCTCTCACTGGTAACGTGGGTTTAGTTTCCAATACTCTACTGGTAAGCACCACAATCTTGGACTCTCCATCTCCGCCGTAAAGCTGGCAAGTCAGTCAGCAACACAGAAGTCCTTGACTTCAGAAAAGCTGACTTTAACAAGCTCAGGAGGCTTGTCGGTCAGGCCTAAGGGACCATGACCCCAGGGAGAGGGGAGTTCAAGAAGAGTGTTTGCTCCTCAAGCCCTAATGTTGTCCCTTCCAGCCCTAATGTCTATGAAATCTATGAAATCTCTTCTCCTATAGGGTTTTGAACATGCCCCTTCTTTCTGCACCTGATACCATCTCATAAGCTAGCCCACATGCTACCAAGCCAAGAGATCAGTTAAATAGGACTGTTTAATTTGTAATTTTGAATGATCATTTGAATATGGTTCAAAGTTTCAGCAATAAATGCTAAGCCCTTGCAACATTCATTGCTTAGATCATCAATATTATGTAAATAATTTTACAGTCCTTAAGCAGTAGATACAACTTCTTGCACCTGCATCATTTCAAGTGTTTATAACAGTGGGGGGCAACCTTTTTGGCATACGTGCAACAGTGTAAGGCTTGTTACCTCCCCAGCTGCCATTCCAACCCACTTCCATCTCCAAATTTGGTTTGCTCTGATTTCTATTCCTTGCTCTGCCTGACATGGTGCTCCTTCCTCCCTCCCCAATCACCACACAGAGCCTTCCTATGTCACTTGTCGCATGCACGCTTTGGATAGGCTAGTCCTGGTTTATAAGATAGCACAGTTTTCAGGTTGTTACTTTTAAAAGGAATTGTTATCATTTCAGGATGTGTCCTATAGTACAATAAACTGTTGCAACAGTTATACACCCATACACAAATATAAAACTACAGAGTCACTGGTGCCTTACTGGCATTTAGAGTAATCACTAACATGGACCATTTTCTGGGGGGGTGGGAATCATTATTAGGGTTTCGAACAAAAGACACTGACAGTGGAATTGAAGCTTGTTTACTGGTGAAACTAAGAAGACTTAAGCATTTATGAAATCAGAAGATGTAAAAACACAAGGCAGGTATGGAGATTCACAATAAATATAAGTCCTGGATGCACTGCTGAAGTTATATTTTAAGAATTTTTAAAATGCTGTAATCTTTAACAGGCCTTCCTAAGTTCAAGACACTTATGAAATGTGAGTGATAAAAACCTAGAACAATGAAGAGCCCAAGGTTTCAGAAAATGTGAAGAAGCTGTGTTTTGAAATTATGTGTCTCGGTCTACGATATTGAGAATAAGGAAAGGATTCATGGCAAGGATTAGAATGTTACAAATCATATGGGACACATGAATAGGAGTCTGTTTCTCCGTATCAATAGGGGTTTTAATTTCTACATGAGATGTTTCAGTTAGGCACATTCTTTTGTGAGACGTTCTCAGGATTTCCAGAGTATTCTGGTTTGACAACATGTAATTATAACTTTGCACATTCATAGTCTGTTTTAAATACTTCTACGTGATTTGTTCAAGTAATCCTTAAACTAAAACATGCTTTATTATTTGGCCTGTGTTTTATAAAACGTGGTGTTTGTAAGGGGAAGATCATTAAGTTAAAAAATAAAATAAAATAAAATCTCAAACCTTGGTACTACTACAAGAAATTTAACTTTGAGGTCCTGGAACTTTTTTATGACATACCACCCACCAGGAAAATAGTTTTAAATACTTAAGGGTGTAAGATTTAAGCTGTTAATATCTGATCTTAACTACACCTATACTATCACTCTAGATGCTACCTAAAACCTATGCTTCTCAGGAAAAAAACTCCTCAAACAGCTGGACTCCAGCATAGAAACCTAAAATGAATTACTTGTGAGTGAATTCCACTGTCAAAAGCTCTAATCAGGCTTCCCTACAAGCAACAAAACAAACAAAACCCAGAAAGCACATTAACATCCTTGGTAACTAGTGTTTGCTAATTGTGCAGCATCAGGAACATTTCAATGGGAAAGCAGAGACTGAACGGAATTGACTGATAAGTCCACTACAGTCACACACTCCAAACAATATTCTTGACCCCTTAGGTCACAACCTTTGCTCTCAAATTACTCACGCCATGGAGACAGACAAGTTTGGTTAAACCCTTGCAATAATTATCTGCAAGGGAATTTAGCTATATGAAATTATATGTACAACATTGATGGATTATGCAGGTTGATTCTAATGGAAATAAAAGGAACAACAACTGCTATTTTTGCGGTGGGGTTTTAAGATGAACTACAAGGTAACCTCAAAAATACTATAGGGGTAAAAGTTACACTTTTTCCCTTTTAATAATATTGCTGATTTTTAGGTTAGTAAACATTTAGATAAACAAAGCATAGTAAATAAGTGGGCTTTCACAAACTCATAGGGAATGATGTCACTGTGACAAAACATACAAGTTTTATTTAAAACCAAAAACAAAGACAACAAACACAGGTACTGACTAATAACTGAATGTGAAAGGCAGTGTGCTAGCAGATAGCATTGTAAACAGGAACATGCCTACAGACACTGATATTTTCCATATTAAGTGTCACGTCAAAAACATGTTCTTATCAAATATCAGGAAAAGTAATTTCCAGTGTTAAGTCAATGCATACTTCATGCCTGATGCGTACCCCTTATATACTTATAGGTTGCCACCAAGTTACCCCTGAGCCTTTACTTCTTCAGGCTGAAGACTCCCATATCCCTCAGCTTCTCCACATAAGGCCTGTTCTCTTGACCGCTAATCATGCGTGTGCCTATCCTCTGGACTCTCTGAAGCTTTTCCACATCCTTTCTAAAGTGTGGAGCCCAGAATTGGATACAGTACTCCAGCTGCAGCCTCAGCAAGGCCGAGTAAAGTGGGAGGATAACTTCTTGGGTCTTGCTTGAGATACAGTGGTAGATGCAAGCCAGAACTTTATCTACTTTGCTGGCTGTGGCATCGCATTGGTGGTTCACGTTCATTTTGTGGTCAATCATGACCCCCAAGTCTCTTTCGGTCACGGCACTGGTGACTGCAGCATTGCCGAGCCTATAAGTATGATGTGTTTTTTTCTTCCGAGGTGGAGTACCTTACGTTTTACCATGTTGAATGCCATCAGGTTTTGATCTGCTCACCTTGCAAGCCTGCTCAGGTCAGCCTGAATTGCCAGCCTATTCTCTAGTGTGACCACTTCCCCATAATTTGGTGTCATCTGCAAACTTAGCCAGTCCGCTTCTGACGCATGAATCCAGATAATTTATGAATATATTAAAGAGTACTGGTCTGAGTACTGAGCCCTGGGGGGGCACCACTGGTCACTATGCACCATGCTGACTCAGTTCCATGGACTATCACTCTCAGGGTCTGACCACAGAGCCAGTTCCCCAGCCAGAGGACTGTAAGGTTGTTAAGGCCGCAGTTCATCAATTTTTTTATTGAACTTCTGTCCCAGATCCCCTCCAGATTCAAGTTAACTCATAGTCCCCCAGCATCCCAGGATGCTTTGTACTTCTCCCACAAATCCCCCTTTGCTGGGTGGATGGGCTAGCCTTGGCCCAAACTGTCTACTCCAGTAGCCCTCCTCCCCCCACACCCTCACCCGAGCTTCTGGCCTGGGCCACTACATGTGGCTTCATTTCCAGAATCAAAAGAGAATGTCTTTTGTTCATTTACTTGTTCAATCTATGCAGCTTAGAATGACCTGTGAAGACTGAACTGATTCAGCCTTGGGCTTTCTGACAGTTTGTACTTAGCCCAAGCACACCATCACTGTGCATTCACTAGGAGCTGTGCTGGAAATGCAATCTAGGTAAATCAGGGTGTGGGGAAGGGAACTGGGGGGAACGGTGGGGGATGACTAGCAGGTATATGGGATGAGTTGGCAGGACTGGGGCAGGCTGGGAGGTTTGTGAGCAGCATTGTCCATCTGGGGATGCAAGGAACAAGGAGCTAAAAATAGTCCAGTCAGGGTAGGGGCTGATTAGAAAAAGTACAACCCCGGGGCTAGGGGAAACTGCTGTCCTTTTCTAGCCCCAGGGCTGCATTCTGAACACATACAGCTAGATCACACAAAGGGTTAGCCTGATCTATGTAGTTCACTTCCTCAGGTGAACTCAGATCGCGCCAGCCTGATCTAAACTCCCTGAACATACATACATTTCAGCACTTAGATTGACTTGGCCCCTCTGCAGGTGTCCATTACAGGGATACTCTTCAGGAATGGGACAGATGTAGCTGCAGGGGATTGGTAGAATGAGCTGAAAGTTGGAGCGGGTAGGGCATTACTTACATTGCAGCAGCAAAATAACTGTCTAACCTTAGGGTTAGCTAATGTTAACTTCGATGGGATGATAGATAACTAATACTGCAGCAAGCAGAACTTTTAAAGAACCAATGGAGTGTCTTGCTACCTTCACATGGAGCAAAACTGTCCAAAATGTCTTGGACCTGTGCTTTAGTAGAGACTACATTACAGTTTTGATATTAATATAGGCATTTTCTACTATCAGATGCTCCAGATTGCTAAGAAGATCTCTTTCTCAGGGATCTAACTAATCTACAGTTAATCTGTGCTATTCCTGGATAGAATAAGTAGTAGATGGAATAGTAAAGAAGCCAGAGGCTGGTATGCATGCAAGAAAGCCAGCCAATAACAATGTAAATTAAGGAGTTAATAGGTGAGAGAGAGGTTGCAAGGAGTGGGGTGGGGGGGAATGAATGTAGCTGGTAAATAGTGGAGAGGTACCAGGGGAGTCAGATGTTAGGTAGATTATAATATGTCATAAATCCAACATCTATATTTAGTCCATGATTTTCACATCATCAACCTACTGGATAAAAAAAATCATAGACTAAATATAGACACTGGATTTATGACACATTATAACCTGCCTAACATCTGACTCCCCAGGTACCTCTCCACTAGTTGCCAGCTACATTCATTCCCCTTCCTCCCCGCCCCTGTCTCTCACCCACTGACTCCTCAATTTACATCTTCACTGATTGCCTATCTTGCATGCAGACCAGCCTTTGGCTTCTTTACTATTCATTCCACCCAGGAAGAGCACGCACCAACTACAGATGCTTCCTCAGCCTGATAAACAGTGGTTGTGCCTGAAAGCTTGCAAAGAAGAATTTTTTCCAATTATTTGAGTTGGTCTAGTAAAAGACATCATGCCAGTATTTATTATTTTGTTCATAACAATCTGATAAAAACTGTGAGTTCAGTGAGAATGATGGCAATGCACCACTGATAAACACATCCACATGCTTTTTCCCATTAAAAAAGCCATACTATGCTATCCTAATGAGGCCACATCAACAGGACCAAGTTGGAAACCAGTTACACGGTGTCTCTGCCTTTTGTGTCAGGAGAAATTGGAGAGGCTTGGAGACACCTCTTCCCAATCTACAAGAGGCATCAAACCTACCCAAGCCCCTGCAACTGCTTTAACAGCTGCTCTTCACATAGACACATGGAGAGGTGCTAAGAAAGAAACTACGTGTTCTTGCATCAGGCAAAATATTTTAGTGTTTTTAAAAACTAAATGGGGGCTGAACAGGTCTTGAATTAACTTAGCATCATGACCTGGCTACATAACTGCCTTTCTGTACTGTTGATCAATAAGATTTTGTATACATTTTATTGTTATCCACCTAACCTGGGTGGCACTTCTAAGAAATGAAAGTAACTTGTTTCTCTCCTGCCCCTGTTGCTTCTTTCTGCAAGAGCTTGTTTTTATATTTAGAATGCAAAAGTGGTAAGAAATGATTTAACCAAGCATCCTACAATGTGCTTTTCACCAGAAGACAGTAATCATAACAATGGTCCTAAAATAATATTTTATCACAGAGGAAAAAGGAAACCTCAAGCTTTTCACATTCTATTTATCTGCTTGTGGTCATAAGCAGAATGGAAAATTAACTGGTTAAAACAGGATTTAACTAAAGACATTTCTCTTTATCAATATTTATTTTAAAATAATGTTGGAAAGTAGAAATGGCTGCAAGCACAGAACTTAGGTTAAGAATAGGAGGCACAGACTTGTGGTTAAAACTATTTTTGACAGAAGTTACATCTGTTCAAGCATTATTTTTAGGAATCAAGCGTAAGTGCAAAGACACATACAAAAGAAAACTCTACATTCTGTGGATGGAGAGGTTTTATTTTAAAACTGACAGAAATTAAAAAACCGTAACTCTTTTGAGCTATTTCTCAAAAATCCACATGAAAATAAGCAGGCCGCTTCCCGAACTCTGATGAAGTGTCTGTTTATAAACACGCACACTTGCTACCACTCTTCAGAATAACTTGCTTCCTCTTTTGGGAAACATCCAAAAGGAAGAAAAAAAAAAACACCCTGCAAAAAGACATCTCCCGAGCTCTGGGAAATCCCTATAAAATAATTTACTATTTTTTCTCTATGTCCCTAAATAAATGAAGATGACATTTGGACTACAAATCTTAAAAAAAAAAAAATGCTACTTCACAGTATGCAAAGCTACTAACTGTAGTTTTAAATCTAAACCATATATGCACTGTAAATTAGTTACTTCAAAATCCTTATTGTTATCAACTCCTAATGTTCATATTCTAACATGGCAATAACGTATTTTATATAGGTGCATTCATTTTTATGCACATGTGTGCATACACACATACACAATGCAAATAGTGTGTGCACACATGTTCATGTGTACATATACACACACATACATGATTTGTATTTTTTGTGTGCTTTAAAGAAAAATATTTGCTTTTGTTAATATTTAAGTTTGGAAATTATTTAAACAGGGCTGTTTTCCCATTTTTGCTGCTTCTGCTCAAAGAATTTGGCCGGAAAAACTTGTGGATTAGCAGGGCAGTAAATCTGCTTCACAATGGAACAACTATACAAACCCATCAGTAAGAAAAGCACTTTTTAATTGGCGCTTAAATTTTACAGATAATGGCTAACACATTTTGGGCAAGACACTGGAGATCTTCCACATTCAGATTTCCCCAGCTCTGAGCATGTGAAGTGTTTACTGTGTACCATAAATCTACCTTATGCATTATACTAAACTGTATTTGCTATGGCTGTCAAACAAACCATCATCAACACAATGTCACACTGGAGGCTCCTTACACACTGAACACAGTCACAGTCACTTTTCAATCCTCTTATTTTTGTCTCCCATTCGCCTTAGCAAAGGCATCATTTCTCATTTAGAACAACGTGCAAACAAAGATCTGAATCTGGCAACTTCGTCTGTATTAACAGGTCTGTAGAGGATCATTATTTTCAAGATCAGTGGCCAAATCCCCAGAGTAGCGCGAGCCACTTGTGGCTGCTGTTCCATTATACAGGCTGGAAATGCCAAGGCAAGGAAACTCCACTACAGGCTCACACCCTGTTTCCACCATGAAGGAAGGGGTGCATCTCAAGCCAAATAGAGAGATTGGGAAAATAAAAGACATTTTCTCCTTTTCCAGATCCACAATGTTTGGATTTATTTAGATTCAAGAGACATAAAACACCCTTAACGCTTGGGTGGTCTGTGCTATGTCCAGCTCTATATAAACTGGCTTAATTTCAAAGTAAATCCATAACCAAAAGTGACTATTCAACTTTTCTTTTTCATGCCCTTGCAACAAGGTATTGAGCAGAATTTGCAAATTTTGTTGGAATCTGACAGGCTGTGTCATGAGCATTTCTGCTGTGGCCTCAAACTTGTGACCTCTGGGCTGTCAAGACACTGTGAGCCTTAGTGCCTGCACGGTCTCAGCCCCTCTTTCTGCAACAAAAAGGCCAGATACAATACGCCTTTGACAATGTTATTCCCAGACATTCCACGTACTGCTAGCTATGTTCCCAGTATTAGCATACTGAGATCTGAAATTTCTTTTCCAACTTCAAAAATTGCATTAAAATTGATTCCAGAATGGCCCTGAGCAAAACTCTCAAACATGTTAGCACACTATCACACTTTAATGGTCTGATAAAGTGCTAACTTGAAAGAACTTCTTTATAACCCAAAATTTTAAAACAATCAAGAAACTTAAAAGCATACTGGCAAAATTCACAGACAACACCAAATTATGGGAGAGTATGGTCATGCTCAAGAACAGGTTAGGGATACAACCTGACCTGGACAGGCTTGTGAGATGGGTGGATAATAACCTGATGACATTTAACATGGAGAAATGTAAAGTGCTCCATCTGGGGAGAAATAATCCGCAACACATTTACAAGCTTGCCACCACCACAACTGAAAGAGATCTGAGGGTCGTGATAGACCACAAAATGAACACGAGCCACCACCATGATGCCGTACCCAATAGAGCAAATCAAACACTGGCATGCATCTACTGATGCTATTTTCTGTGGTTGTATGGCCTCTATAATGTTAGTAATAGGTTAGACAAGGATTTACTTGGCATGGCGTGAATAGGGATGATCCTCTTTTAGGCAGGGAGTTGGACTAGATGTCCTCTAGAGTTCCCTTCCAGCCATATGTTTCTATGATTAATCACAATTTTCATGCTTTTCAGCTACCAGAAAGTTACCATATATGGAGGATTGGGTTTTGCAATAACAGCTGAAGAAATCAGTATACTAATCCTCTGCAAAGCTGAGTATGACAGTGGGAAAAATCAAATCTCTAATTAAATGAAAGTCCGTATAACTCTTTAAAGATCTTCAAAGTTTTACTCCTAATTAGGAGTCTACAGGCTCTTAACTGTATCCTGTAATTAACTTGCAATCGCAGCAGGACAAAGTAAGTATTGCTCAGGTACTTTAATTGTCAAGTTTAACCACATATAATCCAATAGCACTAACTATGGATCTCGGAGCTCACTAAAACTTTTACTTAATTTCCATTTTATCCTCCTTACTTTACAAAATTCTTCTACATGGGGGGCAGTTCAGTTGCTGAATATCTATCAAGTAGTCATCTAATGCAGGCCCACAAATACTGTATTTACTCAAATACAAAATAAGGTTTCCTCTCCTAATCAGCATGGGAGGAAAACCCCTTCATCTTCTACATCATATTCTACTACAGGGAAACTTTATTAAATAGACTATCATTAAACTCCTGCCAAGAGTAGCATGTGTTCAGTCATGGAAATCAACTACCAAGTTGATTAAATGTAGCCAACACATGACTAAAAAAACATGACACCTATTTGGCAAACACACTAATGGGAGCCTACCAAAAAACAGGTTAGTGCAGCCCACTTAATATATGTTAGACTGCCCATTGCACACAAACCCCCTCAGCACTAAGCCTCTTTTTCAAGTCATGGTGAGCCACTACACTGAATATTTTTTACCTTCTCTTCACTCCCACAGCTGAGCTGCACTTTTCTCTCCCATTTCCAATGATTCCTGTTTCTTTGCCAGCCTTAAATGTCTGGCAAACATCACCAAACAGGGTGTGAAACAGTTCACCCAGAATCCCTCGTCACCCTCACTGTATATAATTTGTGTTTCCTCGTCCTTCATGAGGTGCATCCAGAACAGGTTTCCCTGCACCTCATCTACATATACATTTTTGGAGGATCCCAGGACTCATGAGAAAAACACCCGGTTCCAGTCAGGAGTGGGGCCTATAACAGGATTCGAGTGTCCTGTTTGGCAGCCTGTTTCACTCTTGCCTGCCATGTTTTGATGTAATATTTTGTTGGAAAAGGAAATGTGTGGGAGACTGTCTTATGTGTGGCCTTGATATCTGGGGCAAGATACACACCTCCACCTGCACCTAGGCTGTGTCCATCTCCACCCTTGGATCTTAACAACACCGGTCAGTTACTAGAGCCCAGTTGAGGCTCACAGTGTTCTTACTTCCCCTCAGCGCTCAGGTGTTCAGTCAAAAAAGATTGCCAGTCCTTTGGCTTGTTATTCAATTTATAATATCACAAAAAAAAAAAAGTAACAACTTAGAATGGGGCTGGTACTCTCTGTTAAGTTCCCCCTTTTCTTAAGACTTCCCTTCCAGCAGAGACCCTTGTTACTCAGTCTACAATGTCCTTGGGTCTTTTCTGCACAGTCCCCATTATAATAAATGAAGAATCATAGGCAGGATTTTGCCAGTTTGTAGCCCATCATCACAGTCTCTGTTCCCTTCAGGGATATCCCCCTACGCTGTTAGTAGTCGCAGCTCGGGTCCAAACCTGCCTTCATCAGTGATCGGGCTGCTTCCTCATCTGAGTCTGACTGCCACTGAAAAATCACAGTCTGGGCACTCACCAACCTGGGCCATGTCCCACCCTTAGTCCGAAGCTTTGCTCCTTACTCTCAGTTCCTATTCAGAAGAGTTTCTCTCTCAATTTCTTGCTGGTCTGTGCAAGCTTCAGTTCTTGGCATCGGGAGAAATACCAGCAAGGCCATCTCTGTTCAGTGTTGCCTTCCCCAGAGTATCTCTGGCATTTTTTCCACAATGGCCCAGGTAAGTTCCCACTCCATGGTCTTGGCCCTTTTCCTGGGGTCTGTTCTTACTTTCCACAGTTTGGACTCTTCTTCCTCTACCTGGAACTCCAGCATCTTTTAACTTCCATGTTTTCCTTATGTCACGCCAGTTCACTGATCTTAAAGGGACTGTGTCTGTATCACTGGCATCTTGCTGACATGTCTCTGGTTTCAGCTCATCCATAGGGGCAAATGTAGCAGGGTCAAACTCCAACCCCCTGCTACAGGGCCGAATTAGCACATGGATCCTTTGTGGGGTAGGAGCTGGTAACTGGACTACACACACATACTGAGCAATGCTGAGCTGTGGGGTCACCATATCTTGGAACACTACTGACTGGGCTGTAGTCCAGTACAATGAACTATGTGACAAATCATGAGCCTTAGACTAATATCATGCATAGTTTGTACTATATATAAGTAACTACAAAAGTGCTGCTTAAAAGTGTGTTTATGGGGTACCTGAACAAAAATATGCAGTAGTTTAAAAAAAAAAATAAAGTGCATCAATTCTGGATTAACTAAGTCTATGTTTATTTCCAGGTCAGTGTTTTCAAATTTGCCCCTCACTTCCACACGCTCAAGGAGAGCTGGGTCTGACAGTAAAGAGTGGGGGAAGGGGCTACAGGGGAAAGAAGTGTGGGGGCAGGGGGGGTAGGCTGCAGAGGGCAAAGGGGCTACCTGACCAGCCAGATTTATTTTCCCTGCTATAACAATGGAAAGGGGACAAACTTAAGGCAAACCTCCAATAATTAGATTCTATATCTGGAAAATTATATCAGAGTGCAGGAGGACTGGACCCAATGATCTACAAGGTCCCTTCCAGCCCCTAACAATCTATGGGAAAAAAATTATACATTTTCCTTATACAGAATCTAATTATTGGTGGGGGGGAGGGCCTTATATTTAAGTAAATACAATAGTTACTCTGTATTCTCCTATTTCACTGAATGTTTTGCCTGTTGAATTCTTTTGGTTGTATCACTTCATTTACTGAACCTAACGCCATTTGAGCTACCAGTTTTCCTAAAAGGCATCTGCCCAAATCAACAATATATCATGCAAGCTCACAACCTCACAAAGTTCTTGTACAAAAAGATACTCTCAAATTGTGTCTCACTTGCACACTGAAAAAATATTAGACAAATATTTCAGAATAACTTATCAAAATAATGTACTTAGTCTTAAAATAAAGATTTTGTGTTTTAAAAGTATTGTTTTTAAACTATAGAAATCAAGCTTATGAAAAAAATGAATTGCCCATTATATAATTTTTATTTTTGTTCGATGGAAATGATACATTTGCTTTAAAAATCTTTTTAAGGATTTTTAAAATCAGCCACAGTGAGGTCAGATGCAAGCAATAAAAATTACACTCATTTTTTGGCAGAAAACTAAAATGTGAATAGCTGTACATCAATACTTTAAGATGTGAAAATTACCAATTTAAAAAAAGATGACGGAGAATGCTCTTTCTTTCTAGATAACTAGTGGGCTTGGATCCACTTCTAGCTAAATCCTGGGACTTGAACCCTTTGGCAGAACCTACATTTTTTTAATTTAAGTCATGACTCCCCTGTGATACTTCTAGGCCACTCAGCCACTGGTCTTGTGTGTGGCTCTTGGCCTACACAAACAGCATATCTATGACCATCTGCTAATCATTAAGCAAGCAGACTTGGAAGGCTGTCTATCTAAGGCAGGGGTAGGCAACGTTTTTTCGCCGGAGTGCCGAAACCCATCACAATACCTACCTTGGAAGGTGCTGGAGTGCCAACATACCAGAAAAAAAAATGAGGGCAAAGGGTACATGGCAGGATGCCCTATTGTGCCCCTTCCCCCCACCCAAAGCCCTGCTGCCCCTGTGCCTCCCACCAAAAGTCCCTGCTGCCCCTTGCACCCCACCCAAAGCCCCTGCCCCACCAGCCCGGGCTCTGTGGCTGTCAGCAGCTACCCCAGCTCTGGGTAGCTGCTGGAGCCCAGGCTGCCCCCCAGCAGGGCTTGCAGCATCCCAGCAGCCTGCTGAGAGCAGCCCAGACTCCTAGCTGGCAGCAGCTACCCAGAGCCGGGGCAAGCAGTGGGCAGACTGCAAACAGTTGTGCCAGGCTCCACAGCTCCGGCATCAGCTCAATGCTGGCAGCAACTGCACAGGCACCTCGGGGTGGGCTGCGCTGCCCTGCTGTCTGCCCCGAGGTGTGCGCGCAGTCGCCACCAGCATGGAGCTGATGCCAGAGCTGTGGAGCCCGGTGCAGCTGTTTGCAGCCTGCCCGCTGCTTGCTGCAGCTGCCCAGAGCCCAGGCTGGCTACAAACAGGTGTGTCAGGCTCCAGAGCCCAGTAACCAGCTCTGTGCCAGAAGCAGGGGAGAGACTGGGACTGTGCTGCCTCAGCCCCTCCCCCATCACCCGCTCCAAGGCGCGAGTGCATGTGCCGATCCAGAGCTGATGCCTGGGCTCCAGAGCCTGATTCCTGCCTCCCGCTGCAGCTGGGCCTGGCTCCAGGTAGCTGCTGCCAGCCAGGAGCCCAAGCTGCTCCCAGCAGGAAGCTGGGATGCTGCAAGCCCTGCTGGGAGCAGCCGAGGCTCTATTACTGGCGGCAGCTACCCAGAGCCAGGGCTGGCTGTGGCTTGCCAAGCAAAATGGCCTCGCATGCCATGATCAGCACACGTGCTGGGGATTGCCAACCCCTGATCTAAGGCTATTGCTTATAGAGTTTTCTATGCAATCCACTTCAGACACAAAGAAGAATACAACTGCAAATCATCCCTAGCTATAGTTTTTCTCAGCTAATGGTCCATCAAGCAGCAATTTCATTCTGACTCCAAAGACACCCAATTTGTTGATTATGCTGCACATATAAAATTCTTTAAGAACAAGAAAGAAGGAATTTTACTTCAGGGAAAAAGTGAGACCTGTGTCTTCCTCTATGAGACCTTCAGAAGATGGACACAAAAAGGAACATGCATGCAGGCAGCAGGTTGCGACTCTGCCATGGCTCCAGGCCACGCTGTTAATGCTGCAATGCTTGTCCCTGGAGTAGCTCTGTTCCCTGCCAGCCCTGCTGGGGCTGGTGTCCATGGAAACCCGGGCCCCACTCTTATCACAGTGTGGCTGCTGCTGGGGTCTCCATAGAAACTGGCCCCAGCCACACAGGCAGGGGCTGCTGGGAAATAGAGTCCACTGCCAGCCAGATCTGGCCTGTGAGCTAGCCTTTGCCCACCCCTGCACTAAACTCATCTCAAGTTTATGGCTGAAGGGCAGCCAGCGGCCTGGATTTTGTTGGTTCCTTGTTAACAGCCATGAAAACTGCCTATAAGTCTAGCTAAAGTTCTTGACCATCCTTCTCTTACTGGCTTTCTCCATACTCAGCTCCCTGGTTCATCCCTTTCAGTGATTACAGCTTATTCACCACTGAACAACCTGTTTATCAACCCAGTACCACAACCAGAGTCCTCTGGTTTCTTTCAAATACAGCGTCAGAAGCACTATTTAGCCCGAACCCTGAAGGAGGTATATTCCTCTTCATCTTTTTCAGCTGAAATAATAAAATGTCATCTCCTAGACAGCCTTCTTCCTTTCCATGGACATCATAGAGTCAGGAAACAGTCTCTGAGCAAGAACAAAGCATGTCTCTCAAATGGAACAGGATAGCCTTCTCTGGATTACCCAAGTTTGGTATCCATGTGCATAATCAGTCATGACCCTATTAGTGGCAAACCACATGGATTCCCATCTGCTAAGTACAAATAGGATTAATGGACAAAGGCAGAGGAGCATGTGAACCCAGTGGCAATTTCACCATTCTTCCTTGATGAGGCAGTTAGTATCACTAGGGGTCCCTCTACAAGTGCAGGTAAAGGTGCAATACATGTGCATGGGAGGAAGCACAAATGTGGGATTGTGCAGCAGATTCCATTGTGCCTTACTGCCAGTCCAGGCATAGCCTGAGCCCAGGCTCCCCCTGCACTGGCAACAGGTGGCTGGGAGGCCTCCCCACAAGGCTGGATGATCTCCACTGCAGGGGTCCCTCTGCTCCAGGATATGGGGAAACCCCTGTGACTGGAGGACCACCACAGGGTGATCCCCCACCCCTAGGGCTAGAGGATCACTGCAGGGTGGTCCTCCTGTTCCAAGGATGCAAGTAAACCCCTAGGGCTGTGAATTAAAGTGATCCTCACACCCGGATGATCATGCGTGTTTCCCTACATACATGAGCCCTAGGAATCATGGCAGCTGTGATCCCCAGCGTCCAGGGATTTCACACACCCCAAGCTCTAGGGGCCATGGCAGTCATGATTCCCCAGGATATGGAGGTTTTTCACTTAGCATGGTGCATCCCTGCAGCTGGGAGCCCTGTCAGCTGACAGGGATTGTAGCAGGAGGGGAGACCCTGCCACATTGCAAATTAAAGCTTGATAGCAGCCAGCTATGAAGTTAGTACTCATTTTCAAGGTCTAACTTTACAGCTGGTTGGAGTTAACTGTGTGGCAGCTATTTTGCACATGTAGCTATTCTCCCGGTAATTGCGCAATACCTGTAATGTGTAGAAGGGTCTAGATGCCATCAGACAGACATCAAGAGCTAATGAAATATGAAATTCACAACCAAGAACCATGACCTCTCATTGCAAATAGTATGCCAGTCCGAAGCAGCAAGTATTCACTTTGGATTCGGATTCAGTCAATTTGGAGGGACAGTGATTTGATTCGCTGATTGGAATCACTGTCCGGATTTGATTCGGTTGATTTGGAGATTTGCCCACAGACTATGCGGCCGGGTGGGGTTGACTAACAAAATCTCTCTCCCTGTGACTCTCCTGCCACACCTTGATGTAATGGAAGAAGTTAATTCCCCAGTGAGAGAGCATAATAACCCCAGAAGCATAATAAAAGTAAACTGGTTTATTAGTGAATTCCCAGCAGGGTCTGGGCAATCCTGGCCATTATCACAGTGCGCGGTCTTCCTTCTCTCTTCACCACAGTGCAACCCAGTCTCTCTCTCTCTCTTTTCTTTGTAGGCAGAGCCGTCCCCAGGGGTGCGTGGGACACAGGGGCAGATGTGGTGATTGGGGGGGAGGGTGGCATGCGGCAGCTGCGGCAGAGCTGACAGCACATGGCAGAGCCTGTACGGTACCATCCACAGGGCCCCCCCAAAGCGTGGGGGCTGGGGCAGTTACCCTGATTCACCCCCCCTACAGACAGCCCTGCTTGTAGGTATTGGCGGATTCTTCCTCTATGGGACTGTCTCTCTGCCTGAGGATAAACCTGGTAAGTATCTCCCTTCTCTCACCTCTTCGTTTTGCCGGCCACCATGGTTACCTTCACCCAGTCAGCTGGTCTGATCAGCAATCTACTTTGTTGGGTTTACCGCTTCTGACTTTCCCTGCAGATTCTTTTTGTGCTGTGCCCCAGGGGACAAATAGCACCCCCGCCTCCCTCCCGTGCCATGGTCTTTAATACTCGCTGGCACTTAATCAGGCGAAATTCCCCTCTGGTGCTAGCCCTCTCCCAAATGTGTCTATTAAGTAATTATCCTTGCCCTATTCCTGACCTGACTTTCCCCCGCACTCACAGCTCTGTAGCAACAAAGGAACAGGGCTGTTCCTTGCCCTGTTACAGACTATAATGGGGATCACTAAAATGCTTGCAACTCTGTCATTTTTTTGCAGCTCTGGATGAAAACAGCAGGGATGGTAGCCCCTTCTGAGGGCATGAAACCTGCTAAGTTTCAAGGAGATAGGTGCAGGAGTTTCTGTAAAAGTGTACCTCAAACTGTTGAAAGCAAAACTCTTATAAAAAAATGCAAGCCTTCCAAATCGATTCAGAGGCTTTCAATTCGATTCAGACCTTTTAATGGGTCTCCCAATTTGATTTGGATTTGGAAATTCAGCTCCCAAATCAGGCCAAATCTCCTCCAAATCAAATTGGCTACCAAAGCTTTGCACAGCCCTACGAAATAGCACAAAGGTAGTCATAAAAGCTATCAGACATGCTGCATTTGTAATGCTTGACAGAATCATCAGGCCTCTTAATGACCCTGCCAAAGACTTGTATCAAGACATAAGGATGTTTCTAAAAGGACATAAGAACTGCCATGTAGTGGGCCAGATCATAGGTCTATGTTGCCCAGAAGCCTCTGACTACAGTGGGGCAACTACCACTTCCCCCAGCTTCTGCAAGAGCTGCTGAGCTAGGGAGCAACTGAGTTTGATGAGCTGCTGCAGGCTCCTAGCTGTCCCCACCACCACAACCTTCATCTGGACCTATAGTCTCCCTCCTCTCTTGGTGTGTCTCCAGCAGCCTCTCTTATTAAGGGAGGCTTATAGCAATTCATAATGGGCCTAAGTCCATGGCCCATCAAATAGGCATGTCACAGTGGCATGGAATAGATGAAGACAAATAGAATGAATAGGGTAAGACCAGGCTTTTTGCCCACTGTTCCTCTTCTACTTGCAGCTTCCAACACTTAAGGTCTAGAAAGTTCTGATTCAGAGGCTGTACCCCTAGCTCCCATGTTCAATAGCTACAGATGCACCTTTTCTTCAAGAATTTGACTAATCCCTTTTTTAAAATCTGGTTAAACTGTCTGCTTCCACAACATTTTGTGGCAATAGTTCCATGCTTTAATTGCATGCTGTGTGAAAAAGAGCAGAGACGCTAAGTTCTTACCAAAGTCCTTTGAGTGCTATTATTTATATCTGATGTCAGGTTCGTTCATCACAGCTGTTCAAGAGAGATCCAAGAGGCAAGGTTGATAGCTACAACTTTCCTTTCAGGCCTCTTTGGCTGCATCTGACTCACCCACATGTACCACAGCCCCATCAGTGCATGGTTAAAATCAATTCATCTACATAGCAGATGTGTGTGTTGGTCACAGTCCTGGAATCCTCTCCTCTGAAACTAAGGGAAAAACCCTGTTCAAAGATGCAAGAAAGATCTTAAGCTCTTCCTGCAAGGCTGGTGACATATGCCTCTATTCAGGGAAAATCATATTTCCTTCAGACTGTGGATCCTCCAAAGAGATTGTCTACATGTGAAACCAGAGACATAGGGATGGGTAAGCATGCAGTGTATGAACCTTGGACTCTACCTAAGGGGAAGGCAAACTCACTCTCCTGTCCCCAATGCTCTTTGCACTTCCCGGCAGCAAGCAACAGCAGCAGCACAACAGTGTGTTGGTGAGTGAAGGGCAATTTAATTCTGGGAGGCAGTAGTGGGTGGCGGGAGCTGGAGTTTGCTGCTCCTGAGGGGCGATGCCTCCCCATTTTTTGCCACCAAAAACAGGAGGCTTTTTGCTTGCACAATCTGGGCATCTGTGACAAAAAATGAGAAACCACCTCACCCCTCTTTCCCCCACCCCCTCCAATAACATTGCTGGGGTTCGGGGATTGTGAAAACTAACAATAGCAAATCCACTCTCCCTTTCATGCCCTGGAGTGGGAGAAAGGATGTGGAGACAATCTGAGTCTTAAATATGGCCCTGATGGATATTGCTGGCCAAAGCATCTAACATCATACACATGGAGTATATACTAAGCAATTTCCAGCACTGCCAGTTTTGACGTCAGTGGAGTAACTAGACACATTTTTGGTGGGGTGTTACTCACCCATGATTTGTACTCAGTTGCCAGGCCTCCAGCTGCCTTAAGCATTGCATGACAGACTTGAAATCCTAATCGAGCCCCTGATTCAAGTTTCTGGCACCCTTCAATAAAGTTTCTCAGCAGCACTAGATGAATCATTGGGCTGTGCCAGTACAGTAATTTCTATGTATGCTCATAACCTTGGAAGAACCTGAACAAAACTTGAACTAAAAAAAATGAACAGACTCCTTTCTTGCTTATGTAAAATTTCAATATTAACAATGTCTTTAATTCAGTACAACACAGTGCGGTTATTAAGTCTTAAACCCCATTTGAGTTGCGCTGATAAATTAACCAAGTTACTTTATGTTCGTTTAACTCTCTGTTTCAAGTTGCAATTTGTTACTATTGAGCCAAAATTCCATGTAATATTTTAACTGAACTTTCTTGAAATGAATGTTAAGTTTTTTGATTAATTTAATTGTAAAATCTCAAAATTTAGGGAAGATTGATTTAGCGAGCTGAAAAACCATGGTCAGAAAAGGAGAAACTTTTCAGAATTATGCTTAGAATTCTTCCCAACAGCCACAGTCAGGTCAGATGCAAGCAATAAAAATTCATGCAGGAGTGAAATAACCAGCACTTCCAACACTTTAAAAGTCCCAGAATAATTCTCTACCACTGTGCAGCTAGGGGTTCACTACCATGGCTTCCGGGGGAAAAATAAGATTTGAAATAAGCTGAAGCAATTTCCTGTTGTTCAGCACAGCAGAGAGATGCATTCAGTGTTCTTCACATATGGAAGAGGTTCTTAGCCTCTAAGGGGCTCAGGATTCACTGACTGGATATCTCCTTAATGAGTTTGCCAGAAAGTTTTTGTAGCATATAAGGCTGTTGGAGGAAGCAGAGTTTGAAAGCATCACATCCAGATGTGGACCCAGTGCTGGTAAATGTAGATTGCAATTGTAATCATGCCTGTTGTTATAACAGGACATAATATGGTAGTGTCAGAGTGATGGCGTGGCTGTGATGCTCCAGGACTTATGTGAAAGGCAAGGATTTCTGGGGGGCGATATCTTTTATTAGACCAACTGCATGTTTAGAATGACGTCAGACAAGCTTTTGAATGCAACATATTCTTCATCATAGGTAATGGTGTAACATCATCTATATTCTTATTTGGAATTTCCAGAGAAGCATGAAACAATATAATGTCATTCAGGTTGGGGATTCAAAGGTGGCTGGGATTAACAAAGTTATACATCACTGTCCTGTATGTTGCTGGCCAGAGAAGTTGATGAATCTCAGCCAAACCAGCTTTCTGGACTGCTAGGCTCAGGAGCACCTCTGACACATCCTTGAGACTTAAGAACAGTAGATAAAATGTTTCATTTCAGAGCATTATCTTGCTTTAAAGTTATTTCTGAAAAACATCATGTCTCTGAAAAATGATTACCTTTACCTTTTACCTACTATTGCTACCAGTAACAGCTAAGATTTTTTTTTTAACTAAAAGAATGCAGAAGCAAAAATATTCCCTTTTATTTTGTTCTCCTTCCCATCCGCTTTTTGTCCATGTGGGAAACAGCAGCAGAAGGAAAAAACATCTTAAAAATAGGAAAACTTCATTATAAAACAATAAGAGCTGTCAGAGGGAAGTGTAAGACCTAAAACTATGAACTAACTCCTCCTTAAATTATAATCAACTAGATTTCAAATCAACAATTGCGTTTTCAAGAACTTGGAATTGAATTTAGTAAACTTTATTCTGTCATTTTTAAAGCAGAATAGTGTCCTAACATTGCCATTCTTAGTTTCAAATACAATATAAAAAGGTTATCTAAAAATTGTCATTTCAGTACACATTTTACACTCTTAATCTGAGTGCTTAACTCTGAAAAAAGACAAACAATAAAGGTAAAAAAAACCTTTGGTTTTCAAAAGTAAATAAGATCGTTTACCTTTTATGACAAGAAATACAAGATTTCTGGATTAATTTAGATCTGGAGTAAAAGGAGGCCTACATGTATACACTGAACAAGGTATGCAGAACAGAAGAGTCAAAGGACTCAGCTCCTGAAATAAATGACAGCTATATCAAATAATCCCCTGCAGTGAATTGAAAAAACAAAAAAGTATTATCCTACAACTGGCTACCAAGACGAATCGTTCTTCACAGGTGTTCAAACTTCATGGTGGTCAGATATAAAAGGTTTGCTAAATAACAAGCTGAGATTTACTATCATTTTCCAGTTATGTTAAATGATAGACTTAAAACAGATCAAAGTGTATTTACTCAAACAACAGGACATCAAAATTACATTTCCTGCTGTATAGCTTGTATAGCACTTTAGTCTATTTAATGAATTGTATGCGATCTATGCAAAGCCAAATTGAATAAAAATAATAAAAATAACTTCTGAAATGTTAGGGGATTTTCTCTTACTTGCCTACTTTTGCAAGGGTCAGCTAAAAAGACAAATATGTACAATAAAACCTCAAACTGGAGATAAGGCAGATTGCTTCATCTGTGAATAAACAATCTAATAGTCAAGTATATCTTAGTACAAGTTGGGCAACAGATCAGAGATTTCAGCTTTTCCAAACTGGATGATAAGGCACCAGTTTTCATATACCTATTTTAATAAGTGAAAACCATTTAAACAGAAGGTGGCTTGGGTTGAATGATTGCCTTACCAACTTGTCAGCTCTGGATAACTTAGTTTAAATGGCACAGGAGTTCTTCATAAAAAAAAACGTGGCTAAATAATAGCTTACTTGACAAAATAATACTGATATATGAACAAATATTGATATGTCTGGGGGGTTAGACGCTCAATTTGTCTAGCAGAGCCAGAAGTCTGACTATCAATCCCTCTCACCTCACTGCCTGGTACTGTATCTTGAGATATAGTTTAACAGAAAGTCTGCCAAGCAAATGTAACAGCCTCCATAAATTAACTTCTCTTCCACTGCAGCCTCAGTACAGAAAAACTGATGTACAAAGGATTTTTGTAATCTTGATCCAGAGAAAGTATTTCCACCGCTAAAACTCCCTCTCGTATTCCTTTTAGGTCCAATGGGTCAAGTCAATGGCAAAACTACAACAGGTCAGGATTTGATCTACTGGGAAACATTTTAAAAACAGTGCTTTCAGAGAAACAAACTCATTGAACTCCATAGTTCCCTAAATATACATAACTGCGGCTATGGTGCTTGGGACATGACAATTACCTTTTCGGTTAATGTATTGGAGTTAGGCCCCAACCAGAGACTACAGCTTCAAAATCCTTTTGTTTATGTGAAAGGCAGTCTTCTTCTGTTTTGTCCCTGGAATTAAGCTCTAACTCTCCAACTACAATCAGCAGCGGTTCACTCCCATATGGGGAAGCCAAGTTCACGTCAAACTCAGTGTGGAGGAGTTTCTTTACCTTACTATTGAGAACTCGCATATTAAGAACTCTGGGACAGTCTCAGTTACACTTGGGCTCCTTTTCCAGACTGCACAATGTAATTCACAGCTCATTAAATGGACTATGCAAAATAACAAAACAAAAATAAAACTCAACCCCCCACCCCCAAACAGGCAATTTGGGGACTTTTGCATGACATTCAAGATCACCCCAACAGACAGGGGTTTAGGCTCCTATTTTAAAACTAGGACTGGTGTTGCTATTTTATCTGGTGTTATGTGTAACTATGGAGATGAATATTAAACTTAGCAACCGCATAAACAGTAGTTCCTTTTGAAAATATCAAGAGACCATGAAATAATACATTTACTCTTGATGGAGATCATTAAACTCCCATTAGCGACTTCCATATGCTCAATTATATTGTAATAACAAAACCTCATTTCTATAGTAGAACAAAGGGGCAGAGGAAAAAGGGAGGGAGAGTACGTTGGACAAAGGTACTGCCATTCTAATGTAAGGTGTTTTGAGATTATACTAAATCACAAATTATTATTTATGCAATTCCCTGCAACCACAGGAAAGTAAAACATATTATATCTACCCAAAGGATCTTATAGTCTAAGATACTAATTGTCTGTCAATCTTTTTTGTTAAATGCACACATTTCACATAACTATATTTTGCCTTAGTTTGAGAACAATTTGTGGAAAGAATGCGTTTTGAGGGAGTGGTTCCAGGGGGTAGAACACTGGTCCCAGCATAAAGAATACCACAGAAAAATTGGAGAATGATACTCGGGGTAGGCAAACAGAAAGCTTGCCAGAAGAAAAAATAATGTATTAAGCAGAGATTTCAGTGACCTTGAACTTGAGGACAAAACGACAGACCTTGACTGACAGCCCCAGTAAAGGGAATTGAACTGGGAAGCGATATAACTGGAGCAGCAAAAGGAGGGACACTTGCAGCAGAAAAATAAGAAGCCAGAGTCCTGTTAGCAGGAATGTAGAACAGGGGATCATTTTGGACAATACATTTCAACTTGCACCCCACCCCCCAATCATTTAATAATCACTTGGCCCTGGCTTTTACTTATTATGTTGCTACTTATACTAATACTTTCAACATCTTTCCTTCACCAAAAGAAAAAAATAATGTAAGTCTGACCTCTTCAGGCCCTATATAAAGGAGTTACCAGTCACAGTGGTTCTTCAAGATGTGCTGTTCCTATGTGTACCCTTGCTGTGGATACATATGAATGACAGGCAGACAAGCTTCTACGGCATTTACTTGTAGAGTGAGCCATGGCCTCATCCATCCTCATGCCTCACACCAAGAGATAAAAGGCAGTGCACACTTCCAACTCCCCAGTTTTAACTGCAGTCTCAGACTGAATCTGATTCAGTAGAAGAAGCGAAAGAGAGGGATACAAACCTGAATATGAACAATCAATCCCAAAGAACTCCTATTACTGGTAAGTAATACCAATGTGGGGACTCCACACTTCTGGAGAACCCAGGAGAACAGTGACTGGAGAACTGCCATACTAAATACAGCATCTACCCAGGAGTCTTTGCCATGAAACAGTACTTAGGAAAATAATACAACAGGTTCCAGGTGGCTGCCATCCAGATGTCAATTATGGGGACGTTATGCAAGACAACCATACAAGATGCCTGCACTTGGCTGCATGAGTTCTGATTTCCAAGACGGGTTCCATGCTGGCAGATTCAAAGCATAGCTTAATGTAATCTCCTGTCATACTGATATTGCCATGTCCTTGAATCTCTTTGGCTAGTAAAACAAACAGCTGTGGAGACATCCTCAAAGGCTTTGTCTTCTCTTTGTAGATGGAGAAGGCTCACTTCGCATCAAGCATGCTCAATACTGTTTCAGGTTGGGTGGCGTGAGGTTAAGTTATGGGAAGAATACCAGAAACTTTGTTGACTAAGGTGGACTTAGTGACTACTCAGCGAAGATCTTCAAGGATTGTCCCTTGCAGCCAGTATTGGGATTGTGACCAGCAGAAAGGTTCTCCAAAATGACAGAAATGGATAATCATGCTAACAGCACTGGAAGATGCACGTGGCACCCAGCAGTCTCAGGTCTGAGATCACAGATGGATCTTCTGACATCTCACTTCACACTTGGTCTTGAACCAGGATGTAAATGACCTGTAGCTGAAGCACTTTTCTGATATTTGGGGCTCCTTTAAGCAATATAAAATTGGGAGTGCCTACTGGATGTGGGAATGGCACTACTGTAGAGTGAGCACAACTTAAATCCTGGTGACTAGAGAAAAGCCACTGTTTATTTCTCAATAAGGGATGCAGTTTTAAGATAGTGCTATCCAATCACCTATATTTTCAGAAATAAAAGGAAGCCAAGCACTGAAAATGCATAAATACTAAAGAACAAATATTCTGAATTCCAAGAATATGTGCATGCACTTACAGTTATTTTGTTTAGTTTACATCAGTACTGTTAAATTAACATTCAGGAGCTAAAGAGATTGATGCCCCAGAAATAAGATGGATATCAAGCTATGAAAAAGATGGATTTCTGCACATCTGTATTTACTTTCCTATGCTGAATTCCTCACTGACAAATATAATCTTCATAGACTTGTAAGTAAATTGGTAGCATTGTAAACTGACATCTAAATGTCTATAATTTTTTTTTGAATTTCTCATGCTTGTTTCCATATGAAGTTTAAATTGCCCAATCCAGATTAATTGTTTTTTCCAGAAAGAAAATAAAACACCTTTTATTCACCTAAATCATGTTTACTTTCTAGGTTTCTAAAATTACAATAGTTTAAAGTACATGACAGCTGCTTTTTACCAAAAACTGTAAAAAAAAAATAGGTCTTAAGAAGCCACTTCCATTAAATTTGATAATTATTTAAAATACTAGCTAATTGCCAGTCAAAAATGACAGTTTTCAGGGAGTGTTCACATGGCCTCCCACTCACCCTTCAGGACTGGCCATGTCAAGACTCTCTCCACTGCCGCTGCCACCACTGCCTCCTCCAACCTCCAGTGCAAGGGCTCCCTCCCCCTCCCTGCCGGCTGTTGTCAGGACTGGGTGGCAGGGGGGTGCCGCCACCATGACTTCCCCTCCCCTCCCCTCCCCTCTTTGCTTCTCTCCCTTCCTTCCTTCCCTACCACCCAGCCGCAACAACAGCTGCCACCGTGACCCCCGCCTTTGCCCCCGCAACCCTGTGCTCATGCAGCCAGCCTCCCTCCCTGCCAGCTCTTGTTGGGGCCCCCTTCCCGCTCCCTTTCCTCCCTCTCCACTGCCCGGCCCTGCCAACCACTGCCACTGTGACCCCACCTTCATCTCCCTCTAGCCCCCTCTCCTCTCTCCCTCCTTCCCTGCCTGCTGCCTTCCCCCCCGCCCCCTGCCAGCTGTGCTGGGGCGAGTTGGGGATGGGCAGTGGGGGGGGGCACTGCCACCATGAGCCCCTCCCTTTGCCTTCAGGCAGGGAGGCATGGAGAAGCTCCACTGCTCAGGTGGCTGGGGCATGGTTGCTGCCCCCACAAACTTCAAAGAGACACACAAAATGAGACAGACTAAGCCCTTTATATATATATACATATAT
>NW_017729032.1:13913687-13919751 GCF_001723915.1 Gavialis gangeticus | reverse complement strand
TATATACATATATATATATATATATATATATGTATATATATATATATATAATTATTGCTTTATGCTATAGCATTTTAGAAATGTCATCTATCACATGTGAAGCACTGTATTTGGTTGTTTATCTACTGCATAAGAAGATGGTGTAACTACTTTTCTGTTTGTTCACGTGGTCATCAGTAGTGGCAGTACCTGGGAACACAGTGTGTTAGCGCTTTGCTAAGCCAGATTGCATGTGCAGCACATTTTGATTAATCGCTAGTCTGTTAGCTGACTGCAGGAGTGCCCGGGAGGGGGTCACACATTGATTCTGAAATTGACCCTGTCCCTGTAAAATACTTTGCTTCTTGCTTGGAGTTGTTAAAGAAAGGAACATGGCTGCAATATTTTTCTTTCTTTCTGCAGGAGAGCTTGAGCTCTCAAAATAAATTCATACAACCATACACTAGACACACAGTGTGCGACCATTATCGTCAGTGTTTGCACTGCATTAAATCACAGTGATGTTCCAGTTATTCCTTAATGTGCCTCCTCCCTTATATAATCAATCTTTGTTGCTCCAGTGGACTGCTGTTTATTTGGATAGCAGCCTCTCCAAACCTCATAAACTCTAGGACTAAACACAATTTACTATTTTTTTTTGTCAGATAGGTGACATATGCACAGAAAAAAACCCTTCAATTTCTAACTTGGTTGCTCTTGAAAGAAATGATAATCCTTCTGTCCTTACACAGGAAAAACACCCTCTGAAGGCAACAAGAATTTTGTTTGTTTTAGGATGTCAGATACAAACTTCTAAACTAACTCTGTGTGAAATCTGGTCCTGCACACCTGGCCTCCATCTTGCCAGCACTTACATGTGAAGAGTTCTGAGCTCAGAATCAATAAAAGCCCTGATAGATTTCTCAACTATATCCGTTCAATGCGACTACTCATATGCCTCAATTATATTCACATGCTTAAATATTTGCATGAACAGCAACACAAGGCTTTTTATAGGACTTCAATGATATAACCTAAATTCAACTTCTCATTTAAACTTGAATAGAAAATACTCTTCTCCTTAGAATGCTTTGACAGTGTAAAATTTGTCATGAAGATTCATCATGTGCTCTTCTACTTTCAAAAATATCTATCTTAATATACATAATATATATCTTAACAACAACTGCACACCAGAAATCTATCAAAGACAAAAATACCCAATTACCTGGGGGGGCACATTTCTCACAAGCAAACCACTCTCTCTGCAATCTCTTAGTTCTGATCCTCAAAGGAAACTTACAAAACACTTCCCAGAGATGAGCCTATGAACTCCACTTCATCAACCTCCTGGATACTAAAAATCATGGACTATAGACATTGGATTTATGACACATTATAACCTGCCTGACATCTGACTCCCCAGGTACCTCTCCACTAATTACCAACTACATTCATTCCCCTTCCTCCCCCCAACACTCCACCCCTCCCCTGTCTCTCACCCACTGACTCCTCAATCTACATTTTCACTGACTACCTGTCTTGTATGAAGACAAGCTCAGCCTCTGGCTTCTTTACTTTTCATTCCATCCAGGAAGAGCACACACCAACTGCTAAAACTTCCTTAGCCTGACGAAGGGTTTTTGAACCCAAAAGCTTGCTTAATAATTATTTTCCAGCTATTTATGTTGGTCTAATAAAAGATATCAGATTCATGCAAAGAACCTTGTCTGCCTATCTTAATATAATACATTCATAAAATGTTGACCTTTTAAAAGAGAAAGGTAACAGTGAGTGCGTCTACACAAGATGCTTAATGATGCTTAATGTCCATTGGACTAATTCTATTGTGCATCAGTGCAGCTGGCAAAAACCATGCTAATGTACTAATACACAGTAGATTAATCCAGTGGGCATCAAGCGTCGCCAAAAAAAGCATTCCTCTCTGCTAATGAGCAGTAGTGTCTATTAAGGCACATTAAGTTAGTACCTTTTATTATAGGTAGTAAACTTAATGCACTGTAATTATGTGTAGATGCACCCAGTAAATACAGTTCCTACTTAAATTTAATATTCGTTTGGTTTGTCAATGGCTTTTTATTCCCTCCTCTTATGATAAAAAGTAGGGTTGGAAGTAGACCTCATGAGATCATCTAGTCTAGTCCCCTGCTCAAGGCAGGATCATCTTCAAGCAGTAGCTGAAACTCTAGCTCCACTATGTCTAGAGAGTTTTCTCAATGGCTTTTATGGCCCAGATTTCACCCTAAGGGTCCAGTCCTGCTCATACAATAATCAGGTATACCATTGATTTCAATGGGAAAAGGGTCAGGCCCTAAACAATAATTGATCAGATACAGTTGGCTTGAGGCTACAGCTATTTAAGTTAAAAACATTAAGCATTCCTAGAAACATTTTCCCCAATATATTTTCTAGCCAATATGCCCAATACACAGCAGATAATAAATATGTCTCATTCTACAGAGCATCATAAAAAACCCTAAATCCTCAGTTTCATAG
Organism: Gavialis gangeticus; assembly: GCF_001723915.1. NCBI lineage: Eukaryota > Metazoa > Chordata > Crocodylia > Gavialidae > Gavialis > Gavialis gangeticus. The sequence continues at coordinate 13,917,255 of NW_017729032.1, read as the reverse complement.
AAATGGAAACTGCACTATAAAAGCTACTTTATAAAATACAGAAACTGTGCCAATAGAAATTCTCTATGACATGGTCAGCTGTTTGCACAGTATAATTTATATTCATCCAGCAAAATGATAGTAAAGTATAAGTAGAAGGTAGAGAGAAGAAAGATGTAAGTCAATGTTTATCAAATACTAGACATTTGGCAAGCTTGAAATTGTGCTCAGGATACACTGTTTGATACCATTATTCATTAGTATATTTTTCCCTGACATTTTATCTTAGGGAAGAAAGTCAAAAGAAAGACCACAAACATCTAACCACAAAGTAGCTTTTATTTTCCTATTCTAGTGAACAATTAGATCACAGGAACAGAATTCCAAGTATTTCCAACACAGAGTTAAAAATATGCTTGTTTCTAAAATGAAAGATAAATGTCACATGCTGCATTCTATAAAAACTCTCTGAAAACCTGTCATGGAAATGTCAGATTATCAATATAAAAAGGCTGTACATACAGTTTTTCCACAAAAATAGTGTGTAATTGCACATACCGGCACAAAACTCTGGATACCAGTAGCAGAGAGTTATTGGTTTATAAATACATCGCTCTCTCCCTCCCTCTCTCACACAAACACACACTGCTTTTCATAAAACCTATGCTGCCTTTTACAAACATATAGTCAACGTGATAACCGAAGCACAATAATTCTGGGACAGTATGCTTTATGTGCCCCTCTACAAATGCAGATAAAGGCATGATGGGATTTAACGTGTAATCCACACATGCATGGTAAGAGGTGTGATTGTGGGATTGCAAATCAGATCCCAACACACCTTATTGCTAGTGCAGGGGGAGCCCAGGATTGCACCTCTATGGCTGGAAGACCACAACTGATCTCGTGTCCCAGCCACAGGGACACTTCCTGCACCCTGGGGTGCTCCTGTGGCTGGGAGCCCAGGTCAGCTGATGGGCTCCCAGCAGTGGGAGAGCATGGTGCACCCCCACGGCTATAAGCCCCATTGGTTGACAGCCACAGGGTCCCTGGCTATATGTTCAATTAATAGCATGATAGGAAGCAGCTACAAAGTTATTCCAGAAATAGATGTAAAACTTTGTAGCATATTCCTCTTCTTATCATGCTATTAACTGAATGAACGTGTGGCCACGTCACCACTTAAGACATGATTAACTAGTTAATCATGCTTTAGGCATAACATGTAGACGGGGCCTACGACTGCAAAGTTCTCTGCTTCTCTTCTAGCGAAGTTGACAGCCCTGTAACAGTCCAATGGAGTACAAAAAGAGTAAAACTGGGAGCTAAGAATTTCTGAATTCTAGTCCCTTCACTGGCTTGCCATTTGATTTCCTAGTGTCTCTTTTTCCTTCTGTTAAACAGGAAAATAATGCTTTAGCCATATCATAGAGGTGTTAAGGTTTAGATAACATTACTTAGAAGGTTTCCTTCAGGGAACCTTATCTTTCACTTTATGCTGGGAAATTTCAATACTTCTGCTTCAAGAGAATTAAGACTGAGTATGCGTTCATGCATCAACAAAATGATCCAACTATTTTTAAAACAGACTGACACAGAGACAGTAGAAGACGGGATAGAAAGACAGGGCAGAAAGGAAACAACTGAGGAGACGAACTGAGAAACAGGAGAAGAAAGGGAAGGAAAGAAACAGAAATTAAAGTAAAGAAATATTAAATCTGTTACACCATTGCCAAAGCGCATGCCTGGGAATAGCTTTTAGCATGCAAAAACCTCTGGGGGATTATTGAGGATAAAAATTAAAGAAGAGCTAACAAAATAAAACCAAACAAAAGCTCTGATCCCTCATGCAAGGACTGCACTTGTTTCTTTCCTCCCCTACACCCAAAAATGACTAAAGGCAAGGAATGCTAGGGTCCCATCCTTTACAAGGATCATATGTAATCAAACTAAGGTAGGTTCTTTTCAAAAACAAAACTAAAGATTAAAAAAAAACCCTGCATTGCTATTTACTTGACTTAAAACTGAGGCATCAGTTTACGCCTATGTTCTTAATCCTCTCTTACAATTTGGTATAATGCCCTGATTTCTAAGGGTAAAATAAACACTGTAATACAGGATAGAGAATTTTCTGGTTAAGACACTAGCATGGGACTTAAAATATCTGTGTCCAAGCCTACCTCTAATACAGATTTCCTATTTAAACTTTATGCAGACAGATGCTATATGATTTATCCAGCACTGCAGCTATGAAAAAGTAAGTACTGCTTCAAAGACTTGCAAAAGAAGGAAATAATGTTTATGAAATATCTGCTATATAGAAAGCATGCAAATAAAAAACAAGAAAATTAAACAGACAAAGCTGCAATTTTCCAGAAAAAGAAACTGATCAAAGCACTCCTGCTATTATAAAGTTTGTGATTACTGATAAATCAGAGCAGGTAAAATCTATCCAACATTAACTTTGAAATTGTTTAAGAATAAAAGACAACTCTCACACCCCATGAATGGATCTTTTTAGGTTCAGGATTAAAGCAGCCAGAAGTCTTGTCTGCACTGTGTTCCCACTTTGAGACCTTGGCACTTTCAAGCCATGATCAAAGCCAGAAATCAAATCTGTGAAGCTCAATTGCTTTCCCATCATTTGACTGGCAATATCAGCCTTGGTCTGAACAGTGCGTTAGGAGCTCAAAACCATGGGGGTGATGTACTACGATCAAATCACAACAGAAAGCATTTCAGGACAGCTGGGACACAGAGGTCCTTCGCAGCCACAAGCAACTTATTCTTCAAGTCCTGAGAACCAGAAGCTGTTTCTCTTCTTTTATTTTGCATTTTAGGATGACAGGAACATGATAAACAGCCAAAGCCCAGACACATCAATGTATGAGGAAGACAAAGGGGCTTTGTGATTGACAGAAGGAACCTGGAAAAGGGGAAGAGACCCACCTTTTCTTCCTCTAGGGATGGCTCTGGACAGAGACGCCTGAAATTTTAGACCTTAAAAGCTTCTCCCATTACTAGCAGCTCACTTTGCAGGTAAACACTTTCCTGGTTCACTGCCTCACCATCACATATCTGAAACAGAATCTCCACTGAAAAGTGATAATGGTGGAAAAATGCTCTGTCTGTTGTCCTGCTGTAATTTTTGCATTGTGCTCGTCTGTAGTCAGTGTACTTCCTCCTCGTTAGCCCTTGCAACAGGATCTGACTACATGAAAAGCAATCCACCAAAAAAAGAACAGGATTTACTGTTATAAGAAGTCAAGGTTTCAGTATATTCCAACGGTCTATCTACCACACGTCTGAAAGCGACTAAACAGGGAAAAGAACATTTAATCTAATCTTAATTTTATATTTAAAGGTTAGTATTTTCAGCTGACGTATTAATTTGGTTGTTTGGTAAGCTCAATGAACTGTCAGGATTTTCTGCATCATTTTAACTCCCTAGGAAACATTAAAAAGCATCATGTAGCATCATTAAGTAGCATCACATAGTACCTAAAGCCAGGAATTTTCAGTGTACACAAGGATCAAATCTGTATTTTAAAATTTGTGTCCTCCCCCCTCCTCCACAAAAAAAAAAAAA
>NW_017729032.1:13910817-13913580 GCF_001723915.1 Gavialis gangeticus | reverse complement strand
CACAAAAAAAAAAAAAATCCACGCAGAGTTTAGACCACATGTGTCGTCCCCCCGCCTTCTCCTGCATTATGAAAGTATTCACTGAATTCATTCTCTATCTTCTGTTATGGAGGAGTGAGGAGGGAAAAGATGCTTTTTTCCCCCTTTCCATATTATTTACTGAAATTGGTGCACATCCAAATCTGACATAGATGTATTAACTTAGTTCAACCACTACAAAAGGTTTGCTTGGGTTGAAAATGGATACACTGCTTTGAGAAAGTTGGGAGCGACTGCAATTAGATGCTAAGTGTGGAACCCCCTTCACTCGATCAGGCAGTTCACCGCGGCATATTCTAGGATCAGAAGCTGCACGAGCTATTTCCATCAGTCCAAATCACAAAACAGAACAACAAGCAGAACAAAGATGTTAGACTATAAAAACCAGGTTCTTTATCTGAGTCTAGCACAAAAGGAATGTATAGAATATGGAAGATCACAGAAATTAGTTCATAGATGAGAATACCACATCCTCAGTCAAGTATTCAAACTCCCTTCCCCCACCATTTAGCTGCACTGAAAATCTCATTTTCAGTCTTAAGGAATTAAAGTAAAATGTAGAGTTACTGATGACGAGAGGCAAAATCTCCTTTAAAAACAATATGGATTGTTCAAAGGCCTGAATATCACTAATGTGCTATCCTTCTTTTTGAAAGGAACCAAAAGGGAGACCTTCACTTTTATTCTGGGGTTATTGTTTGAGGGTATAATTAAGGCTTAGGAAGTACAATACATGAGTAAGTAAAATCAACTAAGTTCAAACAAGCAGAGTTCAGCACGAGAAAACTGTACTTTCTCAAGCTTGCTGGAAAAAAATTACTAAAGACAAGCCAGTACACATAAATTAGATGCCTGGATGATCCAAAAAGCTTTTAAATCAAAGCTTTAACTTAAGGTATTTATTAAGACAGAGGGTGATAAAATGAAAATGCTGCTGTAAAATAAGACCGTAACCAAGTTTCTCTCTCCAACTATTTTTATCCTCATTCTGGCAACCCTGGCTTTGGTGGTGCCTTTATTTTTCTACTCTGGATGTTATCCTACTTCCCCCTCCAGCATATCTGATGGTTAAAGAAATGATTGGGAAAGTGATTTGGGTCTAATTTTGATTGTTAATGAGTTGCTGTGTGACACTGGGCAATTTACTTCATCTGTGTCTCCATTTCCTCCTCAGTCACACTGGGATAATAAGATTGAGATAGGTTGCAGGTATGCTGCCTAGACCCTTTTGAAGAAGACTGGCTTCCCTGTCCTCTTGTTCAAGGGTTCTAAGGAAAGGGCTGAAGGATTTACAGAAAGGAAAGGAAAAGGTTATAGAAGAATCGGCTTAGGACAAAGGGAAAGAAGGAGAGTCACAGAAAAATAAAGCTGGGAAGGAACCTTAAGAGACTGTACAGTCCTGTCTCATTTTAAAGCAGGATCATCTCTATCCAAACAATCCCTGATGATTTTTAATCTATAAGCAGAGAGCTGTAGATAGCCATGTCAGACTGAAGTCAGGCAGAAAGCAGGGTAGCTTTGCAGTCTCTCAACTAACTAAAACAGAGAAGCATAAACTTTTGTATGCAACAGCTTACTTCAACAGATGATACCTAACTTGCACTTGAAAACTTCCAGTAATGGAAATCTGACTATGACTAAGTACAGGTATTACATTTCTAACAGGAGTTCACCATTGCTTTGGTATAACTATGAGCATACAAGCATTCACTCCATTTCTCCTGACAGAAACATTCCCTTCAGGAGAAAGATCTTCCAGGTGTCAAGTTGTGAGATAAATTCTCTTGCAAGAATGATTGCTTGTATGCTCCCCTCATGCCCGATCTTCTCTGGTAGGGGAATGGAGCAGTGGGGCAATGCTCTGTGCATTTCCCAAGACTGGGGACTGCCTGGTCAGGGGAAAATGGATGGGGAAAAGTTTGCCAATATTTGATTTAAAAGAACACTTTAAAAACAGTTATCAAAGTTTGAGAGGAATATAATGAAACAATGCAGCCGAATGGCAAATATCCAAGAGCATAGCTATATATCAGCAGCACACTAATTATAGCACAACTTTTCACTCCTAAAATCTAGATACTACTGCTTAATTAGCTAATGCTGAAATAGCTACTGAGGCTAGGGACAGACATTATGCGTAAACCAGTTTAAGTGATAAGAAACTAGTTTAAACCTGGAACAAAACAGATGTTCAGTGCCCATAAACCAGTTTGAAAATGGCTGAAACCAGTTTGAGATAAATCTGATTGAATGTAGTATCAGACTTAACCGATTTGGGTCAAACCAATTTATGCAATGCCTGGCCCAGACCCCTTGCTGGTTTAAGTTAAACCAGACTCCCCCAGCATCCCGGCATGCTCTCTGGGCTGGGCACGGCTCTCTGCTCCACAGCAGAGCTGGCCCCTTGCCTCTGCTCCCTGGCTGTAGCTCCGCCAGAGACTGCACATAGTGGCATCTGCCTGGCTTCTCCCTGCTCGACCCCTTCTCCTCATCACTCCCTGTTAAGCAGGGATCCCTGTCCCTTCTGCCTTACACAGACACCTCAGCATTAGCTAGCAGACCACATGCTGGCTATGGTCCCTGCTGTGGCAGACAAGACAAAGGCAGAACGGGTAGCTGATAATGTCCCTCTGTTGTTTTCTTAATGGGGTGATAAACACTGTGTTATCAATTTATCAATTCCCTGCTGAGCTGGTCAGGATGCAGTGGCGGGGGGGGGGGGGG
>NW_017729032.1:13910425-13910802 GCF_001723915.1 Gavialis gangeticus | reverse complement strand
GGGGGTAGGGAACCCCTCCCTAATCAGAGCATCCTTCTGGGGCCCAGTTATGCACCCCTCAGCTCAGCACTGTGGCAGGGAAGGAAAGGTTGCTCTAGCATCCCCTGGCTTCCAGCCTGATCCACTGCAGGCATGTGCTAGCATTTCAGTCTAGAGGCGATGTCTGTATGGTTACAAACTGGCTTAGCCCATCCAGGTTACACTAACCTACAAAGAGTGAATTAATTCAGACTCAGCCTTTTTGAATGTATGTCCCTCGCCTGAGAGCCTATAGCAGTGGTCACCAACCAGCGGATCTCGATCCACCGGTTGTAACAGCCAGAACCAGAGTGACTAATAAGCAATAAATGTGCTTCTGGGAGGCATTTGGCATTTTG
>NW_017729032.1:13895137-13905425 GCF_001723915.1 Gavialis gangeticus | reverse complement strand
CCAGTACTCTTTCCTGCCATGGCAGGGGGTCAGATTTGATGATCTGCTCAGGTCCCTTCTGACCCTACTAACTATGAAACTGACTGGGCCCCCTAGGTAAAGCTGTAGCTGTAAGATTAGGCAACCTAACGGTTTCTTGCTCAGGGTTCAGTCTTGATGATAAAACTGGATCTAACTGCCTGGCACACCCAACACATTCCAAGAAAACATATCCCAAGAAAGCATATTCAAATGAAGCCTAAAAGGGGTTGGAACTTAGGCGGAGCAATGTCAATTTCAAACCTAAAGGTGCTGAATCATAATTTGCTTATTGGATAAACCCTAGTCTGGGTAGTAACCTTTTATGAGAATTTTAACACCTTTCAATCCCATAGGGTAACAGCTATAGGGCAACATTATGAGTGGCTCTGAGGCCATCAGATTAACATAAAACTAGGTATAAAAAGCGCGTGCATCAGGTAACCAGCAGGAAGGAGGGAACAGAACGGTCATTTCTGTTCCACGCCTGGACCCCAGTGTGAGTGAGGATAGGATCCTGATCAAGGGACCTTCCCCGTAATCCCTCTGACAGCGTTGATCAAGGGACACCCGACTTCGCTGGAATCACTTGATGCGTACCTGGCATTGAGGGACTATCGATAAATTGCCAACCCATGTCTGTCTATCTGTTGTTTTGAACAGCCCAGTGGCTAATACCCTCGCAGTGCTCAGTTGGCCTGTGACAGAATTGATTTATCTGTTATTATCTGTTGTTATTATTTACTATTAGCTCTTTAATACTGCATTATCTGCTTACCACATTTATCTTTTTGTTAACTGTTGTGTGTGTGTAAGCTATAATAAATTTGCCTTTATTTTGCTCCCAACTTTGCGTCCTCGATCTGAAACTGAATCAAACAGCCCAGTTGGCCTGTGATAAAATTGATACACTCACGGTGACCAGCTGGCCTGTGACAACCGGCAGATTTCAGAGCCTCTTGTTGTAAATCTCAGAGTCTCTTCCAGCCAATCTGAGGCTGGGGTGTGGGGCTGAGTGGCCATGTGCATGCACGCACACGCCCCAGCCCAACAGGTCAGTCTGTTGGGGAGGGAAGGGGTAGGAGCTAGGTCAAGGCTACTGCAGTAAGGGACAGTGTTGCAGAGGCAGGAGCTGGGGTAAGTTGAGTGGGGCCCAAGTCAGGTGGGACTTACCTGCCAGGGAGGCACGCCCCCAAATAATTTTTTCTCCTTCTGCCTCGATCTGCCCCCTCCCCACCGACTAACCTGCTGGGCAGGGGGGAAATGGGTGGCAGCAGCATACAGTAGATCTTGGGTTGCTTTTAAATGCCAAAGGTGATCTCCTACTTAAAAAGGTTGTAGATCACTGATCTATAGTGCTGGGCTTAGCTGTGAAGTAGCAATTTATTGAAAGCATCTTGCAATTCCACTGCTAACCTTTGTATCCTCTCCTAGCTTACTGCCTACCCTGTACCATATATAACTTTCTTTGGCATGTGAAAAAGGAATTGAACATACTGTTCAGGGAAACTAAAAAAATTAACAGCATACAGAATGTTTAGAGCACTGTTTCATATTGAACTCAATCAAGGACCACAAAAAATGTATATAATATGATTTAATCTCTGCAAAGCTCCATACTACACACGCATGGAGATTACCTCCAATTATTAATTGAAAGCAACTGAAATGAGGGTAGCTTTTGCACTCATCTTGGTGGTAATGTTCAAAGATACAGAAATTTCAACAACAGACTTAATTTACCAACCAGTAGGATTTCAGGACTTCCTCTTTGCAAAACCATTGGGTATTTTCCTTTTATGAGATATCCATGCAACCAGTTCACAGAACCATTTTCTAAATAATGTTCATATTTAATGATGGATTAGTTCATATTTAATGATAGAATAGTTGGTAGATCAAACCAGCTTGTCCTAAGGACTTACAGTTTTTTATTTACATTTTCTCTTCCATTTTTAGGGTAGAAAAGCTCCTCTTGTGCCAAAAATTAAAATTCAGGCATGTCTTGATGGCTATATGTGTAGCAATAAGATCTGTCACTTCCTAGATCCTTTAATATTATTTAAAAGTAATTGTAATATTTAGGATTACAACAATGGTAGTGCAGAGACCAATACTGAAGTCATTCTGCTAACTTTGTACAAGGGAAGACAAGTTCTATATGCAATAGGTCAAGCTGAATCATTCTACAGTGGTTTCCTGTTTACACATTTTTTAAAGCAAACTATCTTCCAAACATTTCCAATGAGAAGAATATGTAATTATTACTGACAGATTCCCTGACCAAAATATTTTACATGTATGAATAGAGCCAAGTTATAAAAAGAACAATATTTAAAAATGATCCCTATGAAACAGCCATCTCAGAAAAAGCAAAGTTCAGCCATAAAATGATGCGATTATTACACAAGGTGCCAAGTTAGAAACGAGTTAGCCAAGTAACCTCTACACAGGTCCCATGTGTAGGTTTCAGACAATATAAATTGTTACTCTAAATTTTGGCCACCTTAATGGCTAACCCTTTTTTAGCTTATTTGTTTTTCAGCAATGATTCTTTTTAAAAATAAGAGTTGTTTTTAAATTCCGTGCTCATAAAAGGTACTGGACTGATGCCCTGGACACTGAAGTATTTCTGCTTATCCACAGGGTATAGTAAGGAAGGAAGGAGCAATATGAATCATTGCTGCATTCTTTATTAGCTATAACCATTCCAGAGAAGCAGCCGGGGAATCAACAGGGGCAATTCAATGAAAACATCTGTTCAGCACGTAATGGTGGTCAAAATAGCGAAGTGAAACATTTGAGGAATACCATAAGAATTATTGTAATGCCATTATATGTTATGGTAAATGTGTGCATACGTAAGTGTATGGACAATAGTGTTCAAAATGGCAGCCTGTGTTCAGTTCAGGTCATCTACCTGAAAATGATGCAATAGAAACAGAAGCAGTGCAGGGGAGAGAAAATGAAAGAATTGGAGGCAAGTAAAAACGTTCATATGAGTAAACAATGAGGATGGTCTTGTTTACAGAAGAAATAGTAAGAAGGAATATGAGAATGATATAAAATAACTGGTAAGGAGAAGGTACATACAGTACCTAAAAAGAAATGCATGTTAGTAATTACCTGAAGATTTACTTTCTCTGAGTAATAAGGGCCACAGATTCATTACAAAGGGTCCTGAATTTATTTGCCACTTTGGAGGCATAATTAGACCCATCAGCCTGACTTAATGTCTAGGTATAGGTGTTCAAGCAGCCCACAGCGGAAGCACTTTAACTTTCAAGCTTTACTCTAAGCACCCATGGTTAAGTCAGGAGGAAGCAGAACACACATTAGCCCTTGGGAGGAGGGGGTTCAGCAGGAAGGGGAGCTCTTGAGCCTAGCAGGTCGGGGGGAGGGCTCTTGCATGCCTCCCATTGTACCCCGCGGACTCCCTGGGCTGCCAAAGATTCCCAAGAGGAAGCGAATGGCCAAATCAAGTAGCCAACCACTCTTTAGGTACTGTGCACAGATACTGCTGGGTGGGTGGGTGTGTGTGTGTTCTCTGTGTGTCAGATCCCTGGAGGGAGGGAGAGGGAGAATGTGTGCGCACTCATGCATTCACACAACACCTGCATGTGTGTGTGTCTGATGCCCAGGTTTTACGTGTGCGTGTTTCTGATGCACGAGACGAGCTCTGGCCTAAGTCAGGTGAATGGGGTACCCCAATGTTCCATAGAATGTCAGCAGAATGCAACCTACCATAAGTTGTGATGAGATTGGTCCAGATGTTCATTACAGAGCTCTAACCTACAGCACTAAAGTCTAATCCTACATCTGCCACTTTGAAAATGGAACTGCCATTTCAAAATGAATCCACCACTTTTACAGCACTCTATGTGCTTTGACCGTCTGTTTGGTTACGGTTGTAGAGCACTTTCTCTACACGTAACCACACAATAAGTGCAACTTCTGTGCTTCGCCTCCAAGAACAACTCAGGATGGTTTTTAGTTACGTGTTGGTGAGTTAACAGAAATGTCCATATTTCTCATTCGAACCTGAGGTCATATCAGCTCAAAGTTCATGGCATAAGAACTGGTCCCCAGTGTGCTAGATACATGAAATTCATTGTGCTGAGAAAGGAAACGTTCAGATAAACAGGGAAAACACATACCCAGGTATTCATATCCAGTACAGTAAGATTTCCTAGCAGTGAATGTTAAGAGAGAGTGAGAATCATAATTAGGCAACAATTAAACACAGATACTGGTTTCAGTCTCCTTCACTGAAAACTGGCAGAATTGAACAGTTCTCTTCTAAAGGAAGCATCAGCCAAACTCAACATGAAAAAGTAACTGTGTACACAAACTGACCTCTATGATTACACAAATTGACCTTTATGATTATATAGCAAATCTTCCCCAAAAAGAAATGTGATTTTTAGCTATTTTATAAAACTGTTCATGTCCTCAAGAAGACAGTTTTGACATTAGGAACATACATACACTTTTGTCTTACGGGGTCTATAAAGCCACCTTAAACAAATGAAAAATGTAGGCTTGACACTTAGTAAAGAAGGGAGAGATGCTATAAAGTTGAATATTATTGCTGAGGGCTGTCCAATGGATATCACCCACCAGAAGACAGGATACTCCATTGCTGCGAATTCTTCTAGAGGAGGTAGGAACTAAGAAAAACTGTAGCGAGAAGAAAATGGGTAGACACTTCCTTCAAGGGCTTCAGTAAATTTTCTGTCAATATAATAATTCATGGCCTCTGAACATAGCTACAAATGTAAGGTAGTAAAGAAAGAAAGAGAAATTCTTGAGAACAACCCTGCTGTCTGGAAAAGGAAAAATCCTCCTATTGCCAGAAACTACACTGGAAAAGATTGTCGGCCCAAGATAAAACATATGATCAATAAATAACGGGGATGATGGGCTCTTTTACAGACAATGATAACTTCTTCCCTGTTGATGGGTGCCTGAATAAATTTGGGTATCTCTGTTTTGGACTAGATTCTTTTCTCAGAACCTCCTGGAAATATACCAAGTCTAGCACTATTCTGTTCCTGCCGAGTTTATTTATGAGCATGAATAGGATACAGTAAAAGCTTCACTCTGCATCAGGTGACAGGCAGCTTAAGGGCTGTTCCCATTCTTTCCTGCCTTAAAGGACAACAAAAATGGCATGAATCTCAGCCCCAGAACTTTGATTTGGCCAATGAAGCATCTCCCTTGAATGCTCTCCAAAACCTCTATGGAAAAGACACACCAAGTATACGTATGCTGAAAATGACAGCTGAATATTTATATATAATTATATGCTTCATACTACAGAGGAAGAGAGAAACTCCCCAACAGTCCTTGCCAACCTAACCTAGGGGAGAATTCCTTCTTGATCCCAAATCTAGCAATTGGTTTCTGAACACATAGGCTAGGGATAAACATTCAAAAAGCCTGAGCCTGAATTGATTCAAACTTTGCAGGTTAGTCTAGCCTAGGTTGAACCAATTTGCAAGTGTACAGACATTCCCTCAGGACTGAGGAAATGCAGGCACATGCCTGCAGTAGCTCAGGCTAAAAGCCAGGGGATGGATGGGGTGCTACAGCAGCCCTCTCTTCCTTTCCATAGTGCTGAGCAGAGGGAGGGCATGGCCAGGCCCCCAGCAGGATGTTTTGATTACTGAGGGGTTTCAACCCCAACCCTGCCTGCACAGTCTCAGACTTTTCCCTGCTCACTGCTGAAGGGGTGGGAGTGTTGCAGGACCCAAGCCCCAAGCTAGCTCCCTGAGGCAAGAAGGGGGAGGAGGGGTGGGTGTCCAATGCATGCATCTGTTGATGATACTGAATTTTTCAATCTCCCTCCCCTGCTTCTTCATTACTTCTGCAAACCTGATAGGCAAGGTAGCCAGCAGTCAGCTGATAATACAACGTTCAGCAGCCCATCAAGAAAACAAAAGCCTCTCCCATTGGTTCAAGCTCTTCTTAAATAGCTTTTTCCAAGGAAGGAAGGAATGGACATTACCAGCTAAGCTGGTGATTGGCTCCAAAAAACCCTAAGCAGACACTGTTTGTCTGCCTTTCTCCTGTCCCAGTGAAACTGGAAACACACACATACACCCACACACCTCTCAGCATTAGCTAGCGTACCACATGCCTAGGGTCCATGGGGCTAGGGTCTGTGTTGTGGGAAATGGGAGGCAGGAAGGGGGAGATCCCTGCTTGAGCAGCGAGCAGCAGGGGGAAGGGGAGGAGGGCAGGGGGAAGCAGTCTCTGCCAGAGCTCAGGCCAGGAAGCAGAGGAGCAGGGCCAACCCTGTTCTCTGGAGCAGACAGCCCAGCCCAGCCCAGCCCAGGACTGCAAAGCATCTGGGTTGCTGGGGGAATCTGGTTTAACTTAAACCAGGAAGGGGTCTGGGACAGACATTGCATAAGTCAGTTTGACCCAAATCAGTTAAATCTGTCACTACATTCAACCACGTTAATCTTAAACCAGTTTCAGCCATTTTTAAACTGATTTATGTGCACTAAGCTTATTTTAAACCAGTTTCTGATCACTTAAACTGGTTTATGTGTAATGTCTGTCCTTAGCCATAAACAAGACCCACAAGTCAGAAACCATTAGAAGCATGAGTTTATCACAGGCCATGTTCAATGCTTCAGAGGCAGGTAAAAGGCATAAAGGTGGTTTGGTTAACTGTCCATAAAACTGCCAGTACAGATATCAAGGAAGAACACATTTAATGAGGCCCTTGGTGAAGCAAGAGCTGTTGGAGTATTTCCCAGAGAGAAAGGTCTTGCAGTCTAGTTACTGAGGAATTCAGCATGGACTCCAAGGCTTAACTCTGCTTTATTTTAATTTTCCATTTCAACTGTGAATCGCTGCTTTACAATCACAGATATAAACAGGCAAACAATTAAACAGGGAAACAATTAACATTCAGAGCCTTCACAACATTACCCAGCCCTTAACGTTTTCTCAGCCACGGTCCCCTTGGCAGGTGTCTAGCATCAACATTAGAAGTAAAATCCCTCAGGCTAATCTTAGGCTGGCCTGACAACTCAGGGCAGCAGCACAAAACAAAACAGAGAGAAGATTGCCAATTTAAGAGTCTTAATGGGCAGTGGATGAGGAAAGGAATGCATTTTAGAATCTTTAAAAATAATAGTTTTCCCCCTGCACAATATTTTCTTGGCCAGTATTTGTAAGCGATTCCAGGGCTGTTGAATTATGAAAGAAAACAACCCAGAGCTCCTGGAGTTTTGCAATTATCAGGGGATTCTGTGGCCACAGAATTGCAGATGGCTACATGCCACAGAAATCTACCACAGAATATTTTAATTCCAAGGGTTGTAGTTAGAGGTTATTTTAGCAGACAGCTACTCAACTAAATATATAATGGAATAATTTCAGGGAACAGTTATTTAAAACTTAAGTACTGAAGAGTTACACATTTTTATTATATATTTCTTACAGACAGAGAGAGAGAGACGTTTAAATGGGTTCCTAATCAAACACAGAAACAAACTGATACATAATGACAAAGAATGTTAAAACAAATTAAAAGTGGTTACCCTCTACTTATGAATATTATGTATATTTGCAGGTCAAAATACATTTCATAATGCTTATTAAAAAAAGGAAATTATTGCTAACTGCTTTTATTCTGATTTTTAAGACTGAAATAAGCAAGAGTCAATTGCAAATTTTAGGCATTATTCCACTATATTTGCTTATGAAGAATACTTCCCAGTTTACACAGGAAATTATTCAAAAAACTTAGATAGAAAGTAAATATTTCTACATTCCTGTAACTGCTGCCTTAATGTCATATTTATAGTTTCAATATGCTCTAAAAATATTATACATCACTATATACACACACAAATTATAACCCTACCTCTTCCTCGCCATTATACAGCACACTTCTATATTCTTTGGAGACTTCATGTTCAGATGTAACACTGATTTTTGAACTACTAGCAATAATTTTGAACTTCATGACACTGTACCATGAAAAAGGTCTACTTCATTAAAAAGCAGAAGATGTTCTTATCTCAATCTCAAAATCAAACAAGTGGGCAATTGGCTGCTTCACATAATTTTTTTAATAGAAATGGAAATACTAATGACATACCTGAAAAAGAACATGAACAGAGCAGCCGTGATGCAGAACAAAAGGACCTATAAGAAGCAGAAATAATTTTATTAAATAAAAGGCTGTACTAACACTACAGGCAAACCCGTTTTAGATCAGAGGCACTCTCACAGATATCAAAATAGAAGTTTTATTGTCACATTTCATGCTCTATAAGCCTTATTCAAGTCTACTAAAATTAACATGGAGACATTCATTGATTTCAACAGGCTTTGGATCAGGCAACATATGTCAATATGGACTGATGGATATATATATGCATTTTCATTCATTCATATATCTATATATCTATAGATATATCTAGATAAATATATAGATAGCTATAGATATAGATACAGATCTCTATATCTACATGAAAATGCACAGGGAGCACAGTGTGGAATAAGGGGTAATTCCTTTTTTTTTTTAAATCAATTTTCACATGACCTACTAGGTGATTAAATCATTATACATGTATTCAAGCAAAAGAATGGAAGGATACCAACTTTTGTGGAATAAAAGTTAATTTAGGTTCCTGAAGAATGGTTAGTAAGTTATTCCATCTGAAAGACCATGAATATAATTTTCAAGGTCATCATCAGAACAGGAATTTAGAACCCTTATCATAATTTAAATTTCACTGTATTGGCATTTGGAATTATAATCATCCAGAGATAAAGAGGACAATATATACACAAATATTATTCAAATAAAGCTGGAAATACTTAGAGCTTCCTTTTGAAAGCTATTCTACAATAAACATGTTATTGATCTAAACCCCCAAATGCTTTACAAAGCTATTCCTCCACAAAAAGAAAAGAAAAACATGGACATTAACATGAAAGGGGGAGGAGAATAAGTACAGTGCATCTCTTGCTGGACTCTGCTGGTCCAACAGAGTGCAGAGCATGCCCTCTTCACAATCCCAACCAGGACTGCCTTATGCACTGCTGCCATCTGTTACCAAGACAACTAAGGAAGCCTGCAGAGTATGCTGAAACGTGTGCACAATCCTCCTTTCCAACTGCATAATGTCAGTGCTGCACACTTTCCACACTCCAAGGCTTCACTATTAAAATGTCTGCACACGTTTCTGGGTAAGTTCCTCTCCCAGGAGAACAAGCCTGGGAGAATACTCCTACATTATTTGAATGTGAGTACATAGCCGTAATCTATGCTAATTTACTACGTAGACAAACCCTACGAGAAAGGAAATAATTGCGTTTGATACTGAATGCAATAGTGTTAAAAAGATATGGACAAATTGCAGGGATTTTTGAAAAGGGCAATAACTATATTAAAAAAGGTGATGAAAAGACTGAAAAACCAAAAAAAACAAAATCTTAGCTAAGTGAAGGCTAAAGGAGGCCACAACAATATTAGTTTTATGCATGAAGGGTGTAAACACAACAAGAAGAAAAAGATTTTAAAGGGATGTATGAACATATAAATAGAATGTGATTAAAGGGAAAATTCAAGGTAGATTATCAAGGAAAATCCTTACATTTCCACTGCTTTTGACTTAGAACTAGCTTGTGACACAAACCTGTCTGCAGTGTCCCCCCAGAGGCCTGCTGCCTGTCCCACAGAACAGCCCAAGGTTTGCCCTAGCAAAACCCTTTATCCTCAACAAGACTCAGTACCACTGCCCTTACAACAGATCTCACAGATGGAGCAGGAGAATCTCTGCTGGCTCCAGGTGGCTTCCCTTCGGGTGAGAGAAATTTTAGGTTCCCCTTTCCATAGAATGGGCTAACTTGGAATATCACTTGCCCAGAGATCACTCTTTACCATAGGAATGGGCAATTATTTTGGGCAAAGGGCCGCTGACTGAGTTTCGGCAAGGCATCAAGGGTCTCATGACAGGCAGCCCAGGGCAGATTAATATTAATTTTCTAAAATTTTTAGGGGCCTCGTGGGCGAGATAGAATGACCTGGTGGGCCTAGGATAAAAGAATCATACAAGATAAAGGGATCCTAAGTTTGAAGACAGAACAAAAAGATTAGCAAAGTTCCTTATTCTCTTATCTGGCTACCACCTAGTCTCTTGAAAGCGATGCCAATGTTTTCAGAGATCAGTTTTCCTGCTGATTTGGCTAGTCCTGGCTGCTGGGCATCTGGACTCCTCCAAAGCCTGAGAAAATCCAA
>NW_017729032.1:13882903-13890137 GCF_001723915.1 Gavialis gangeticus | reverse complement strand
GGACTCCTCCAAAGTCTGAGAAAATCCAACCACCAGGCCTGTCTCACAGACTCTAAAATAATCCTCAAGTCAGCTTCTCCCCTCCCCTGACCCATCATTGTTCATGGCAGAGATGTGGATTTTCTGGACAATTTTCCAATGCCCTAAATAGAACATGATCTGATTTAGCATGTTTATTTGATTGATATTTAGTAAACAAAACGTTAAAAGTACCCCCATGTTAATTTTATGTCCCAATACTCACAGGTATTTGAACTGAAATATTTGATTAGGAAAAAAATTAAATACAGCACACTTAATGTGGTTTAAATATTATATTCAAACAAATTCAAAGCTTGATGTGGAAAGAAGTAGACTTTTCTCAGATGATGTTTTTCCACCCCTTTGTTGTATTAGCTTACTGTATATAGCTTGTACTCTTTCAGGACAGTTTCTACATGTTATTAAATGTTTCTTCACTCCTGTTGCATTGTTAAGCATACTCCTTCCCACAATATTTACATCTACCAACTTTCTCCCTTCCTTCAGTGGCCTGAACTTCACGATAATGATGCCACACACTAGTTTGGTTTTTTTCTGATTAGGCATTATTATGACTACTTTAAAACCAAAAGCACTAAAAAAACCCCAACAGATCCTATGCAAATACTTCCAACTTCCCCAGCTCAAGAAAAGAAATGAGACATGACTCTGTGTGTTTGCTGAACTGAAGGTGGAAAAAAATAATCACAGTTTTAGTTTTGGTTTTGCATTCACTTGCAATCTGAGATGAAATAAGAATTTTAGCTTTGGTTTTGATTTGACCTGCACAGCCAATTAGGTGAATTCGTAACTTGATTTTTGGTTTGGATTATTATGCAAGTGTATTTGCCCTCCTGTTTACAAATCAGTAAAACATATATGTATTCTCTCACACACTTCCTAGGGATAAACACCTGAAAAGCATGCATTACAACTTTGAAATTGCCACGCTTGCCTAATATTGTATTGGCATCCACTCATTGTTACTAATGAATTTTATGAAGCAAAGAATTTTTAGAAATTTATTTTTCCCACAGAAAAATAAAGTACTGGAAAATTTTCCGCCCCATCTCTCTGTCTCATGGATCTTATAATTCTCTAGAAATGCCTCTCCCTAAAAACCTGGCATTCTGCTGACTGATGGGTCATTTCTTTCAGATGCCTTTACTATCGTGCAGTTACTTTTCCCATTATAAGCAGAAAATAACTTGGGTGCCCACCTGACCCCTTCTGTCTTTGACTGGGAGTGGCAATGGTCCTTGCCCTAGTATCATAAAAGCAAAAGATTTAGCAGTTTCACCTACTTATTTTTCCTAAAGTATGCATCTCAGTTCCCTTGACTAAACCGTGTCCAAAATCATAAAGATATATACAGGAAAAAGAATCTATATAAAAATAGAAGCGACATAAATGGGTACAGCCTAACTTTGGCTTTCCAATGAGACCACACATACCATATCAGTGAAATAAACAGAAGAAAATCTACATGGCACCCCACAAACCTCCAAAATAGGGTTTGTGACAGTCTGGGCTAGACGCTAGGCAATCTACTCTTGTGAACTACCCTCGATTTTATTGTTACTGTGCTTTAGCTCATAATTTGAACAATGCTTGTATTTCAGTCCTTGTTTCTACAGTTAATGAAACTACTGCTGCACATTTAATGCTCTGCTACTGGTGACTACCTGCTTTTTCCTCCTCAGCATGTTTTCACTGCTACCTTTTGGCACAGTCCCATATATAATTTCCATCCACATGTGCTGTCACAGTTGCATCGCAGCATGTTGGCTAAAGTTAATTATTTTATTTTTGCAGCAGTGGTAATACTGGCAGCAGTCCAATCTGTTACAACGTTCGTTTGATCACAAAACAGCCAAGCAGAACACGTCATTAGGTAAAGAGTGCTATTCAGGCATATAGGAAAGCTCTATTTTGCAGACTTTACATTAACATTATTGGTGATTTTTACCTACATCATTTGCAAATATGTTTTGGTACGTGTTGACCATTTCACAGTGTGCACTGAAAATCTCTAGTGACACTATCTTGAAATGTAAGTTTAAAGTCACTCCTATGAATAGCTGCTCCTAGGTCACCCCTACATCAGGGTCTGTTCTAATCTAATCCTTATTATTTTCTAGCTCCATTAAATAAACTTCTCTCTGTATGGCAATCTCCTTGATAAATGAATTAAGGGAGATGAATGTACACAGGCCTCAATGTAAGAGAGTTAGGACCCAAAGACAGACGCATTTAATTCACAAGGGATTTAACAGCTACAGGTCTTTTGGTAGCTAAGGTCATGTACACACATTCAAATGATCTGGGAGAACTCTCCCAGGTTTGTTTTCTGGTAGAAAAACTTACCCAGAGATGCTTGAACAGACATTTGAATGATGAGCCTCTGAAGAACAGAGTGCTTGCAGCGCTGATGCTGTGCAGCCACAGGAGCTCCTGTGCCAACATCTCAATGTGCTCTGCAGGCTCCCTTGATCTGCCCACAGACAGATGGCAACAGTGCACAGGGCAGCCAGTCGACTGACCCAGACTGCTTGAGATCAGCCCATATCTCCCTCCAGCACAATGTGGGGATTGTGAAGGGGGTGTATCCCCACTCAGTGGAGCAGTAAAGTCTAGCAAGTCACACATTGTGTCTCTAGGAGGGTGGAGCTACAGCTAAGTATCCTGGGATGCTGGAGAATTATACTGTGGCTTCTCTCACAAGAAAACATGTACATATAACAGTTCTCCTAAAAGAAACTCTCCTGCGAGTGATTTAACTCTAGTTGTTCTCAGGTTATTCTTCTCCTGGAATGGCTATCTTTGCTGTGGGAGAAAAATCCTGAACAACTGTACACTCATGGTTTCTCCTGGCAGAGCAGCAACTCTCCCAGAAGAAACAGAAAGTCTATATATGGCTTGAGGTTGACTTGTTATGCACCCAAGCTATTATTTCTGTAGAATCTTAAGGCAACATAAAGTGTTATAATACAACCAACAAAACAGAAATGTAAGAGCAGTACTAAGAACCAGAATTGTCAAGGAAAGCTGCTTGTTCCAGAAGAAAATAAAAACCTGTGCTCTTCATTAGGATAAGGTAAAGACAATTATCAAACAAACACTGAGCAAGGTCAAGACTGTTTTCCTCATTTCTTCAAGGAAGCTACGGGGTTCTAATATTTTGAAACACAATAAGGATAGAAGCTCTCCTTCATAGACTGTGCAATGATGGTGAGCAAGATTGACTATCATATAAATACCAAAGTGAACATGGCACTGTATACTGAGTATTACCTCCAACTTTAGAGCAACAGTTTTTATCTATCAGCTGAAAGTACTTATTTTGACAGTGAGATTCTGGTACTGTTAAAGTCAATGGCAAAACTCACAAAACTCCATCTACCCTTAATCTTAAAATATTTAAGATTTTTATTCCAGGCACTCCAACTTCAAGATTAGCCTGGGTGGAAAGGACCTTTGCATTAATATACACAGATTACAACAAGAAATTAAAGAAATCTCTCATTTTTAGTTTGTTAACTTAGTATTTAATCCATCTGACAGATTCTCCAGATTTAGGTAATAAGTATTATTTCAGTGTAAGGGCTGCAGAATGAGGCACTTAGGTTTTTCCTGTTTATGTAGGTATCATCCATCACATCAGTGGAAAGGAAATTACTTTAAATATAAAAAAACGATTGTAAAAGTTGGCCAGAGGATCCTGAAAGACATTTGGCACTGCTTTTAATTCACTTTTAACTAACATAGTTCAAGATGACCGTGTCCCATAAAAGTGTTTCTTCCTCTATATACTTGTTTAGAGATATTTGATATATACATCTTACAAATCCATGTCACGTTCATTTTTATACATAAAGTGGGCTTATTTCCAGAGGTTTTTTCACTCAGAGGTGTAACAGTAAAATAGCTGTGGGCTACAAAATGAGTTCTTCCTGCACATGAATGCCTAAAGTAATCTCTAAACCATGAGGGCATCACACTGGTTTTAGAATATTTAAAAAAAACCAACCCCACAAACACCCCTCCTCTGGTCCTGTTTCTTTGGGAAGGGACCTGGGAATAATACTCAAAGGCATGGCAGCCCTGAAGGAAAGGGAAGAAAAACTCTTCTAGCTTATAAGGCTAGTCTCTCAGACTATCTAGGGTCCAGCACACAAGCAAATTCATTTTCATACATCTGCTGCTCTCATAAAAAAAATATAGCATTTACAAGTGGAGTGATTTAGTACTGAAAGTGTTACAAAGGGTTTATGTCTGAGCAAAGGAATGTTTACAGTTAGATGATAAAGTCTCACACCTTAGGTAACCCCAGGGAGATGTATTACAGAATGTATTTTTTATTTCCTACAACTGCCAAAGATTTTATTAATCTTCTTGTTACTCTGTAGCTTGTATGTTTACACAGAAGTGGCTTTGCTTCCTGATAACATTAATGTTTTTACACTTAAGTATGTCCTTGAAAGAGTACAGAAAAATAAACAATGAAGGTTATTCTTCTTTGTATTTAAGCCATTGATAAATGAAACAAGGAAAAGGCTCATACAGTGTTCAATCAAAACAAAAACACCCTCTGAGGATCTCAAATAAAAAAATAATGTAATCTAAGTGGAACTGTGAAAAATTTGACAGCATACAATTCAAGAAACAACATTCATATTATTCTGTATTTTAAAACTTCCTAAATAAATAAAAAAGGAAAAAACCTATGAACATGCATTGTTTCTGCTACATATGTAATAAAATAATCTCATATATAAAATAAGTTTTGCAGATCCCAAATGAATTTGCAGATCCAGCAACTAGTTAAACAGTGTTTTCATTGGAAACAGAAAGCCCATGATAATTAGTCCAACAGCCAGTCCCCCATGTAATATTCCCCCAAAGTTAAACCGTACTGTAAACCAAGAAAAAATAAGCATTTTTTCTACAACAAAGGACAGAAAAGTCTCATTAAATGTATAAAATTAGTCTTCTAAAAATGATTATGTATAATAACAGCAATTAAGTTAAGATTCTGCTCCTTTCACATTGTAGGACAGACTCTTTGTAACGAGTCACTGACCTGTGCACAGCTACCCTATTCTAAACTTATTTCTAGAAACACAGACAGTGAAGATCTTTGCACCCATGAACATTTTTTGGCAGACACTGCGGGAACTAGATCCTTGCAGAAATATCTGAAGCTCCCATTCATAATAAAAGCCAGACTAACTTATTTCTGAAAATACCCTGAAAATTTATGTAAGTGTTATAAAGACTAAGCAGAGACAAAGACTAACTCTAACGCAAAGTTACAGACACTGCTATTGTGCAGTCATCTGATCTCACTAGCATTAAAGATAAGGGGAAGGCAGTTATACAAGTCCAACAAATATAACCTTTCAAAACTGCAAGCTTTATTTCCAGCTAATCTTTGCAGCCAGAAAAAAAAAAATCAACAATTTCACCAGTCAAGAGACAAAGTTACAATATGTACTGTCCAGCTAGCATACTTCATAACTGCAATACACCAATAAAATATTTTACAGAGAAATTCAAATGCCAAGATGACTACTTTTAAAAAGAGAAAACACAGCAAAACCTATACTATTGTATTTCTATATTTTGAATTCAAGATGGAAAAATATGCAGTGAGCTGGAAGTCTATTTCAGGTTTTTCCTTGCATGGTCCCGCCATCCTTGATTTATGGTACAGGGTCAACAAACTGAGCTTGGCAACATATAGCCCTTCAAGTCTCCAGCTGTCAAAATGGATATATCATGTAGACAAGCTAAAGGTTTGTAAAAGAAGTAATATACCACGTGTCACCATTTTAAAAACCAACTTTACACTCTCATTTTATTTATATATTCTTAAAGAGACATATAAGTGATGATGAAAGGCTATTATTATTTGCCTTGTATGCTGACAAACTTGATGTCTAAATGAAGCATTGTAATACACATGGTCGTATGGAGATTTTATAAAAAGACGTGAAATTTATTAAATACAATCATCAATTTGCCTCAGGGCAATTTTCCAAAAGTAACTCAGTGCACTTATTCAGAGTGAGGCTTCTCAAAAGAGATCAAGTGCCCACTGGGAGATTAAAGTGAAATAGCTAGATTCCCAGAGTTCAAAACTTGGACAGCATGCAGGAAATCTAGCTTAGAAATGGCTTGCAGTGTCCCTACTGATAGCTATTGCAGTGCAGAAGTTACTTCCTTACAGCAACAACTGAGAACACAAAATTTGTGCCCCCTGTTGGGAGATGTTAGATGCTGATAATGGAAAAACAACAACAGTGATGTTGTAAATGTCTCTGCCAAATGCCGTGCAGTTTCCTCCCTGATATGTTATGCAAGTGGCCTTAGTTGATGGTGCCTTCATTGCAAACAATACACTACATCAGCTCTAAGATACAGTAGGAGAGAGCTGCAAAATACTTATCAGCATACATCCTAAAATCCATTTGCCAAGGAAAGATGCAGAATTTGCATTTTTTACAGAGAATCTTTAGTTTTTACATTTTGTGAAAAAATAAAAACATATATAAACTATGAGCTCAATTTTACTGAAAGTACCAGTGTCCTTTACTCAGTGAGCACATCTACCCCTCTCGTGGTTGATTTTTTGAATGCACTTTAAATGTACATAGTTAAGCATACTCCAATAAACTGCTTCCAGCATATACAGGTTACTCAGCAATGTAAATGGGGTTTGTATTTTAATGCATCTCAAATTTCATTTTGGCCTCCAAACGTGAGTAAAGTTATGAAACCTCTAAAAATCACACCTAAAGACTGTCACTGTGGCAAGGACAAACTTCAGGTTCATGGTAACGTGCTGTTCTGAACTGTATGCTGCAAGACTGTAGATTACAAGTGAAGACAGACAACCGTACAACACATGGAAAGCACTTAAACTCAATGAAAAGTAAATAAAACAAGAGGCTGAATCAACAGGATCATCGACAACAGTAAAGAAACAATGCACTGCATCTGAATCAATCCTGCACTGTACAACTGCCAGAGAACAGCATGAAACTGTCGCTTCAGATTTTGTTCGAATGTGTGTAAAAGCAGACATTCCTCTGCATAAAATGGATTAACCTGTTGTCAAGAGATTTTTTTGAGCAAGCACATTAAGGGAGGTGGTGCCATTCCCAAGTCAGATCAATTGTATTCCCATGACGTACCAACTCTTTTTGTA
>NW_017729032.1:13881271-13882892 GCF_001723915.1 Gavialis gangeticus | reverse complement strand
AGGTCCCTTCCGACCCTAGAAACTATGAAACTATACTGTGGGCTTGTGGAGCATTAACAAACAGAAGATAGGGATACATCTCTTCTGCAGGAACTAGCCAGCCTATTAGCAGTAGAAGCCTTGTATGCTGACCTGAAATACATTGCAGAGAACCATGGATGCCTAACAATAGTATGGGACATTTTACAGTCCCAAAAACACCAAATACACAAAGTGTAGAACAGTATCTTGGATTTAATTCCACAGCTGGAGTACCTCGCATCATCAGCTGATAATGCAAATGGGTATGCAGCTGCTCAAAGTGCTGCTGATAAACTGAGAAAGTACAACCTAAAAAATGAAAAAACAGCAATTGATTTTCTTTGTGCTGTTCATGCACATGGTGGTGATCCTCCAACTGAGTGTAAATTCAGCTGACATGGAAAGAAGTTTCAGCAAAATCGGGGTTCTCTTCTGTGCTCAGCACCAATGTCTGAAAGACAGAAATGTGGCTGGAATGCTGCAACTATATTTTAATAAGCAAGACTAACTCAGATAGTGAGTAATGTTAATATGAAAGCAATATCTGGACTATTTAGAAAAAACAATGTTTTGAAAATATAGACTATAAGCATAGAAGTAGTTGGTAAGCAATGTAAATGGTAATTCTATTAATTTTATTATAATGATTGACAGCACTGATAAGCTTTGAATTTGGTTAATATTGTAAATTTATGAATAAAACATTGTGTTCAACTAATACCTATATCTCCACTTATCAGACAGTTTGCAGAAGAAGGAGGAAAATTTGAGTGCTAGGTTATCAGACTGTCTTTGGGTGCTGAGGTGGTGTCTGAAGGGAGTCTTGTGCTTACTCAGAGAGTAGGCACTAGGAGCCAGCATGATGAAGTGATCAGTTTCACAGCATCTGATGAAGTAAACTTCAGCCCATGCAAGCTTATGTAACATATATATGAAATCTACTTTGGTTAGTTTATAAGGTGCAAATCTACCTTGCCTACTAAGGGGAATATCCCATTCAACCTTGTAGGTCTGGATTGGGACATTCACCCAATTTTTTTCCAAGGGTACCAATTCCATCTTGTTCTAGTTTAGACATGCAGGCTCCTGCTATATGTTATACTCAAGATGCAGTTAATCAGTTAAGCACAAGATAAGTTATGACCTGGCCACACGTCCAATCAATTAAAGGTGTCATAAAGAGAGGAATAAACTTCAAAGTTATTTCACAAAAAATGCATAAAAACTTTCTGGCTTGTTTCTATCATGCCATTAATTGAACATGTGGCCAGGTGCTCCCTCACAACTGAGAGTCCTGCAGTTCACAGGTCTCAGCCATGGAAGCACCCCATGCACTCTGGGAGCTATAAGTCCAACAGCTGACAGAGCTCTCAGCGACAGGGGTGTCTGGGGCACTCCCATGGGTGTGAGCCCTGTCAGCTGTGGGAGCTTGATACTTGGCAGTGCAAGAGGGGCCCAAGATCATGATCCCCTACACCAGGGGGACGAGCTGGACCGGGAATTCTCAGATCAGCTCACGGAGGCAGTTAAGTCAAGGAACGTGGTCATCATGGGGAAACTACCCAGACATCTGCTGAGAAGAGCAGTCAGCCAGGTCTGA
>NW_017729032.1:13878500-13879107 GCF_001723915.1 Gavialis gangeticus | reverse complement strand
CTTCTGACCCTACCAACTATGAAACTATGAAACTATGAAACAATAAGGCTCAGTTGGATCTAATGCTCGATCCCACAATCACACTTTCTGCTATGTGTGTGTGGCACTGCAGGAATTGCAATTGTATGGACTCTGCCTCAGATCCTATCACATATTTACCTGAACATCTGATAGGGCCATTGTTATGTCCAGTGATGCTATAATAGCTCTTTTTACCAGGTATGGGCTAGGGACAAACATTCAAAAAGCCTGAGCCTGAATTGATTCAATCTTTGCAGGTTAGTTTAACCTGCCTAGGCTAAAGCAGTTTGTAACAAACCAGATATCCCAGATATACAGGTATATGTCAGCAGTGGCTCTGGCTAGAAGCCAGGGCCCACTAGAGCCACTCTTCCCTTCCACTGTGCTGAGCTGAGGGAGACGTAGCCAGGCCCCAGCAGGATGCTCTAATTAGGGAGCCCCCCCTACCTCCAGCAAGGGAGGCAGCAGGGAGTTGATAACAGAGCATTGAGTTATTCAGCAGGGAGTTACACAGGGAGTTGTTAGCATTTATCAGCCCATCAAACAAAAGAAAGATTAGCAGGAGGAAGCCAGGCAGATGCTGCTA
>NW_017729032.1:13852573-13873500 GCF_001723915.1 Gavialis gangeticus | reverse complement strand
TCAAACAAAAGAAAGATTAGCAGGAGGAAGCCAGGCAGATGCTGCTATGCCTGCAGTCTCTTCTGGAGCTCCAGCTAGGGAGCAGAGGGATGGGGCCAGCCCTGTTGGGCTGGAGCAGAGTAAAGCTACGCCAAGGGCTGCAAGGCATCTGGGATGCTGAGGGACTCTGGTTTAACTTAAACCAGAAAGAAGTCTGGGACAGACATTGCATAAACCGGTTTGACCCAAATCAGTTAAGTCTGATGCTACCTTCAACCAGGTTTATCTCAAACCAGTTTCAGCCATTTTCATACTCATTTATGTGCACTGAACATCTGTTCCATTACACGTTTAAACGAGTTTCTGATCACTTAAACCAGTTTGTGTGTAAGGTCTGTCCATGGAGATTAAGACAATTGTACTTAACTATAATCAAATTTATTAAACCCTAACAGTTACAATTCTAAATCAAAAAGCAAAATTAACCTTAGCAGTTACAACTTTATTACTGTAGTTAGTCAAAAGCAATACAACATGCTCACCACCCCAAGATTTAACAAGCATGACATCACTGCTTGATCAGTTTATGAGGTCTTGTCTGGGTTTTCTGACTCCATCTGAATTCTGAATCTTGGATCAGTGACTGGATCTTTCAGGACTTGGTTCCAAAGGGTACGCTCTCTCACCTCTTTTTATATACCACATAACTTGCATTTCTTAATACATAAAATTAGATTAAGCCTTCCTCCTAACGCATATTAATAATCTTGCTTCTGTCTGCCAAATATGGTTACTTTTAACTGGAATTTTCTACTCTGAGTTAGTCATCATTCTTAGGTGAGGGTAGGGTCTTCTCTGACTGCTCCTCTTTTGCCCTGACTATATTTATTCAATTTAGTTAGCCAACTTCCCAATTCAAGTCAGGAACAGTATTTTTCCATCTGCTCCTTTCACTGGGTGCAAGTCTTCACCACAATTCAGGCTAACCTTAAGCTCATCACAAGGGTCAAAACCCAGACCTGAAAGCCTCTGAGTCCCCACACCATAGTCTCAGCAGGTCAGTCAACTTCTGCTGACGCAGGGACCCCCATTACAATAACTCATACGGAAGTGGTTGCCAAGAACACTAAAAGTATAAGGACTATAAATGTAGTATTCAAAGAGCATGAGAGTCCAGCATACTTCTTCACCTATTCCAGGTTTTGAAAACATGACGGAACCCTCTTAGTTATGCAACTGTATTGAATGTTTGAAGTGCTCAGCAGCTACAGAAACATACAAATAACATTTGAAAAAGAGTACGCCTGTTTGTCTGTAAATCATACCTCCTCTGGACCACCTAATCCCATATCCCTTCTCATGTCCAAATTTCTAGAGAAATGTCAGGGTTCACGGTGAGAGAGAAACTCAGTGAAAGTTCAGGAAAGCATGAATTTATATAATTCAGGATTGGAATTAAAGCAAAGTGGAATAAGCCTTCAGTTTTAACATTGATGGGTTTAATCCATGGAGAAGAAAAAAAGCAAAAGCAAAGGGATGAGCGATAACAGATGAAAAAGGTATTTATAGTACCAGAACTACAATTCAGCACCAAAGAGTGTGAAATGCCATTATTGGAAGATGCGTGGCTGTTTCAATTCCTAATACATCAACACTTATTTTCAAGTGTTGTCATGGCATGTGAAAATAGCACCTTCCTAACCAACTCCTTGACTACTCCTATGAGAGTTACAGCTATATAGTTAGAAAAAAAAATTACTACCCCTAGCACGTCCCAGACAGTACAATTATCAAACCCCTGGATTAAAGTCTGCTTGATACATCAACAAATTGTCAGCTAAATTCTGAGTGCAAAAAATCTGTATTGCTGCAAATGAAGGAGACAGAAAAAACACTACTGACCTTCAAATCAGAGTTTAAACTTATCATGTTAGTACTTAAAATACATTTTCTGATGACCTATTACTTCGGCATACTTGTTTCAAAAGCTACAGAGAAAAGAAACTTGGACCCCCACATCTATATTATATTTTTTGCAACAATTAATTACCACATTTTAAGTATATTTTGGAAACATACATATCTTATTGACTTTCATGTTACTACAGTTCAGAAATCTATTTGTTACAGTGATTCAATGATTAATGGCTTGCAAGTAGATTATAGCTGCAGAGATTCAGTATACTGATCACAAACATTTACCCTTGGAAGGGCATGGTTTACACCAAAGAGCGAGTTTTTAAAGTAGAAATACTTAAATTAATCTATCTTGCCCTTGAGTCCACTGAGGACACAATTCACTACTAGTCCAAATGGTGTTATGTTTAGGTGATGGCCACCTCCTAGTTGACACACCAAAAAGTGAACAATAGACCTTTAAGACACAGAAGCATGAGCTGCAACCATGGAAGAAGACTTCTTAATCTCTGCAGATTAAATGGGGAAAGATGAAAATCAAGAATAGAAACAAACTGTACCCCACCACCAGACATAAAGCACCTACACATGCCAGCAGTGCATGGTTATTTTTGGCCTCTATATCAGTGTAGCAATGTACTATAATGAAGGATCGCGTTGCTATGGCAATGTAACTGAGGTATCACAGTTTGTGACTGCCGATGCTTCAACACCATAACACGTTGCATCATGTGTAGACACACCCACTGAGTACAAACCCGCAATTAGGAAATACAGACAACCAATTGAGAAACCTTAAAATTGAAGTTGAAAAATTTAGACCTAAATGTCCATTAGGTCTAAATGTCTAAAGGAAATCACTGAATATATGAGGAAAAAACAAAAAATAAAAGCAATGGTTTAGGTCCAATCCTAAATCAGGATGGTAACATTGTCAATCAAGATGAAGAAAACCCAGAAGCTTTCTGCTCATTTCTTTCTGTATTTCAGAAGAAACATACTGAACACTGTATTTACTTGTATATAAGACAACCTCCCCCCCAATAATTAGATTCTATATATGGAAAATTGATAAATTTGGTACAATTTTCCAGGTATAAAATCTAATTATTGGAGGTTTGCCTTGAATTTGTCCCCCTCCCATTGCTATAGCAGGGAAAATAAATCTGGGAGGGTCAGGTAGCCCTCCAACTTCTTCCTCCTGCAGTCCCTTCCCTCCCCCTCCTTACTGTCAGAACCTGCTCTCCCTGAGCACATGGAAATGAGGGTCAAATTTGAAAACACTGACCTTGAAATAAACATACCTGTAGTTTGCATACACTACAGGTATCCATAGACATAGCTAATCAAGAATTGATGCATTTTACCTTTTTTGAAACTGCAGCAAGTTTTAGAACAGATACCCACCCCATAAGCATACTTTTAAGCAGGACTTTTGTAGTTACTTATACATAAAACAAACTATGCATGATATTAGTTCAAAGTAAAAAGGCTCATGCCTTACCATATAGTTCACTGGGCTGGGCCCCAGCAAAGTCAACAGTGTTTCAAGACATAGTGACCCCACAGCTCAGCACTGTTCAGTATGTGTGTGTACTCCAGATACCCCAACAAAGGCTGCGTGTGCTCATTAGTCCCCGACTCATGACTGGAATTGGATGTACTTTTTAGAAGTCCTGGGTTCCTCCAAAAATTTATATGCAGATGAGGCACAAGACAACTTGATCCAGCTCCATCTCACGGAGGGTGGGGCCACACTAATCATATGCAGCAGGCTGAGACACAGGGTGATGGATGGATTCTGCGTGAACTATTTGGGTTCCTGTTTGGTGATGGTTGCCAGACAGTTACAGCTGGTAAAGAAACAGCGCTCACTGCAAATGGGAAAGAAAGGTGCTGCTTAGCTGTAGGAGTGAAGAGGAAGCAAATCTAAGTGTATGCCATGTAGTAGTTTACCATGACTTGAAAAAGAGTTGGTGTTAAGGGGGAACTGAACTCAATGGGCAAAACTATTCATCTTATTCAGATGGGCTGCACTAACCTATCATTTTAGT
Source organism: Gavialis gangeticus (assembly GCF_001723915.1). Classification (NCBI taxonomy): domain Eukaryota; kingdom Metazoa; phylum Chordata; order Crocodylia; family Gavialidae; genus Gavialis; species Gavialis gangeticus. The sequence goes on along the minus strand of NW_017729032.1, from coordinate 13,869,550 downwards.
AGATTCCCATCAGATTGTTTGCCCATTCTGAGCTATGTGTTTTATAGTTGTGCACAATGTTGGCTGTGTTTAAATCAACTTCATAGTGGATTTCCATGACAGTATATTTAATGAACTACTTATCCTACATTTGCATACAAAGAAACCTATTTCCCCCTGTGCTATTTGAAGGAAAAACCACATCTTGTATTTGACTAAATATGGTATTCAGTTCTCAGTGATAATAAATTTATTTCTGTCCAGTTATTAGAAAAAGGTGTTAAACAATTAAATTATTTTAAATCTCCAGGGCCAGAGAACTTATACCTGTACGAAATAAAAGCACTAGCTGATTTTTAACAGAACTTGGAAGACTGGGGAAGGTCCATGGGATGGAAAAGCTAATGTTTGCCAGTATTTTAACAGGGTAAATAAGATGACCGAAGAAACTATAGGCTGGTAACTATTACTTTGAACCCTGCCAAAAATTAGAGAAAGGCTGAGGTCTTGTTACATTATTTTAAAATGTTGGCAGGCTTAATTAAAGAGATACAGTTCAACTGTAATATGGACACAGTTATACTGGTTATAAAGGTTCTTCATATAGGTACAGGTCCATGGTTCTCCAACTTTAAAGACTCAAGGTACTACTCAGGAAAGGCCACCTCTTAGCTTTCGTTAGGGTTTTTTGTTTATTGTTTTACTACAGAAAAAGGATAGAGCAGTTCTTCCATTTGAAAGAACTCAAAAAGCCCAAAGCACGTAAATACGTTTTTAACGCTATGGATTCCTATTTGAAATCTCTGGGTTTATCTTGTGAATAACATGTAAATGTTTACACACCTTACAGTGGGAATGTTGTATGGTACACTGTGGCACTCTTAAAAGGACCTGGTTCAGAATCTTTTGTACAGATCACAGGATCTAGTCATCTAGTCCAGCCCTCTGCTCAAGGCTCAAAGCAAGATCATGTCACTCTACACCATCCCAGACAAGTATCTGTCTAACCTGCTTTTGACAGTTGCCAAGGATGGAGATTCAACACTTTCTCTAGGTAGCTTGTTCCAATGCCTGACCACTCTCATAGTCAGAAAGTTCTTCCTACTCTCCAAGTTAAATTTCCCCTACACAGCTTGAGCCATCTCCATGCTCTCTATAATCATTCTTCAGGTATTTGAAGATTGTTATCAAATCACCCTCAAGTCTTTTCTTCTGCAAACTAAATAACCCTAGTTCTTCCAACCTTTCCTTGCAAGTCTCATCTCCCAAGCCCCTGATCTTTTATGATGCTCTATGGTAGACTCCTTCCAAACTGTCCACATCGTTCTTGAAGTATAGGGCCAAAAATTGGGCACAGTAATCCAAGTGACGTTCTATTTCAGACACAAGAAATCTCTCTGAGTCATAAGGTATCATTATACTAATAAAGTTATGTCCACAAAAGAGAGAGAACCAGAGCAACCATTTCAGGGAAAAAAAGGAAAAGAAAGACTAACACTGTGTCGACTAGGCCTCATATACCCATGTGAGTATTGACTTAAAAACTAGGAGCATAATCAATGCAAATCAACTTTTAAAATAGAATATAACAAATGAGATTTCTTTTATGAGAACAAAAGTTTAGTTGATAAAGTGATATTTACACCTCTGTAAACTATTTGACACAGCATGACACGATATTCTGGTAAAACAGTTAATTCTGTACAAAAATAAGTATAGCCAATATTAATCAATGAAAAATAGTTCAATTGGCAGATCTCAAGAAAGCAAAAATTAATGGAAAAATCAGCATCTGCGACTCTTCTCAGTCCCGTATGTTCAACAATGTTATTGCTTGTCTAGAATAACATACTGCTGGTAAAAGTTGCAGTTGAGTAATAAATGGCGCACTTGACAATGATGAGAACAGGTCAAGTCATCGATCAGTCTAGGTTGCTTGCTAAGCTGGGTAAATAAGGAACGTTAGGCAGTAGGTAAGTGGTACTGTGCTATATGAGGCATCGTGAGACAAACTGGAACAATGCATGCAGTGTGGGTGTCCCACACTTCAAGAGGTATGTTGAAAAATTAGAAAGGGATCAGAATAGAGCCACAGGCATCATTTGACATCTGGGAAACATATGCATTACAGTGAGATACTACAAGTACCCATCCTGTTTATTTTATCTAAGAGAAGATTCAGAGGTGCTTCACTAACAGTCTATATTTTTCAGGGAAAACAGCTCTTTAATCTAGGAGAAAAGGCAGAATGATGGCTAATAGCTGAAGCCAGACAGATTCAGTCTACAAATAAGGGATTTTTTTTTAACAATAAGTTAATAAAGCAAAAGATATGCTATAGCTGAAGCATACAGAAACTACTTGGGGAAATTCTGCCAGTGACTTGGACTATACCTTTTATATTTCTGTTAGCTACACCTTCAAATGCCTAAGAATTTTGTGTGTCAGTAGAGATAACAGCTATTTTGTTTTCAAAGTTGCCACAGCTTATACACAATTGCAATGGATTCTCACATAACTGCTTTATTATTGTTCTCTCTATAGTCATCGAGGCACCAGACATCTGGACTCAGTCTGGACTTAGAATTCTGCCTCAATAGTTTAAAGGGAGATGGAAAGTCTGAGCAGCCTCCACTCCTCCATACTCCTGCCTAGGCGTGCACGTCAAAGATCCTCTCACGCTTACACCATGATCCAGAAGGATCAACAGTTGCCTACTAATCCATGGCTCTCTCCATCTCTGTTGTTTTTCTTAAGTCATTTTAGACTAAAGGCAGCTATTTGCTTTGGGCACTTTTACACATATTCCAGGGGGAGAGAGCAGGGGCAGGGGGGAAACGTTTTAATTAGACTGGCTCTGAGAGCCGCTCTAACTAAACTGCCACCACATCTCATGCATCAGTGTCCCCGCGTTTAAAAAATGGTGCCAGGGCATTTGAACTTAAGCTCATTTGATGGACTTTAGAGTTCAAGTGCCCCTGCCACCATTTTTAAGTGTGGGGTCATTGATACATGAGGTAGAAGAGGCTGCTGAAGCGCAATAATAACCATGCTCCAGCGAACTCAATTAATCTAGTCTGCTTCTGCACACTGGAGTTCCAGCACACTGGAGCAGCCTCCGTGCTCGTGTATAGGCAAAGGAACTTGACCATCACACTTGCTAAAACTGACAGGCACCATTCATTAAACTTAACACTGCAGAATTGTGTGTGCCAACAGATATGTACATTTTGTAATAAAGTGGATATATAAATTTATTCTGTCATGCTATTTCCACTTATGTGACACTTTTGTCTGCAGTAAATTTTATTACAATGTGACCCACTAAAACATTACAAACATCTGGCTGTATTCAGCACTTAAAACCATTGTACTTTGGGGTTGTTTCATGAATTCTTAAGAGCATTATTGTAAATTCTTGTCATAACCTTGATAAGACTCCATCTTTGTCATTTTTCAGGTTTAAACAAATAACTTCTGAAGCTATAGGGCACTGCTACTGCTTCTAAATTGACATGTTTTAGGAGAATGGATAAAACAATTTGTCAGAAGCTGGTTGGGCTCCAGGCCAACTTAGCTACACCTACACCACTACAGCTGTTGAAGACTTTTGAACTTCGCTGCCAGTAAGCCCCAAGCAATCTGTAGACAGATAAGATCAAAAGGAAAACTAATATGTGATATTAAACAAGAGATTATGTAGATTCATGTTAAGGCAATGTTGTCTGATCACAGTGAAATGATTAGAACTGGCAAATGCAGAACATGATTGAGCCAAGCCAGGGAGCACCTGTCACTGTGGGAGGAGCAAAGGAAAAAAATTTAATCATCAGATTTTCTGGTTCACTAACTCTATATAAACACATGTAGTTAACACTTCAGCAATCCTTTGCTTGCTCTCAAAAACCATGTCAGTCTTTTAACCTGTTTTTTTCCTAAGCAGACCTAAAATAAATAAAACAGTGAAACAGTGCAATAGCACATCAAATAGCACTTTGTTATAGCCTAATCGGAGCACCTTTATACAAGGTCCTTACTCTTATTTTCTGAACATAATACAAACCACAACATTGTTCTTAACTGAAATACTAATCATTAGATTATCTTTATTCTTCTTGCACCTTCATTCTGCTTATCTAAAAGCATAGCAACAAATCGCTACTGTATGATGCTCTACTCTTAGATAACACAAAGTTGCCACCATCCATGGTTGTGCAAAAAACCCAGCAGGTGAACTACCTACGGTAAAAAGAAAATCCTCAGAACTTCTCCTTGGTCACAACCAGTCATTCCCAGACCAATCTAAAAAATCAAGGTTGCTCGTTTACTTTTGGTGTAGGCACATATAAATTAAGTCTGTAGCAAACACGTTTTTCAATGCACAGCTGGTAGACTGACATTACAGGCTTGATTCCAGGCAAAGCAGATGTAGAGAGCTGCATATGTAAGTGCAAACTGAGAGCACTTGGTTTCACTGCTAACAAGTTATTCTTGTTGAGCAGCAGGACTGAGATTCAATGCTCCTTTCCACAGCTCAGTAAAGTCTGAGAAACCGTCCATTGACCTCAATGGGGGTTTGGATCAGGCCCTCACAGAGGTGTGTATATGCACCACCTTTGAATAATAAAGATCACAGGTAAAATCACTGACTTAAGCACAGACATTTAACCATGCTGTCTCCAATTTTTATCCTGAAATTATTAAGAGAAGGAGTGCAGGAGCATAAGGAACTGGAGATTTATTCTGTTCACAATGGAGGATGAAACTCGCTGCTTATCTCTACTCATACATAAATGTGGTCTCTGCTCACCTTTGTGTTGGAGCCGGACTGTGCTAAACATGGACCCAAGCACGTGTCTTTACATTCAAACAATAGTGTTATCGATTAAACCTCCACGGAAAGGAAAAACTGGGATTCCAGGTTTTTTTAAATATAGAAAAAAAGGTGGGAAAATGACGAACCTATTTAATTAGCAAAAATATGTTTTCTAAGAGCCACAATAAAGATTTTCTATACAAATCAAAAGATATATATTAAATGTCACATTGCCACATTTTCAGTTTATTGCCCATTTCCCTGAAGCAGCTCAGCTTTAAATCTCCCAAAATATATGTCTGATACTGTGTGCGTTTAAGCTTTTCTCGTGAGCACACAGAATGGCTGTACTGAAGTCACCTGGTTAAACTACCTCCTTCCTCACCCACCCTGGTCATCATCTTCAATGACTTCTGAAACCCTGTTTGACTGATATATGTACCTTTTTAAAAGGCAACCAGCAGCCATTCAGAACATTAATATATGTCACAGTAACATAATTATAGCTTAATTCTATTAATAGGGAAAACTGTAAATAGTTATATTTTACAGTGGACCTATTTTTTAAGAAGCACAAAAACCTTTTCCCTGTAAGTTTCCTTTTCCCCTATAACCGTTTCCTGTCATTCATAAACAATGACCCACCAGATCTACTATTTTTAAAGGTTTCCTGCAGTTCATTGGCTAAAAACTTTTCAGAAAAGTTCCATAAAGCAGAGAATACAGAAAATCCTCTCCAGGATCTTTCCAAAGCAGTCATGAATCAGCAGAAGAGTCAGCCTAGCCATGTCTAAAGGCCAGTGTTGTCTCTGCCTTAGAAGCTGGAATGAGATGAACAAGCAGTATCTCAGCATGGCAAAACAACTCAATAACTTCATACTGTGAAGGTGATTAGGAATGAAGTGGAGTCATATGGCGACGTGTAATCCTTCACAATGCTCAGGCACTCACATTGATATAGGCTGGCTCTCTATATTTCAGATACAAGTTGTCAGGCATTCACAATAATCAGGGCTGATGGGAGCGACAATTAATGCAAAAAACTGCTGTTTAACCAAGTTTTGCAAGGGTCTCACAGTAGATTAAAAACCCCATTGTGCTGAAAACAATAAAGTTCAGTAAAAACTATGGAAGTATGTATTTGCCAGAAATTCCACAACAAAACCCTGGGTAAAGCATGAAATAATACAGTTAATGTTTTAATAGGAAATGCCCTTGAGGAGAACAGGTGGTTTGGGATAAATATTGTTTAGGATCTCCCTGAGATTTAGCACAGTTGCGTGTATGCAATCGTTCCTTCTAATCAAGTCATCATTCACACTCTGAGACTGGTATTGCTAAGCTTTATTTCATGAAGTAAGAGATCCTAGACGTACAAAGCAAAAGCAATTTGCCTATAGCCTAGGCAAACACAGTAAAAATATAATACAAATGAACTACCGGTATTCAAACAAATAAAACCGTGCAAGGTTCATTAAATAGGGCAAATCTGCTTGCCAGGTGATTTCTCTACATGACTGATAAATTAACACAAGGCAAGTACGATCGCTGGGAATAGGGAAGTTCTCATCTAACCTGCCCGAGGGAAAACCACGTTGTTCTTTTCATTGCAAAAATACACGGCTTAGCGTAAGTACTTTTAAATTACACTAGTGCAGTAATAAAGTTAGAAGTCTGCCGAGGTCCCAATGACATCAGAAACTGCATGGGCACAGTCGGAGGGGCGTGGAATGCAAACAGACCAGAAATGGAAATACGTTTTTGAACAACAAGAACTTGAACCTGCAGGCACTTACCAGCCATGGTTATATTTGTTTGAGCGAGTGTTACCGCTAACTGCATGGAAGTCAAAAGCTGAAGTCTTTGTAGGGTTCCTGTATAATTCAAATATATTTTACTAGAGGGACTGCTGTTTTGTCCATGATTCAATTCTCAGTTACACCCCCCTTTGATTCCTGCTCTACCCAAAGTTTAAAACCAACTGCCTGACAGCACAGCCGACCCAAGCAGGGTGCAGGGCCTGGGGCAAATAGGCCCATGCAGGGCCCAGCCCCACTCCAGTCCCACATGCCCCGGCCCAGAGAAGCTGCCACCGCCATCGGCAGCAGCATCAGCAGTGGTAGGAGGGGGTAGCGAGTGGCTGGACACAAAGCCGGTGGCGTGGAGTCACCACGGCCGCTCCACCCAGCTCCATGGGGCCCCCCAAAGAATGGGGCCCAGAGTGGTTGCCCCGATTTGCCCCCACCAGGGATGGCTCTGCCTGCCAGTGGTAGCAGCATTTCTATTCAGGCAGCACTGAGAGAGCCATTTGACTTCATGGCTCTTTAGAATCTACCCGATTCCTTCTAAACCAGGGGTGGGCAAAATGACACATCTGGCCAGCTGCAGGACTCCATTTCCCAGCAGCCCCTGCTCACATTGCTGCAGCCAGTTTCCATGGACACCCCACCAACGGTGGGGCCATGACAGCATAGGGCAGAGTTTCCATAAAGACTGCTCCCAGCAGTGCTGGCAAGGTGCACAGGTGGGTGGTGCCACGATCCACTGCCTGCCTGACCGTGCATGCTATCCAGCCACAGTGATGCGAGCAGGGGCTGCTGGGATATGGAGTTTGCTGCAGGCCCCATCCGACCAGCATGACAGACTGTTCTAAACTCTTCATTTCAAAGGAGTTAATGACACTCTCCCTTTTACTGGTCTTGATGTTCCACAAATCAAGCTAGCCTTTCCTTGCAATTTCTGGTAATTTAGTTCATATTCCACAAGCTTGCAGATTCTTTTTAGCTCTAGCTAAAAGCATTAACTCAGGTGAACATTAACTCAGGTGTGAAAATAACTCTTAGTGAAGGACTGGATGCATTTCAAGATGCTTAAGGAGGCCAGGTTTAGTTTTTTTGAATCTGCAAGACATGGACACTTAAATCTAATGACTACAGGACTAACAAAACAATATCTTTTGATTATTTTTTGCCTAGCTTGCTGTGACTTCTATGCCAAATACGTACTATGGTAAAGTAATGCACATTCCAATAAAGTTATATTTATCTTTCCTTTGGTTTTAAATAAAACAGTATAGTCCTAGGCCCCTAGTTTACTAGTAAAGCTTCCAGTTTCTTTTTAAATGAAGAAAAATGTGTTATAATGTGATGATACACCCCACCTTCTGCACCCTCCTTTTCAAAATCCTAGATATACTTATGCAACTGTGTTCCTTTTGAATTTCCAAAAGGGAATCAAAGGTTTGCTTTGTACATAGATATGTATCTATATCTGCAAATATCTATCTATGTATATATAGCTATAGATACCTGCATGTGTGTATACATGTATACACATGAACACATACATATTTCTGTAAAAGTTTCTATTCTATAAACACACACATAAATACACATACACAGCGATATCCAGATGATCTCCAGAAATGTATACATCCTTGAACTAGAACTATTTTTTGTGACTTAACAAACATGTTGAAATTAATATGAATACATACATCCAGAAGTCAGTTATTTGGGGTCCACAAACACTAAAATGTCTTATTCATCCTGTATCATTTTTAAACAACAGTTACAGTTGTTAGGTCATATTAACTTCCCATTGTTAACTTTAAAATGCTTGGCTTTCATACTAGTAAGAGTTTAACTCTGAATTTCCTGTTTATAATGCTTGGTTTGGCATAATTAAAACATCTCTGTAATGTTTTTACCATTATGCTTCCTCATCCTTAATTTTATCTGCCTGGTCTGCAGACGTCTGGGAATAATTTTAATTATGGACATTACTACTTGTACATCATAATATTTTTTCTATGAGCTTGAAAATTAAAACATCATCCAAATAAATCTGTCCTTTTTAATTGACATTTTTTCTCTTCAGTTGGATTGGTTACTACTAATTTTGCTCAAACCATAAGTTATAATTTGTTCCTCATCACTGCTAATTTCTTTGAATATTAGCTTGAATGACTAAATAGGAATAGAAAGAGCATGTTAACTAAAACAAATACTATTTTCATAGCTCCAACAAAAAATGTTCTTTTTACAATTTTTGTTGAATATGGCAACAAAAATGTTTTCCTCTGACTTAGTCCTTGCCTCATCTAATTCATGCCATCACTCTTGTCATTGACACTGGGGGACGGGAGGGGAGGGGGGGAGAGGATTAAAAAAAAATCTTGGATTTCTCTCAGGACAAAGTCTTTTATCTTGGGTTCCCTACAGTTGCCATCATCATCGGCAATCCCTCACAGTTGAGGATGATTGTCTTCCATTACTGTCTTATCTGTGGGTCTGCAGATGGCTGACAAGGCCTATCCAGGACCAACAGTCTGTTGCAGCTTGGGCACACATTTCTGTGTGGAGTGGGTGGTTCTGGGTTCTTGATTCAGTCTGCAACTCCACAACATGGTGTTTCCACCACTCACGCTTTCCATCTCCTGTGGTCATCGTGGGGTTTCAAAGTACCGAGAACCTCGCAACAGATTCTTCCTCCATTTGGGGTGGCCTTGGATGCTAGTCTCCCATGAGTTGATGTCAATGTTGTATTTTTTCAAGTTGGTCTTAGGGATGTCTTTGAAGCACTTGCTCTGTCCTCCTCTTGAGTGTGCATCTTGAATGAGCCGGGAAAATAGTTTGCTTTTGAAATCTGGCATTAGATACCCAGATGACATAACCGGTCCAGTGAAGTTGATGTTGGATGACCATCACCTAGATGCTCATGGTGTTTCCTTGTGAGAGGACACTAACATTGGTGCATATGTTTATGCACTGGATTCAAAGAATCTTTCTCAGGCAGCATTAATGGTACTTCTCCAGCAGCTTGAGATGTCTCCTGTATGCTGTCCCCATCTCATCTCCACAAAGTTGTACAAGCCCATAGCCCCACTTCAAGTACCTGTGAAGTACCTGAGATAACATTTTTTTCCAAGACAATCCAGCAAATTTGACCACTAGGGACCAGCTGCAGGTGTAAATGAGTCTGCTGCTCCCAGGTTTTGACATGAACCAAATCCAAACAAACTCAAATGCAACCTCTGATTGTATCCTACGTCTTCAGCTCTCTTCCCTTCCTCTTCTTCACGCTGCACTCCTGTTTTCTTCCTCTTTAACCTTTACTGCACTTAATTTATGAGCTAGTTCACTAGGATCTATTATGGATCGATTTAACATTTTTGACAGAAGTTTTTTTCCAAAAGGTTTGTCATGATTAACATGACAAAGGCAAAACTTATAGTCTAGGGAGTTTTAGTTTTTAAACCAAAACTTAAACATTCTTGGTACTAAAGTTTATGTTATTCTCTGGAACTCATTTAGAAACCTATAAATACTAAAGGTTGGTTTATAATAAAGGAATGCATTGTATTAAAAAAGTACTTGAAACTCTTCTGTTTTCAAAAAATATAACATTTAAGTTTTCTCAACATATATTAGGAAAAGGTAACAATGAAACAACAGCTTCAGAGAAAAGAACAGTCTTTACTATTGAGCATTCCACATAACTAATGTCATGGAATACCAGTGATAACAAATATTTACAATTCATAAGTTATAAAAGAGCTTGCTAGTGACTTGTGAACTCAGAGTGCTCTGTTTTGCAATTATTATGTTGCAGTATACATACATAAACACACATGTGCATGCTTCAATATTTGTATACCAGTGTGACAAAACAACCTAATCACATACTCAATTTACTTTAATTCAGAAAAGATGCTATATATTGTGAATGCTTTTGAACTGAATGTTGATTGTGAGACCATTCACACACACAACTATAAATTACAAAACATAATGTATGTTTTGGCAGCTGATTTATCCATAGCCTCAGTTGTTTTTTTTTAAACATGGCATAGAACAACTCTTAAAAATATGCAGTATAAAAGCAGAATGTCTTTCCATTTCCCTTTACATTTACTATGTTATGTGGGATTAAAAGACACATGAAATACTTGAAACGAGGCCATTTAACTAAGCAAACGTTCTAATTATTGCTATTTACCTATTCATTTTAAAAAACATGTTCCACAGAATATAAACAGGTTGTGAGATTACTGACATTTTAAAACCCCACATTATATATTGGATTTAACCCAGCCTAAAGAATCCAGAAGTAACAGAATGCTAAAAACTTTTAAACCTCAGCAGATCATGCTTAGGCAACTCATAAGGAGCTTCCAAGAAGTTAAAATGTACAGACAAACATGAAAAAGCACAAACTAAAGCCAAATTTGGCTCTCTGTTATGCTGGTGCATCCCCAGTGTTTTTTATGGTTGTCACAAAAAATTGTTGCTTAGATCTGTAGCAGAAGTGGGACAATCTCTGATCTCAGCTTCCTTGGTATAACCCCACAGAAACAAAACAGTACACAATTGTTATATAAATTTTATGATAAACACATTTGAGGATTATATGGTGGTGAATTCTTCAAACTAAGACTGGAACAGTGTATTAATGTCCAATTTCTACTAATTATACATGTAAAGGTGTAATCAGTAATGCATTTTAAGTATAATGTTACAGATGTGGGGTACAGCATTGCTACTTAAATATTAAATCCATATGTAATGCTGAAATTTTAGTCTGGTTACTGATCCTAAAAGAAAATTACAAATACAGGAAACACTAAAACAACAATAAATTACCTTAGTAGCCTCTGCATACGTCTCCTATTAGACTTCTAGCCATACCTTCTTGGTTAATGCCATGAATAGCATCCAGAATTTTACCATGGAATTCTTGTCTGTGCTATTTTATTTAGGAAGTCATAGTGACTGAACAATTACAAGGTTCAATATTTCCTTAGCATGCAAATTAGAAATCGTTATGGGGATTTTTCTGTAAAGGTTACCAGTGTTGAAATGTTTTCTTGGTTGCAACGTACTTGTATTAAACTAGTATTCCCAGATTTCAGTGGAAAGTAAAGTAAAAACAGTGTCCTGAAAGGATCTGAAATTCCTGTACTGGATCTAGTAACATCCACAAACTCATTCGCATAGACATTATGGGAAAAATATGAATAGTCACAGGATAAAATAAAATTCTGTCATGCATTAGAACAGGGGTGGACAAAATACAGCCCGTGGGCTGGATGTGGCCAGCCAGGCCATTCTATCCATTCTAACTAAAAAAATAATATTTATCTGGCCCTGGCTGCCTGTCAAAGATGACAGGAGCCAGTGGCAGCAGGACCCAGGGGAAGCCGCTGAAACAATTCAATCTTCTCAAGTTAGTCTAAGCTGCATAGGTTGACTGTGTAAGCCAGTAAACAGACATTCATTCTGATTCCAGATATTCAAACACATGCCTGCAGTGACCCAGGCCAGAAGCTGGGGGGCATTACAGCACACCTGCCCGCTCAGCTGGAGCAGAAAGCTTGGGCCAAGGCTAGCCCACCCACCCTGCAAGCAGGGGTTTATGGCAGAGGTGCAAAGCATCCAGTTAACTCGAATGTGATGGGGATCTGGGAGAGAAGTTCAATAAACTGATTTAACATAAATCAGTTAAGTCTGACACTACATCCATCCAGATTGACCTTAAAACAGTTTCGGCCATTTTGAAAGTGATTTATGTGCACTGAACTTCTGTTGCGTTACAGATCTGAACCAGTTTCTGATCATTTATACTGGTTTATGTGTAATTTCTGTCCCTATCCCTGCTGTCGAAGGTCTAAGTTTGTCCACATTCACAGCTCCTCAGTGGTGGCAGAAGCCCTTCTATTTGCCAACACGGAAACATCAGATCTGCAAGCAACAGAAGGCTTCTCCTGCCACAGGGAATTCACACATAGAAGTGCCCTTGCCTTCTGCCAACTTTAGCAGCTGGTGCCTCCCAGGGTGCACTGGGTACCCTGCCAACACAGCTGCTATAGAAAAGCTGCCTGAAGTCACTAGTAGGCATGTGAGTATATCTTGTCATGTTATCCTTCCCATTAATTTTTCAAGCTCCATCTTGATGCATTACTGGTGGCTTCCCTGCAGAGAAGGTGTGCAATGTAGGCAAGCCTTTAACATAAGGTGTACCTCAATATGTCTCCATCCTGTTACACAAGACCTTTGTGACATGGTTGGTCTATTTCATGTGTTCAGATAATGTCAAGCGCACTGTTGGTGCTAATTCAATACTTAATATTAAGTGCAAAAATGCAACATAGCTGCTGCTTGTAATCCTGTTTCATGAATGACATTTAGAAAAAATGACATTTTTAGTAAGTTAAAATCCTGTACTTTTGGTTATATATCTATAAAGCATACAAATGATAGAAATAACTCTATTTCAGACATGAGAGAAGAAGCATGCAAGAGAAGTTTCTTTTCTTTGTCAACATGTTGGCAAATAAAACACTTTAATTTCACATAGTAACACATAAATTACTCTTTTGCCAACATTAATAAAAAGCTGTTCAGTGCTGTTTTAGCATTTGTATTTTTGTAGCAATAGCTATGACTAAGCCAGATCTTTCAATTATGCCATGAACTGTATGCACTATTTTTTAAAATAAGTAACAGCTCCCTGAGAATGTGTGTATGCTGGGGGGTGGGAGGGAGAAATGGCATGGTAAGCACAAATCTAAAATGCCTCTCACATTTCCCAGGACAGGAGCCTCTATAACGTACAGCTGACATTAGCTGTCACCATATGATAAAATTAACTCCTCCGGGTAATAAGGGCCCTTAACAATTACCATTTTATTCTCACTGACTATATCAGGATAGATATATAATCAAAAGAACTATTTAGAAGAAGGTGAAAGCAAGGATCACTTTATATGTTGAATGAAAAAAATGTAACTTCATGCTCGATCTATTAGACTCAAGACCATGCAAAGTGTTCACACAGGGAAGAAGTATAAATGCTTGCCACTAAATGTTTAAGTCATGCTGGATAAAATATAGCAGCATTATGGTCTGTTTTGTATCTTTAAAGAACAGGAAACACAAGAACTTGGACTGAAGCTGTGTCTTAGTCCAATTTGATATACCTAGATTTTTGCAAAGACAAACAGTAATATAAATATAGCATCTTTCACTCTGAATGAGTCTCATGTGCTTTATAAAACATAAATTTAGCATTTGCTTCCCTTACAACTGGAAAGCAGCCATCCCTGGAGTAGGAGAGCAGAAGGAAAAAAAATGATGGCCAAAGAAACTGTGATAAATTGCTGGTCGTTGAAAATAATTGTTATGGGGCCTTTTTTATATCAATTCAGAGAAAAGAGAATCCCTTTTTGCTAAGGTCTGAAGAGACCCTGACATAGTGAAGTAAGCAGAACTCAATGTTGCACTGTCCTTTGGTTCCACTGACAGACACCACTATGCAGGTTGCTATATAATTGAGCAACATAGATAAAAGTATATGGGCAAATGTTTTGCATGGTTGGTCCAGTAAAAGACAGCACCCCCAATAATCCTTGCCTCTAGCCTAATACCTGGACCATCATGGCTATATCACTCCAGTTCTACCAGATATCAAAATCCACAACCTAAAGAAAAAAGAAGCCAGACTACACATCAACACCTTCTTCCTAAACTTGTGCACGAAATGTAATGCCATCCCCAGAGGACTCATCGTTTGCAGACGTCTAGCTAACACCAACAGCTGCATATATGCAATGCAACCATGCAAGAGAAACTCAGGAAAGCTAAGACACCGTCTTCTTCACGTAAACCATATCAAAAGACTTAAATGGGACATATTTACATATGCAACTAAACTAAGAGATATTAATCTGAAGACATACCTGACTGCTACACACAGCAGGCCCAAATGTATCACCAAAAATACCTGATGACAGCCATTCAACATACGAAGAAAAAGTGGAATCAGCTAGGACAACAGGAACCACCTGACAGGAAGCATACCAGCAACACAGGAGAGAATTAAGACATCAGCTCCTAGAATACCAACACCGTTAACTTATCACAATACCTCCTATCCTATCCTGAAATAGCTGCACTCTCTAAAGGCCTGAACTTCTGCGCCCAAAGAAACAACCTGACAAAATCATGGAGTTAGTCCAATAAAATGCATCACCCAAAACAGTCCTTGCTTCTCACATACAGGAAAGTTTATCTTTCACTCGGAAATCATTAGCTTTTGTAGATTTAATAACAATTATTTGTATGTGTATTCTTTAAAAACATTGTTTGATAAAAGTAAAATCCCATAGCAAAAAAATCCCAAACCACTCAGGAGCTTTAGCTTGACCCTTTAAAAATGTAGACAACTTCAATTATATTTACAGTTAACTATTACTGATCCATTGTGTGACCTTACAAAAGTAATAACGGAAAATTTTCATCTATGTTTACTATGACATACTAAGTGATATACAGCAATTTTTCAAAGCAACAAGCTATAAACCATGCACTTCCCATGATTTTAAGAGTATCTAAACTTATACAACAACGTACACATGGATTAGAAATTAAATAGCCATATCTCTGCAGCTGAAAATGAACTTAAAGCTTCTTTACTTGTATTGGTGTTATAGTACTTTCTCGTTCATCAAGAACAGCTAAAATAACTGGGGCCTTATCCCACTCTTTTACTCACATAAGTTACACATACAAGGAGTGGTAGAGAAACACTGGAATGTTTTGCTCCTTTTCTTAGTTATATCCTGAATGCAATCCTGTACTTACATTTTTTTAAGCCAAGAACGTTAAAACAAGAAGATAATTACAAACAAATGAATGTATTTTATAAAAGTTACACTTTTTTTATGGACTGCTCCTAAATTTTGGCCAGATTAATTTAAATGCTTAAAAGTTAACACAGATTTCTAAAACCGCTTTATACAGAGTATTTCCATCACTTCAGAAACAGATAACACCCCTATCCTGTTGCAAGCACAATTCACAAAGTTATTTAGAATAAGAGTAATAATACTGTTACAAACTTCACTGCAACTACATAGATACCATATTTTAAATTAATGCATTTTTAGAGCTAATCTTTATCCTGTCTGAGGAACAATTATGAAGGCAAAGTCCCGGCCTAATATACAATCTGAACATTGCTTTCAATATGAAAAACTTGCTAAGTGTAAGGCAAAATAAAAACCTGTTGAATTTCAGTGAATGCTATATTGTATTTCATAAATAGTTTGGTCATTTTAACACCATCTGTTATACAATTAAATTACTTGTAAATTGGTTGCCTAACAAAGGCCAGGGTAATCCATTGGTTCAACATGTGGACAGCACCCATGTCTAAGAACACACTGCTGCTCATACAAATCACCTAGTTAGGAATTTGAAAGAGTATCCTTGTAAATGTACAGGGGTGTGTGTGGAGGTCACAGCTTTCTTGCATTTATGACTTCCCACACAATTAATCACACAGCTGCATTTGATTAGCTTTTGACATGATTGCACTGTCTCAAGGAGGTCAATACAAGACAGTTTCAAATCTCCTGACACTTCCGTTAATGCAACTGTTCCAAAATCTCCATATTCTGTAACACTAGCACTGCAACTATAATGCTGCTCAAACAGTGTTCATGCAATGCTTTTGGGTTTCTGTATTATGGTTCACCAAGTCAGTAAGTATTTTACCATTTAGTTGAAAGGTAAAAGATGTAGACCTTAAGGCCCTGATTCTGCAAAGATTTATTATGCACATGCTCAACTCTACACAAATGATGCAGATAAATTTCTAAAGCAGGGTTAACAAAGGGAAGTGTACATTTAAGTTGCTGCAGAATCAGAATGCCTGTCAATGAGATATAGCTGATGACTGCTTTTCTCTTGAAGGTCTCTAACATGCAAAACATGTTTTTACAAAGCAGACAAACTTTAAGGCAATTTATTATTTTTTTTCTTGATTGAATTAAAAACTTAAAGGGCAAAATAAAAAGGAGTAAACAGAAATTTATGAAATCAAAATGCTTGGATTTTTCACTGTTGTATAGGAAAGCTCTTTTATCTATCGTTTTCTACCTTACCTTCTTTTCAATTGATTCTCAAAAAGTCAAAATCTTTTCTTGAAAGTCTTTCGTGCAAAT
This sequence comes from Gavialis gangeticus, assembly GCF_001723915.1. NCBI lineage: Eukaryota > Metazoa > Chordata > Crocodylia > Gavialidae > Gavialis > Gavialis gangeticus. Next base: position 13,852,748 of record NW_017729032.1, on the reverse strand, counting down.
ATACATTTTCCTGAATATGCGGCAGGACTAGCACAAGTTTATATGACTAGACATGTCTGCTAAAGGCTATATATCCCATATTACAAATTTAAACTTTCATGTTTTGTTCATGTGATGAGTATGATGTGAGAGTCCATGTGAACTCTCTGCAGGGGTTCCCAACATTTATGTGCCA
>NW_017729032.1:13843757-13847573 GCF_001723915.1 Gavialis gangeticus | reverse complement strand
TTCTTGAAAGTCTTTCGTGCAAATATACATTTTCCTGAATATGCGGCAGGACTAGCACAAGTTTATATGACTAGACATGTCTGCTAAAGGCTATATATCCCATATTACAAATTTAAACTTTCATGTTTTGTTCATGTGATGAGTATGATGTGAGAGTCCATGTGAACTCTCTGCAGGGGTTCCCAACATTTGTGCGCCAAGGGCACATTCGAATTTAAAAGAAAAAGCAACAGATGCCAATATGACAGCATTTTTGTTGGAATAATGATTTTAACTGATTGTGAAAATGTGCATGGGAACCTGAATAAGCCTCAGGAGGCGCCATGGAGCCTGCAGGCACCACATTGGGAACCACTGCTCTAGGATGTTCATGGTTGGTTTAAGTAGGATACTAAAATGATTTTAGACACATAATTGAAACAATGTCAACTGGATTAAGGTCCATATGGCGAATGACAGTTCTGAAAAATGTCTTCACATTAACAGTATTCCCTACAAAAGTTTGTTGGTGTGTCATACAGGTGAGTTTGATAGTTAACTGCAGAAAATTAATGTTAGCTGCTATACAACAAACTTAGAGCCAAGTCCTGCTCAAAATATTCCAATAACTAATAACATTCAGTTCAGTGAGCAGAATTTTAGTTCAGCAGGACTAACTCTGTACAGTATTATCTAGAAAGAATTATTAAACTTTCTTTTGGAAGATTACCTTTATGAAACAGCAAGGACACATACAATCAAGTAGTTACTCAAAATATACACATAACTAACTGAACCAAGCAGACAACCAACCTCTCAATGCATAAGGATGCTGATTTTTGATTTACAAGCATGGCTGTTCTTTCAAAGGCAGAAAAAACAACCACACACTTCCCCTCTCCAATGCAATTCATTGTTTAAAGAAAACACAAACTCTGGGAATCTTCCAAACATTGTAGGCCTTCAATCAGCAAGAAAATGCAGCACAACCTACTCCATTTGATTCTGAAAAACTGAAATAACTGTATTTTAGACAAATGTGCTTGTCCTGTGTTGCTCTTTTAAGTTTCCCTTCTTGAAGAAATAAGGAACACAGATCTGTCACAACAGGTAAATCAGCTAGATTTCACCTTGAGGGGTGAAACAGCCCAACTGGTCACTGGCAAAAGGGTAATCTCTTGCCTCCTGAAGCTCTCTCCAGTTTGAGAGCATTTTCACAGCCATGATAATTCAGCTCTACTTCCCTAAATTAAACATCGTGTTAAACACACCTTTGGGAAAATGCACACTTATTTTTTCTACTGCAGGACATGGGGCATTCTCCCTAGCAATATAAACCCAAATCTCTGAATGTCACTTTCCATCCATAGTTTGGATAATCCACTGGCCTCTTGGGTGGGCCAGATCTATGGACTTCTTTATTTAAAGAAATGAAACATTTGAGAAAGCACAGGAAAAAAAAAAAATCCTATTTTTCATGATGATATATTTCACAGTTCCATTACAACAGACTTTTCACAACAGCGCGCCTTCTGAATGGAAGCAGGACTGTCTGTTACGTACGTCCAAAATTAAGTAGTTTATACAGCTGTCATCCTCCCTTAAATACTAAGGTATGGAAAAGAATTTTAACAAAAAATGGTATTGTCTGAAGTTTGGATATCTAATATGTAAATGTTAGTAAATGTATACATTGATGGCACTGGAGCTGCTTAGCAGATCTCATCACTGCAGGAGATTCGACAATTCTGCCCTGAGGCTGTCAGTGCTCCCGAAGACTAGAACTTGATGCTTAGCAGAAAAATATTTCTTAAATTTATTTTGGAATTAATGTTAGCAGTTGCAGGGATAATCTCTCAGAATTAAAAGCAAAATACTGGGTCATATCAGTGACAACTGCCAAAACAAAAACCAACAAAAATCAGGGAAAAACAAAAAACAAAAGCAACTAGAAACAACAGGCTTCTTGATAGCTACAGAAACATGAACTGTGGCAGTAGGTGTTATTAATCTGCATAGTACTGTAAGGAAGAAAATGAGGTTTCAGGGTCACGTCCTATGATCTTGTAAGACTGGAATAAAAGTGGTTTCCCACAAGAAGCATTTACCCTTGGGTGTTGTATGCTATTCCTACTTTTTCCTGAGCCTGCCGAGAACATGAGACTTGACCTTTTTACTGAGATCCTTTTCTACACCCACATTAAGCCTCTTCCAGGGGAACTTAAAGAGTTTGTTTCACTGTTTAATGCTCTAAGTAAACAATATACTTCATGCTAGGCTGAAGACCATGTTCTACTTTTGAAAATCTGAACTTCCCAATAGTAACTACAAGTTTTTGTAACTGGAAATTTCTAGGATCCTGGACCTATTTTTGAAACAGCAGATCTGTGAGATCCAATGCTAGGGCTTCTCAAGACATAACCTTCTCAAACAAAAAGATGAGGTCATATGATTGCTGTCCTCTCCTACCTATCCCTTTTATGGTGCTATGTGAACTGCAGAAAAGGCGAAAAAGCACAAAGTAAAGACCTTGCCTAACATTGTAAGAAGTCTTGCATCCACCATCTCGACACAGGAAGTGGATGTCTGGTAGTTTATCACTATTTCTAGATGCAATGTGGGCAATTACTCCCACCAGTATTCTTTACTGTGATCAAATGTTTACTAAGTCCCTGTGTTCCTCTACCTATTGAGGATCATATAGATTTTAGAAATTTTCCTCTGTCCAGACAGGAAAAAAATATTCTATTTATCCATAGGAATGATACTACTCTGGTCTTTAATGAAGCATTTGGTGGGAAATGTGTCCTCCTTTCCACCACCCATTCTTGGGATCTTTTTCCTTTTCTTGGCTGCTTGAGGCCAACTAAGAGTTTTCAACCACTCTTTTAGGTACACATCTCAACCCCATTAAGAAACACTGAGCTCTTGATTATCACAGAGGATCCCTTTGTTTACAGTCAGTAAATATGGACTGTTTCACACTACGGAACTTTCTGACCTTAAATAAAATGAAAGGCAGAGTACAAGGGACCTCAAAAAAATAACTGCTAGACTATACCCTTCCCTATTTTGTTCTTCTGCATCTGGCCTGCATCATTTCATGGTCAGCTGCTGAAAGGAGGAGACAGAAGTGATGGTGAGACATGGAATAGTTGAAGGGGGGGAAAAATAACCAAGATGTGGGAGCACAGTGACCGATACCAATAAAGAATTACAGCCCAGCAGTTTGTGCATGGCATCTTGTGGCAGCTGTTAAGCAGTTTGATGGTTGGGGAATCTATGTAAACTTAGGAATTCCAGTTTGCTTATGAATACTGTGTGCTTTTAACTTACTGCAGTCTTTCACTGTGTCCTTAAGCCATACTTGTAGTGGTAAAGGGAAAGAGACTGGCACGTCTGCCCCTCAATGGGCCAAATCATCTAGGACCATTAAAAACATGCTTGCCCTATTAGGCAAATAAGTTGGCTATCACCCAGGGAAACAAATTCTATGAACTGGGCTTGTAACCAAGCAATGGATCACAGCAATGGATCACAGACAACAGATCCTACAACTGTCTAACACAAAATGTGATATATTTCATCCAATGCACCAAAGGTCCTCCTGGAAACTATATGGATAAAACTAAACAACCGCTGTGTCCCAGAATGAAATCTCAAGCAAGAATGATAAAGGACAGAAATGTACAATCGCCAGTTGGAGAATGCCTTTCACAGAAGAATCAAAATGGTTTTATGATTCATTGGCATTTACGGGTCCCTCTGCAAGCCTCTCTGTATTCTACAAGTACTAATGATCCTCTTCCCTTTTCAAAAGTTTACTCTTTTACTAAT
>NW_017729032.1:13832037-13838757 GCF_001723915.1 Gavialis gangeticus | reverse complement strand
TCTGTATTCTACAAGTACTAATGATCCTCTTCCCTTTTCAAAAGTTTACTCATTTACTAATAAGTTTTATCTATTTCAACTCTCCTTCACTTGGTCACTAGCTATTTCCGATAACTTCTCTTTGCTTCACAGGTTTACTGCCTTCTTCCCCATTTTTAAGTGATTGCTTTCAACTACATAATGGAATTACACTACAAAACAGAATTTGACCTGGTATTTTTCTTAGATTATGTCTGTTTCTTCACCAGACTTATGAAGGCTTAAAGCTTCTTATCTTGTGACTGAAAGCTTGTCTAACTTCTCTCCCAACTATTAGCTCCCAAAAAAGATAATACCAAACACAAACCTTCCTTTTTGCAACAGGCTTGGAGATAACTCTGGATAGCCACTTGGCAAAAGGAATTGAAACTTTATTTTTAAAAAAAAAGAGAGAGAGAGAAAGAGTCATGGTGGGGGGATGGAGCAGATAAGGCCACCCAACAGGAGGAGCAGATAAATTTTGGACCTCCTGAAAAGGTGGGGCCCAAAACCCAGAGTTCCTGGAACGGTGAGAAATCGGTGCAGGGATTTAAGGGCAGGTTGTTTCTTCTGCAGATATTGGGCTAAGAGGATAGTGCTGTGCGGGGGAGAAGGGACAGGGGTTAAAAACTCCTTGCATTTCATGCTCCACTGTGAGGTACTCCCCCAAAGAGGGAAACAGCAAAGGAAGGATCCACAGCTTTAGTGGAACTTGGAGATTGTGAAATAACTCCTAAAGAGGCCTAGAGACCTGTCATTACTTTTACAGTCTAGACAACTGGATTTTGAGAATCTCACTGTCATAAGAGGCATGTTTCTCATATGTTTTTTATATATATTTGGAGTCAGACACCTGACCTTCCTCCCTTAGGAGGAAAAAAAGTGTACGTGTGTAATATGCCCAAAAGGAATCAGTAATTTTAACTGAAGTTTGGAATTTTCCAAAACAAGCAGATAGACAGAGAGAGACTTTTAAAACTTTTATTATAAAAAATATTAAAAACAAAAGGTGAAAATACAAGCATGTGTGTGGCCTTCCCAAGAGCCATGTATGAAACACTTGCCAGGAATGAAAACACTCATAAAAGGCATCTACACATGCAGGCATAAAGCTCATTAACAATGCATGTGGATTGACTTGGGACTAAAGTTAGTCCCAAGTCAGTCGACAAAACGGAGTTAATGTGCTTTAATGTACCTACACGTGAGTTAATACACTTTAACCATTCATGCCTAAATTTGATATCTGCAAATGCAGGTATCAAATTTAGGCACAAACAGCCTAAATTCACCATTTTTAATGTGTACAAAGGGCACTTGCGTGTAGATGTGCGCCCTTAATCTACATTAATTTAAGCTAATGCACATAAAAAGTCAACGTGTAGACATGCCCACAATCACCAGAGACTGAAATCCCGCCCCACAATGACTTCATGGATTTACATGTTTAGGATTAGCTGTCTGTCCAACATTGCAGAGTGCCACCTCAATGACCTACTGTGACACAAAGTGGTGCACATTTTGTTGCAAAGGAAGGGGCTCTGCAGTAGGAAAATCAGGTCAAGAAGCAGACAAAACTGGAAAATGTCAAAAGGGGATCTCATACCCTGGCTACCAGTAACCAATGACTACCCTTAATCTGCATGCAGGCCAAAGTACCTGTTGGAAGAGACATATAAATACAACATAAAGAATAATCAAGTTCTTGTTATCACTCCTTGATAGGTTTGTATCCTAAAATACTGCACAAAAAAGCCTGACACTTAGCAACCTTAATCTCACTGACAGAAACTCTGATACAAATTGTATATTCATCAGATACTGTACCATCATTATGGACTCAGTCTTGGCAAATATATCTAACTCCTGATTGGGCTTGGCTTGAGAAAAGACCATATACCTCTTTAAATCAGTGAGTTTCTAAGGTGACCTACATCCTATGAAATATGTAAGAAGAATTGAGCTATTCAGAAATATTGCTAATTATTTTATTTTGATTTGTAATTTAAATTTTATAACTTTCTGATGATGGACATTTTCAAAAAATATCAATCTTCACACACATTTTACATCACTACTATACAAGGAAATCAAGTGAATTACAGTTTAATTTTTTAAAAACTGCATTTATTAAAATAAAGAAACAGTTAAGGGTTCTATGCTTCTGCATGTAAAATACTTATAATGGCATATTACATTTGAATAAACAACTTTAACTCTGCCCCTTGTACATATGCATTACAATAGACATTAACTATGATTCAACATAAACATCTTCCATAAAATAAGTTCCAAGATGTTGCAAATGTCAGTAATGCATATTATTTAGTGTACGTTGTGAAAAACAATTATATGAAAAGTTTGTAAGACTAAGACTACAAACTAAAAAGCTACAGATGAAGTAAAAAAAAAATGTACTAACAGAAAATATCCTGGAAACAACTGTGATTGTTTTACACAAATATTTTGCACCTGAAAATAGTAAAACATTAGATTATGGAAAAATTGTAACTTTTTGTTTAACATACTAAATGTGTTGCTATATTTCAAATCAGTAAGTCTAAATCACATACATTTTTTCTCATTAAAGGAAAATTATTTAAAATAATATATAACTATGCTCTAAAACCATGACACTACATTAAATAGTTATTCTCAGCACTAACACTTTCAGAGTGAAATCAGTAAGAAAAACCTGTAGTCTTTGAAGACTTTTAGTTTTTTGTGATGTTACTCATTATTCTTTCTGTTCCTAATATTTCATTTGAATATATTTCTGAGTTACTTATTAAATGTTGATAAAGTCTTCGTGTCCCTTTAATTTGCATGACTAATGGGCCTAGAGAACATGTATTCATTACATATGGAAGACCCAGTTCATTTGCTCCTCAGTAAAAAAAACAAACAATCTTTAGCCAAGTGTAACAACACTAGTAAGATGATAATGAGAATAATTAACGGAAAAAGCAGCTCAAGCTGAAAACTCTCAGGTCACTAAACTATAAGTCAAGGCTCCCTTTTGTAAAAACAATTTGATTTAACAAAGATCTTCAAATGTAACATCAAACAGCTTAAGCATTTTTTTGTGCTTTCAGGACTATATTTGCTTTCCTTCTGAACTGTCACATTAGCAAACAGTGTGAGGTAAACACAGACACACAGCTTTATCTAGCAAAAGATTAAAAGACCACACCATATCATTCACTATGAAAATATCTGAATACCTCCAAAGACGGTAGTGTATCTTTTGGCACATAAGTATCTGCAGATTTAGATACTGTACATGTCCTATTTGCAAAACACTAACGTAAAGGTCTTTTTGATACATTCTTGAACAATTTGATACAATCTTTTTTATACAATTTTACCAGCACAGCTAAGTTACTACTTTTTGATACACTGCAGAATCTGTTAGGAGTAAGTGAGCTTAGTGACCAGACAAAATGAATACGCTAGTTGTGTGTCTGTTGCATACAACTAGTTAACATTTTTATTACCATATTTACTCAAACCTAAGATGAGCTGTCCCCCCATTCATAAGACGGGAAGCCCCTTGTCTTAGATTTGAGCACAAGCGGAGGAGGGGAGAAGCAGGGTTGGAAGTGGAGCCACAGCCACTCCATCCCCACCTGCCTCCCTCCCCCGGCCCTTGCTTCCCACTGCCACTTTTCTTCTTCTTGCCACTCCATTTCCCGCTCTGGCTGGGGACAGAGAGCACAGAGCAGGTGCTCCCTCTGGCCCCGGTGGCAGCAGCTCTACCCGTGGTTCCAAAGCGAGGACTGAAGCTGCCACTGCCACCATGTGGCCAGGTTGCAGCTGGAAGCAGCACACACTTCATGCCCCAGGCTGGCGTGGGATACCAGCCATGTGGGATACCAGCCACAACCAGAGCTGCAAGAGGAAGGTAAATGGCAGTGGGAGGAGGGTACCGTGGGTCAGGCAGCAGTGGAAAGGGCAGTGCAGCTACAAAGGGGAGGTGGCACAGGGAGCAAGTGGTGGGGGCAACAGGGGTCTGGGGGTGCGGGTACTGCAAGAACGGGCAGGTGTTAGGGGGTGCTGGCATGAGAGGAACAGGAAGGAAGGGGGCAAGTGGCAGGCAGCAAAGGTCATGGTTTAGGCCCTTTGACTCCCCTAACACCCTCCCCACCCCCCAACCACCTGCCCTCCTGCAGCAGTAGGGGGGGTCAAATTTAAGACAACCCTCCAAAATTAAATTCTAGACATGGAAAATTATAACAGCAGAAGCTGTGGGAGCAGGTGGCTGTGGCTGCAGCTCAGGCTCTGAGGTTGGAGTGGGAGTTGGGACTGCAGCCACTGCCCCTCCCTCCACTTGCACTAGAATCTATGGTATGGGACTTCTCTCTCTCATACGCTAGGGACAGACATTCAAAAAGCCTGAGCCTGCGTTGATACAATCTTTGCAAGTTAATCTAACCTGGCAAGGCCTAATCACTTTGTAACTGCACAGATATACCAGAAATGCAGGTACATGCCTGCAGTGCCTCAGGCTAAAAGCCAGGGGACACTAGAGCAGCCCTCCCACAGGGCTGAGCTGAGGGGGCATGGCCATGCCCTGGCAGGATTAGGGAGAGGTCATAACGGTGTATTTATCACCTATTACCAGCATTTATCACCTGTCAGAAAACAAACAGCCTCTCTCATTAGTTCATAGATATTAGGGTCAGAAGGGATCTCAGCAGATCCTCGAGTCCAATCCCCTGCCCCAGGCAGGAAAGAGTGCAAACAAAGAAAGAACGGAGAGACAGTACCATCTGAGCTTCGATTAGCTTCAAAAAGCCCTAAGCCGACAGCCCCGCCCATCCCAGAGAGCATGCTGGGATGCTGGGGGAGTCTGATTTAACTTAAACCAGCAAGGGGTCTGTGACAGACATTGCATAACCCAGTTTGACCCAAATTAGTTAAGTGTGATACTACATTCAACCATGTTTATCTCAAACTGGTTTTAGCCATTTTCAAACTGGTTTATGTGCACTGAGCATCAGTTCTGTTAAAGACTTAAACCAGTTTCTGTCCTTAGCCATACTGAAGCGGGGGGGACTTTATCTTAGATTCAAGTAAATGCTGTGGCAAGGGACAATCACCCTATAGCAGCAGCTCCAGGTGCCAATTTAGGTTTAGGGCAGAAAACAAACAGCCACCACTGGTGCTGGCTGGCTGCACTGCCAACACTGGCAACCAGGGGCATCTTTACACACAGAAGTGTTGCAGTGCCGGGTGTTTTGAAAAGCACCTGTTGCTGCATCGCTAGCAATTGTATAAGTGGAAAATGCGTGTCAGTACTGTGAAAATGGCAGTGGCGTGCTTTTGAACTAAAACACATCAGAGGTGTTTTGTTTCAAAAGTGCAGTGCCGCCATTTTCTGCTCGCTGAAAGCATTTTGCCACTTATACAACTGCATGCAGTGCATTTCGCATCAGTTCACTGAAGCTGAGGATCTCTGGGGCATCGCGGGACAAAGAGGTAAAGGTCCTGGGTGCGAAACTGCACTGTTACACCTCTCTCAGTAATTTCAAGAAGCTGCATTTCCATGCAACACAATTACAGTCTCGGTGCAAGCACAATTAAAGTAACAGAGACCTTTTGCCAGAGTAACTTATTCAGGGAGCTGAATCCCTTTTGTTGGTATAATTTGTCTCCATGTGAAAGGGTTTTCCAGTATAGCAACAATGGTCTAACAACATACTTATAACAAAAATTCTTTTTTCCAGAGGATACTTCAACTTTATATTAGGCATAGTAAAACTTGAGGATTCATTGCAAAAAAAGGAAAGACATTCAGAAGTTACAAAATGCAAGCTGTCTGCTGAGTTTACAGAATTTGAATAATTTCTTCCAATGGTCACTAACTCCGGTACATACAGATTTGATATTTTAAATGTCAACATTAGCCGTTTCATTGCTAATCACAACATGTCAGACAGGGCAAACAAGGTATAGCAGGAGCTTTTATATAATCTAGTCTCAGTGACCACTCATTTTATAGTAGTAAATAATAGGTAATTATTCATCAGCATTTTGATTAATTAAATCTTGTCTAATTTAAAAAGATATCTGAACATATATATCCTTCTACATGTTGTGAATACTCAGAAAGGCTAAATATAAATAATGTAGTATATTCTTCTCATTTTCTACTTTACTCCCTCATTTTTGGAATAAGGAATTTCTATAATTTAATTGGAAGTGCATGGATTCCTAGAGCTATTGCACTTGCTGCTAGCATCAGGAAATTCTTAACAGCAGTGTAAATACTTCAACTTTGATAGTAAAAGATAAGCCTTTTATTATTTAAAAGGTATTACAATTAAAAATCTATGGAATAGATTATTAAATAATTAGATTTCAGACATGTTCGTACTATGTATTAATGGCATGTTTTTATTTGGAAACAAACATGCACAGTCGCTATTCTTTCATTATAAAATACAGGTACATGTCAATTCTAATTGAAAACTGAAATATATGTGGAGAGATACATGATGCAAAATTAGTATCAATGAAAATTTTCTTGGCTTTTCATGAAGTTTTGATTAGTTGACATTACATAATCTAACTTGCCCTATATTGTAAAATGTCATTTTGCAAGATCAGTTTGGTTTTGCCTTCCCCTTTTCAGTGCTAAATAATATATATATATATAGTAGTTTCATAGTTTCTAGGATCGGAAGGGACCTGAGCAGA
>NW_017729032.1:13830235-13832026 GCF_001723915.1 Gavialis gangeticus | reverse complement strand
GTGTGTGTGTATATTCCCTTAACATGGCATTTTTTAAAGAAGGCATTTCTTCCATTTTCCCCTTATTTCAGAACGCTCAAAACCATAGGGTGCTCTGAAAAGATCTGATTACCATACAGTAGAGCTAAAGACCTTGCTTGTCAAACAATTTTTTTCCAGGTAAACTGACCTTGTTAGGCTGTAGTGGGGTGAAAAAATGGGAATCTTTCAGGTAGAACTGTATCTGATCATTTTTATACTGTTCAATCTGAGGACAAAAACCTAAAAATGCCATGGTTAATTATGCTATCATAATAATAAGTTCAGGGGTTCATGTCCAGAGAACTCAGACTTTAACTTTCGTGAACATTTTCAGCAAGATAATAAAAGTTAAGAAGTTTCCTGTCTTTCATCACAGGAAACTCTAAATAAGTCAGCAGGTTTTGCATAATTATATTTCAGATCAATTTCCTGAAAACACTCCAAAGGCTTTCCTGTAAAACACTGCCTAAATTCCCATTTTCATCTGCCAAGTTACAAGAAATAATGGTATCAGGTGCAGACATTTTACATCAGCCAGGCATGCAAAAATGATTAGGTCAAATGAAAACAAACAGACTTAAGTGATGTCACTGCTGAAACAAAATATTTGATTCCTTTTTAAACATCTATCACTTAAAAAATATCCAATGCATAGAGAGAAACCATGTAGAATATTAGAGACATTTAATTTCACTATAGTTGCTGGCCTAATTCTGCAAACCCGCACTCTGTGAAGTCCCCTCCCCTCCCATTTCTGACAACCCAGTTGCACCAGGACTCTTCAGAGGAAGAGGCGCTCAGAGAAATTACTGGGGTAGCTCAAAGAAGTAACTTTTCTTCTTTGCTTGTTTATTCCACCCTACCGCAGCAGAGCACCTCGGGCACAGGTAAGATCTCGTTTGCTCTTGCATCATGAAGGCACAATGAATCCAGGGACTCTTGATCAGAGTGTGTTTTTTACTCCTTTCTCCCTCTACATCAAAGCTTCTGTTCCAAAGAGTCACTATGGAGTGCTACAAGTCCATGTTTTGTTACAGGCTTTTGAAACCGGAGGTGGAGACAAGATATTTTCTCATTTGCCCGATTTCAGAATGGTCCGCCATACTTCTCTTGTTGATCACTGTTTTACAATGCCAAGTCCCCTCCCCTTAGCACACATACAGTCAAGCGTATGCACACATGCACACACAGTTTCTTAGTTACTGCAAAATGTTTTCACCGTAGAGTCGCCTTTTCTTGTTAGAGCCCCACAGCAACATATTTTGTCCTCTCTATATGGGCTCTCAGCAGCCATTAACTACCAAGGTTATTCCCAAGCTGTAGCGATTTCCTCCTCACACCATCAAATTGAGGTGCTGGTTAAACAGAAACAGCTTTGTGAACCTACCTCCACTGAACACACTGAAAGAAAACATCTGTCACATGAAAAAAGACAAAGCCTGTAAGAGAATATTGCTCCCTCTCACCCCGTCTCAGTCTTCTCAGGAAGTATCTGAACAATGGAAAACAAGAAAAAGAAAAGCAGTTTCACCACTCTCAACCCGGGCACAAATTCTGAAATGTGCACACCCTTGTAGCCTTTACTCACAGAATCACTGGCCTCCAGATTGCATAAAGGAAACAGGAAACATCATGTAGCCCTCTCAGATTTGTCACTGTTCTCTTTAGCAAGGTATAACCTGACCTCAGGTGGACCTGAACGTGTATGGGCCAAAGGGAATAATTACAAAAGTGAAAACAACTGAGACAAAAACAGAATAGGATAAGCAG
>NW_017729032.1:13828817-13830224 GCF_001723915.1 Gavialis gangeticus | reverse complement strand
GTGAAAACAACTGAGACAAAAACAGAATAGGATAAGCAGACAAACCCCCTCGCCCCAGCCCCATCCCATCTTCCCCCCAATGCAGCTAAAAGTCAGCCAGCTAGATCAGGTTACACATATATCATATTTCATCACTTTATATCAGTGTAAGACACAGACCAATATTTTCAGCTATTGCATTACAGGCACACACAAAAAAAGCCTTTAGAAGCACAGTGGTTTTACACACAATGTTGTCTTTTTACCTGAAACATATTTTTACACAGTAGTGGCAGATACCTGAAAGACTGAAAACAAACAACAAATTCTTTTCTTTTTGGTGAACTTTTTTGCACAACTGTGTTCCTTTAAACATCCTTTTAATAAGTGTTTGATAATATCTGGATATGATTGTTTATGTAGCTAAAATGATCCTGCCATAAAATAACAGCACATAATACTGTGAATTATTGGACAGTAAGAGGTATAACACTTTATGAAAGCAAGAAGATTATTTTAGTCTACTTGGTGTCGGTGACAGCACCTTTTACTGCATATTAAAAAGTCTAAAAATATAAGAGAGTACAGAGAGAAGAAAACCAACATGAGATGTAAAATATAAAATATAAGCAGATATTCACTTTGGAGGGAAGGAAAACAAAAGCCTGAAACTATCAACCAGAGCATAAGGGGATATAACAGAGGGCAGAGATCAACTAAGACAGTCAGTAAGACCCTTGACAAACTTTAAATGAAAAGCATGATGGGATCTTATGTGCAATTTCAACAAACTTGCTTCCTGCCATGCCACACCTAGAGGAGGCATGATTGTGATAATCAAGACTCAGATCCCACCACACCATGCTGTCTGAGCAGGCGGAGCCCAGGATCATGATCCTGGGCTCCCCCTCGACCAGCAAGTAGGAAACTTAACTCCCTGAGCAACCCTAGATGGGAGCCCCGATCAGCTGACTGGTGCTCCCAACCTCTGGAGGATATGGGATGCTGGGAGTGCTGGCCACACTTTCTATTAAAGGCATGATAGGAACCAGCCACAAAGACATTACACATGTTTTGTAATAGCTATGTGGCTTACTTCTCACTTTATCATACCATCAATTGATTGAATGTGTGTTCAGGTTACTACTTCAGACACATTAAACAGTTAATCACCTCTTAAGTGTCAGGGGCCTAATGTAACACATTTCAGTGACAGAGTAGACAACGCAACTTTCTCCCACTGTGGTAAGCAGTCACCAATATTGGCCAAACGTATCCAGCTTCTGTAGAGTCTAAGCGGGGGCGGACAAAGTCCAGCCCATGGGGTGGGTCTGGACAGCAGTGGACTCCATTTCCCAGCAGCCCCTGCCCACACAACTAGAGGCAGCCTCCATGGAGACCCCAGCCACAGCTGTGCTGTTCTATGGC
>NW_017729032.1:13791794-13823817 GCF_001723915.1 Gavialis gangeticus | reverse complement strand
AGTCTAAGCGGGGGCGGACAAAGTCCAGCCCATGGGGTGGGTCTGGACAGCAGTGGACTCCATTTCCCAGCAGCCCCTGCCCACACAACTAGAGGCAGCCTCCATGGAGACCCCAGCCACAGCTGTGCTGTGCTATGGCAGGGCACATGGCAGGGCAGGGGGCTGCTCCAGAGCAGCTGAGATCTTGTGGTGGAGGCAGCTTGGTCTGGGGCCAGGGCAGAGCCACAATCTGCAGCCTGCACGCTTCAGGACCAGGCTTGAGACTTGGCTCAAGACCAGGCTGTCACCACTGCAAAGAGCCGGGGCAGAGCCACGATCTGCTTCCTGCACACCACTGCCCCGCGTATGCAGGCTGCAGATTGGGACTCTGCCCTGGCCCCGAATCAAGCTGCCCCCACCCAGCAGCAAGCTGCAAGATCCCAGCAGCTCTGGAGCAGCCCCCTGCCCTGCCCTGCCACGCTCCCTGCCAGTACACCTGAGGCCGGTCTCCATGGCAACCCCAGCTTTGTGCTATCACAGAGCAGCTAGGGCTGGGGTCTCCATGGAGATGGGCTGCTGGGAAATGGAGTCCAGCTGATGGCCAGATCCACCATTTTGCCCACACCTGGTCTAAGCTATCATTTAAATGGCAAAGTGGTGTAGGTCTGTTTAGCGGAGCTGCCTGTAGACTCAGAAAAACTGCAGCAATGTAAAAATGTGGGCCTTAAGTTTTACTGAGGTTTAATCATATTTTGGACTTCTAGAAGTGAAGCTGACAACCAGACACCCCTCATTCTCCTATCAAGAAAGTGAAAAGTGGAAGCAGAAACACAAATATCCCTCAAGAAAGATACATGGTAATGAAGCATGTATAAAAGTAAAGCATAAACCCCTCACTGCAAACATAAAGGGATAGAGGAACAAAGAAACACTGGCTGGAAAGCACCACTGGTTGGAAGGGAAATCAGAAAAGTGAGCTCTGCCCTTCCAGCATTTATCATGGTTTTTTTGTGGAGAAGGGACCTCTTATATTACAGGTACCTGCTCCCTTCCAAAACATGGAGATCCCAAAGCAAAGTCTAAGGGCAGCTTTCTGGTACAAATCTCATCATGCCCAGCAGCTGGGAGTGAGTAAGCACCTACTTGTGATCAACCCATAGTCTATGCAAATTTCCTAATCGTTATTAATTCTGGACTAGCAAATTTAGTTTTCTAACTATCACTAGAATTCTAGTTCTATTTCTACATCCTATTGAACTGAGAGAGGTGGGGGGTTGGGAGAATGGGAAAAGAAAGAACAGACAGAAAATACGAAGGAGGAGATAGAGAATTAACAACATAAAAAAGGGAAAAAAGATGTGTGTTGAAGGAAAAGAAAGGAAAAAGGAAACAGATGCTGAAGACAGTATAAAAAAAAATAACACAATCAAGCTAACTTAAGTGAAGGTAGAAAAATATAGTGACCCTGACAAGGAGAAGAATGTGACAAGGAGAAAAATGTACAACAGCCAGAAAAACCAGTTAGTTTCATTTTTTAAAAACGTATTTCCTAGAAAGTTAGTTGACAATGTTGCACATAAAATACGAGAGTCAACCAGTACACAACTGAATTAGTCCTATAAATTACAAGCAGCATAGCCATGGGGCACATGGCCACAAAGACCCATTAGTTCTCGGGAAACATTTTGCATGGCCTAAATCAATCAAGTAAAATTTAAGTTAATTAATAAAGGAAATACTTCTGTTATGAAAACAGTTGAAAAAAATACCAAGGAAAGTGATGCAACTGCAATCAGTGGAGCTACTCAGTTCTGGCCTAGTCATCCATCTGCTAGCAGTGCTTTAGTAATAACTAAATCAATCTTGCCACAATGAAGAAGGATAAGCAAGTACATCCATTAAAAGTTCTTTTCAACCCTAATGGCCGGATGACTTGCTTTTGTACAAAATACGTAACAGTTTTTAAGATGCTTGGTTAAAGCTGCAAATCTTGCACTTGGGATGGAAAAACTGCATGATGAAATACAGACTGGGGAATGACTGGCTAGGCTTCAGTACTGTAGAGATGGATCTGGGGGTGATAGCAGACCATAAACTAAATATACGCCAACAAGAGAAGTGTGCTCTTCTTGGAAAAAAAAAAAAAAGCAGCCAACAGCATCCTGGGCTGTATTAACCAGTGTGACTCTTCCAAATCAGAGGAAGTTATTCTTCTGCTCTGTTCAATGCTGGTGAGGCCCAGCTTTGGCCCCACACTTCAGGAAGGGTTTGGACAGTTTTGAAGGAGTCCAGCACAGAGCAACCAACACAATTAGTGGCCTGGGAAGCAAGACTTCTCAGGAAATGCAGAAAGAACTAGGGTTCTTTAGTTTGCAAAAGAGAAGGCTGAAGGGGGATTTCATAACAGTCTTCAAATACCTGGAAGGTGATTACAAAGAGGGGGGACTGCAGAGGACAAGACTAGGAGCAACAGCCTCAAGCTGCAGCAGGGGAAATTTAGAATAGAGATTAGGAGGAACTTTCTGACTACAAGGGTGGGGTGGTCGAGCACTGGAACAGGCCACCTAGAGAAACTGTAGAATTTCCAACCTGGAAATTTTCAAGACCAGGTTGGACAGACATTTATTTGGCTGAGACAGTTTAGTTAGGCATAATCCTACCATGAGCAGGGGGCTATAATGGATGACCTCGTGACAGCCTTTCCAGCCCTGCATTCCTATGATCCTAAAATAAGGACATTGAGATAAGGTTTCCATAATATGCTTAACTTGGTTTTTGTGTATATCTGTTGCAACATCCAAGCAATTTTGTCAGATGGTTACTGGAAAATTTGGCAATATTACACACCACTTGGAAAATATCTATTTCACTAATAGGGCAGTCAAACGTCTGTGAAATACTTTTTGCAGACATTGGCCAGTGTTGCAGCATATGTCCAAGAGAACACTGTTTAAACATGCCCTCTAAGAGGGATTCCAGAGCTTTAAAATGAGCTTTTGTTTTGCTTTGGTTTTTTAAACAAACAATAGAAGAGCAGAAAAAATCGGCCTGTGTAAAAAATGAATCAAGCCCTAGGAGTTTCAGCATAAAGTTCAAATAAGTTTCTGAATATAGCAGGTATTGAATAATACAGTGTATTCTTAAAAGGGACTTGCAAAGGTTTATCCTGTTTAATTTATGGTGACTTCAAAGATTTCTTGGAGAAGACTTGAAATGTTTCCCCCACTACACCAGCAACTTTTTTATCTTAGAATGCTTAGAATATTTTTATCTCAAGAATACTGTGTTTTTAAAACAGGTCTTATGCTAGACAATTCAGAGATCAGAACCATAAATCTTAAACCCCAGCTGAAGGGTTAGTGAATCGAAAGTTTGAGAAGTTGTGCTCCCCAACTTCTAAATGTTACTTGCATTAAATAAATATTAACAAATAAATATTAATAAATATTAACGAATAAAAAGACATTTTTAATTGGTTTAAGTAAAAATCAGTTCTCAGTTAATCAGGTTTCATTTCCTTGGCATTCTGAGATGTCATTAAATTGTCAACTACCAGTTCAGACATACGGACTTTTCCTACAGGAAAACAACTCAATTTGTAATGTGAAGAAAAAGCATGGGAAGGGGAAAAATTATTTTTAAACATACTGAGCTTTTCTAATACAATAAACAAACCTCCCAAAAAAATTGCACAAACCATTTTCTCTCCACAGTAAGTTCACCTGAAAAGCAGCTATTTTTGAAAACTGGAAGCTGGCCAAAATGAGGCGAGTCCTCTTAAAAAACAAAACAAAACATGGAAATGGAAATGGAAATGTCAAACCATTAAGTGTCAAATCAGTTCTGGAAACACTGATTAAGAATATAATTAAGGATTGTGTGATGTTATTTTATACAAGACAAATGATAAAAACTAAGCTAACTTCATGTACTTGAATTCTCTAAAGGCTTCCAATAAATTTCCTTTGAAGATCATTATGAAAATGACAATAAACATAGTAGAGCTGGGTATCTGACTAGTTAAATAAAGTTTGTTCAATTAACTGGTCAAATATCAATCAAAAATTGTAAAAAAATTGCCAATAGATCCAACTAATATACAGAAAAAGCACAAATTTTCTCTTAAGAAATGTGTCAAAGAATAAAAAACGTATTTCTGTCAAGAAAACTACAATAATACAGGGGGGGTTTTGTGCAATCGTTATAATCTTTTACTGGTCAAAAATATGCAGTCAACTGACAATATTTGACTGGTCACCTGACCAGCTTGCCAACCCTAAAACCTAGTCTGAAAATGTAGAAATTGCTGAAGCAGATATTCCAGAAGAACTATTTCAATACAAGAACCCATGTGGGCTCACCTACTTAAGAATAATAAAAGTTTTGTCCAGTTTAGCTTGTCTGGGAATCACTAGTTTAGTAGGTTTCCAACTGGGGACAAGCTCTAGACTCCAGGCTGGTTCAAAAACCTCTAAATAACCTGATGGCCTGTAAATCACGTTAGCATTTCTGCAGGAGGCACTCCACCCTTTTGTGCTAAATACTAGAAGGGTGCCAAATGAAGCTGTACTGCTATCTTTGGATGAGGCGTAAAAGATGGAAAGAGGGCATGGGTATTAGGGGTGTGCGAAGTGGGCCCTATACGATTTAGATTCAGATTCAGCCTGAATCAGGGACAGTGATTCGATTTGTTGATTCGGATTACTGTCCCTGATTCTATTCGGCTGGATCCGAATCTGAAGATTCAATGCTGATTCGGAGAATCAGAGATTCGGACACAGACACAGCTTTAAAAGTTTTTTCTACATACCTTGAGGTAGCAGGTGCAGCTCATGATTGCTGTGATGCTGAGGTGTATGGAGTGTCCCACAGGAGTGCGGAGAGGCCCTCCACGTGCTCAGCAGCGAATCTGGAAGTTGGCCTGAACTACTTCCAGTCCACTTCCGGGTTTGCTGGGGAGCAAGCTGGGGGACCCTCCTGCACCCCCTTGGCTCAGCCATGGGGGGACTCCAGGTGCCCTCCCCAGACCCAGGAGGCACAAGTCACCAAGCCGGAGGGGCATATGGGGGCCCACCCCATGCGATCCTGGGCGGACCCAGCAGTGGACCAAAAGTGCTTCTGGTCCACTGCTGGGTCTGCTGTCGAGCATGCTGGGGAGCCCCCCATGCTTCTGTGGGATACTCCATGAGCCTCAGCATCAGAGCATTCACAAACCCCTCCTACTTAGAGGTATGTAGAAAAAACGTTTAAAGCTGTCTCTATGTCCAAATCTCGAAATCAATCCAAATCTCTCCAAATCAATTTGGAGGGTTCTGATTCTATTTGGAGAGATTAAAGGGTCCTCTGATTCGATTCAGAGTCAGATTTTTGGCCACTGAATTGAGCCAAATCTCCACTGAATTAAATCAGGGACCAAAGCTTCGCACAGCCCTAATGGCCTTCTGTATCTATGGCTAAATCTTGAAAAGGAAGAAAAAATGTTTGATAGCTACACATGATCTAGCCTAAGTATACTCAGCTTCCAAAAATGCTTCTCATTTTCCATTTATTTTTTCAGAGCAACAATATGCTTAAATAGTTGCAACATTTAATTCCAGAAATGCATCAATATGATAAAATTAAAAATTTCTTCACAAATTAAATGTTCATTGCACAAATACTTTTTGGTTAAAGATGCTATCTTTGAATATTCAAGCCAGTTACAAGAAACAAGGATTATCTAGGTCCTTGCTAAATCAGACACCTAATCTTTACTTAAAATTGCCAGTTCCTTCCATTGCCAACTAACAATTTAATCACTGAGGCCGCTGACAAACGTGGGCTCCCCCCGCCCCTTCAAAAAGTGCTTTACCAGAAGAGGAAGTGCATCAATTTGACCTGGCTCCCCAGCATCTGTATAGATTGGGTACTTCAGCAGGGCTTTTTATAGTTGATTCAATTGGCTATTACATTAAAGCCCCACTGAAGCACACAATCAACACAGATGTTGGGTGAGTTGGGTCAAACTGATGTGATGCCTCTTTTGGGCATATGCTGTGCTCAGTGCAGGGATGCACAAAGCTGAAAGTAAAGTGCTGTTTTGTTTTCACATCCGTAAGCAACCTTTGTCCTATAGCGAGGTCTCACATCACATTTTTTTAAAAAAAAAAAATCACAAAAAATACCCCAATATATTTACTAGCTATCACTAAGAATAGAAAAATGCAATCTTAGAACTAAAATACAGTTCATACTAAACATACATTATCCTTTTAAAACAAAATGAACTCGGATGCTTCCTCAGCCTGATGAAGGGTATTTATACCTGAAAGCTTGCAAAGTAGATTTTTTCCAACTATTAGTTGGTCTAATAAAAGATACCAGATTTACCCAAAGAACCTTGTCTGCCCCAGTGGTTCACAACATTCAGTCATTAACCATTTGTTTTGCTGTCATTAGCAAAAATTAGTAATGCTTAAACATATTATGAAAAGTCAAAACCAGACAGTGTCTAGAAAATGATTCTGATTTATCATATTAAAATATGTTGGGCATCTAACTCCTTAACAATAATACACATTTAAAAATTACCCTAGTTACCTCCACATATTAAAACTAAACCATTAACATGATCTATGAAAGTCACAGCTTAAATTCTGTCTATAATTACTGCAAATTTCTGAATGAAGTAAAGTTCATTAAGAGAATAAGTTACTGGCCTACAGAAATGAAAGAAATTTCCTAACACAATAAAACAATTCCACAGGGCACAGTTAACGGTGGGAATCATGCATTTGCAGACTGCACTTATTTAATGTCTCCTATCCCAGTGATCTCTTGAAAACCGCATCCCTAAAGGCTGTATTGTTTATCAGCTGTCATTTTCAAATGGCTTTTTTCTACCTGGAATGGATCAAGAGAACCAGTCATTAAGAACCTAAGCCAATACAAAGAACATAGGGACACTAACCACTCCTTTTTATTTACATTAATCATTCAACCTCTGCTATTTGCATAGAAGGTAAATGGAAGACACTTTCTTTAGTTCTAATGCACAAGTCCAGCCTCAGTCAGGTTTAGTTACTTGAGGGTTGCCCAAGACTTCTCTCAGCTTCAGAGAAAGAGGAAAGATGTTTCTTAACAATACAGAGTTCTTCAATGGATGCATCTACTTTCTCAACTTTCTTTCCTACTACTCGTAGGATTTAAGGCATCTATGTAATCATGTTTCAGGACTTTCTGGGAAGCCAAGCTCATTGGGGCTCATGTATGCCACACCTCTTGGTCCCAGATTAATTCAATCTAAAGTCTAGGGAAAGGACCTTAATCACCTCAGTTTCTTTTCCCTGAACACACAGTTATCAGTAGGGACCTACCAAAGTCACAATTTTATGTTTTTCACAGAAAATACAAAAGTAGCCATTTTCTGCAAAAAAAAGCAGGCTCAGCAATTTTGGTGGGCTGGATGCTAGGGAAAACACAATGCACCACCAGGCAGTGAAAAGGGCTGGATGCCCTGCAGTTTTGAAGCATGGGGGAAGGAGCAAATGAGAGGCTGAGTCTTACACAGGCTGAGTACAGGTGCCAGTCTGGGAAGCAAAAGGGTTTTGGGGCCATCTTTTAAGCAGCCAGAGGAGGACTGAGCAGGGATAAACAGTGAAAAAACATCCTCCAAGGTGGCCAAACCTTGAGATAGGCTATTAAACACTAGCATGCAGCATCCACCAGCAGTTGCTGCTGACATTCTCTGGCTCTGTGGGGTGAACACTTGCCCATACACTGAGATGGCATGCTCAGCGTCCATCCAGTCAGTTGGAATGGTGAAGCAGCATTTTGCCAGGGTGTAGATGTGGAAACTGGTCACAAACAGTTCCAAAACACAGGCACAGACACCCGGCACTCTTTGACAAAGTCCACGTAAGCAGCATGCTCCTTGTCATGCTCTTTCTGCCATCATGAAATGCCTATTTCAAGGACAGCATTGAGTAAACTCCTTTTTACAATGTCATGTAATAAAAGTTAGTAACAATTCATGTCGTGTACACCTTTAATTTCATAAGACATTTCAGTTTAGAGTTTAACTGAACACTTAGATTACTTAATAATGTTTCCATTAATGGCTTCTGTGGGCTTAATCAGGGTAACTGAGCTGCGGGTTTGGGCCGGCTGCCAATCTGTGGGGAGGGGTGGGACTGCTGGGGTTCCTTGGCCAGAAGCATGGGGGACCCTGCCACAATAAGCCTGAGAAAATGGCAACTGGCCCTGTGCTCTGCCTGCCATCAGTAACAGTAAGAGACTAACATGCAGGT
The DNA here is from genome assembly GCF_001723915.1 of Gavialis gangeticus. NCBI lineage: Eukaryota > Metazoa > Chordata > Crocodylia > Gavialidae > Gavialis > Gavialis gangeticus. The sequence continues at coordinate 13,815,550 of NW_017729032.1, read as the reverse complement.
CCTGTACACTTCTTCAGAGGAAAAGATTTGGAGGAAAAGAATTTGGGAAGTAAGATACTGAAAGATGCTTCAAGAAATTCCTTTTGAAAGAAGAATTGTTTAATGGCTCTGAATCAGGAGACTTGGGTTCAATTCATTGCACATGTCTTGGCATGGACAGATTTACTAAAGATATTTCCCCATTTGGGAAACTGGAATGATCTAGTAGAACAACAGTGACCAGGTCAAGAACACTATCCATTTGAAAACCTGTCTAACTTTATCCCCACTATGCAGTTGATCCAATAAAAGTTATCACCCGCAAAAACACTTTTTTCACATTATTTTCTGAGACATCATGGCTACACCAATATAATTCTAAAACACTTATAAAAATAAACTAACTCGTGTTTGTATACGGTCTGGGACTACAACAAAGATGCTATATAAGTACCAAGATAGATTTGGAGCATATGCTCATATGAACACTATAAGTAATAATCACTAACGCCAGATTTCATCATATGTGATCATACGAATGGAGTATATTACTGAAATCCCATGGTCCTTGTACACTTCACATAGAACATGCCGTTGAGAAATACCATATGAGAGATCAGTGGGGCTGAGATGAGCAAGGTTGTAGATTTAAGGCAGAGGTTCTCAACATTTGTAGATTCACACCACCCCTTGTAGGATTCAAGGCACTCCTCAGAAAATGCCAGCTCTTGGTTTCACTCATTTTTTGCCTATGGCAAAATAATAGAGAAACTCCTGTGTTTCACAGAACTCAGAAAGACCGCAACTGGTCAGAATGTTTTTCACGCTATGGGCTCCATTTTGAAATTTCTAGGTTTATCTTGCAATTTATGTGTAGGGACTTGCACATCTAAAAGCACTAGTACTGCATAGGACTTTACAACACCCCTGAAAATATTTCACGGGGTGTTGTGGCAACCTGGTTAAGAATTACTATTTAAGGACTGCCATGTTTCAGTGCATACAAGCACACAACTACAAGGAAGGGAACATTTATTATAATTGCATGTGTGCACCACCAGAAATTTGCCTCCATTACATAGCTTAGCACAGGGGTAGCCACCTGTGGCACATGTGCCAGGAGTGGCACAGGCAGCCTTTATGTGGCAGATGGCAGACTAAGAAGAGGACAGGCAGCACAGTGGCAAAGAGGGTACGGAGCAGAAAGCAGAGCAGCACATCATGCAGGGAGCACAGGGCAGGGAGCAGACTGGGCAAAGTAAAGGGACTGGCTGTCTTCCTGATTTTTTTTTCCAAATGTAATCCTTGGAGTCACAAAATACAAATTCCTGTTTCCTTTAATAAACACATTCCTAAAAAGCCAAATTAAGCAATTTTGTGTTACGAAGTACTATTTTGTAAATGTTAAAAAATAATTCTTCAAAGTTTATCCATCAACACTCATTAAACTACTGCCTCAAAATGTGTGAAAAAAATAAAACACCTATGAGAGCACTAAATTGTGAAACACTAACTTAGCATTGCTTGACTGATGTTTATATGGCAATAAGGGGCAAACTTACAGTTATTTAAGGTTTCATACACAGTTTCATTCTTCATTAGTACAAAAGAACTAGAGCTAGAAATGGAAGTAATTTGATTCTGTCAAGAAATATGGCTGGAATATGGAGTACATATGGAGGTTTTTTAGTTCATTAAAACAGTTCTAAAAGGTACTTGATTTTTATTTCCCAATTAAACTGTAACAAACATGGAAACAAAATATTGCACAAGTTCTTTTGAGGGAATATTTGTATTATTCCAGGTTAATGGTGCAACACTCCTACTAGGCAAAATCTTCTCGTTATCCGTAAGTCAGACTGGTGAAGGGAAATGCAGCAGCAGCTTTCCCACATTGCCCTGCCAATGACCTCAACCTTGTCAGGCCATTTTCTCTGAGGCGAGAAGTAATTAAGTTTCCTTGCTAAATCAGTCTTAAGCCAGGCCTGAGCAGAGACATCATTTATGCTTAATTGTATGTGGTAATCAGGACAGCAGTCCACTAGTCTGAGATGAGTAAACTTAGTTTTGTAACTCTCCAAGGGACCTGATTTAAGATCCTAAAATTGAAAGGTCATTATTTTATTCCATCAGTCAGTCTGGAACACCCCATTTTTATTATAGCAAATAGTACCATTCCAGAAGAACAATATTTTATTTTTGTGTGCATCAGCACTTACAAACACATTCTGACAAGACAGTTATTTAGATTGTAAAGTCAAGTTCTTGGAATGCTTGTATTAAGAACAACTAGGATTTGTTTTTAATACAAACTAGCACACACATCTGTGCAGATGCATATACACAAACACCAAGAAATGTTCTTGCCAGTAAGGCACTAGTCAGTTTGTTAATAAGGACTGCATATTTTTCACCGGATTCTATCAACGAGGAATTAGTTTCCATAAAATTGTAACTGACAAGAGCAGATTGGTTTCATGGTACAGAGTGGGAGAATTGCTCCACCAGTGTTTGTTCATGCTTCTTCTTCTTCTTTTTTTTTTTTTTTTTTTTTTTTTTTGCAGATCCTCAATTGTCATGGTCTCTCACACTCCAAGACAGGGGGTCAAGGAGAACAATTTTGAACCTTTACTGACTAGAATGAGATAAATCAGTTCAACTGTGGCTGGATATATTGGTGCAGGCAGTCCCCATTCACTCAACGATACAAAGCCCAGTGAGTGCTTACAGAATGATATTCTTATATTTTTATTTTTTATCATTCTACAGACATGCTGTAGGAACCTAAATTTAACATTGATCAACAGTATTTATGCTTCTGTAACTAACACAGGCCTGTTTTAAAATTCGTCTACTTAGGTGTGAGGCTAGACTGTTCTTCTAGTTAAGTTACATCCACAAAGGGAAGGGAAATTTTCTCTGAATTCTCAGAGTGCCCTTGGGAGTCTTCTGTTAAGAGAGCAGTGTTTGATCCACTGTTGAACTGACTTAATTTCTGGTTTTGTCAAGTCATATAAAATCTTTATATTTCCAAATTTCTAATTCTTCACTTAATGTATTAACCCAAATTATACCAAACCGGAAGGGAAAGGCAAACCAAGTAGTACTGAGTACCATTGTTGTGCCAAACTTTCTGGTCCCTTTGCTGGTACAGCTACACACAAGTCTAACCTAGAGTTTTATCTTGGTTCTGGTAGTTGCCAGACCCTGCCTTTGGAGACCTAAACCATTGTATTTGGCCCTAACTGATCTACAGCTTTTTTCAAAAGATGAAAGGCAAAATTAATAGCTTGAGAAAGATAAGGCTTCTTCTATAAGCACTTAGAAGAAAAAAGGCTTTCTCCTAACATTTTTTTTTGTTTACAATAAAAAAGGAGAGCAGATTCATCCTATACAGGTCTCATCCATAACTGGTTGCCACTGCTTCTGTGTATTTTTTAGAAGGATGCATAACTAAATAGTCCAAGATCTGCTATGACCCAAAAACCTCCTCTTCCTCTGTCTTATTTTTATTCTTCAGATTTACACTGAATTCTACTCTCAGAGACGCTTCTATACAGTCACAGTCTGTATTTGTGAAACATAGTATCATTTGTTATAAAGAAGGAATTTATATATGTGGCTGCAATTTAGTAAAAGTATTTATTTTACTACATAGTCAAATCATTTTTTTCATAAGATATTTTAGCAAAATTATATTCACACGTGTTGACCTAAATCCTATGATTCCTTGAGTCTCCAGGAATCTCTATTAACTCAACACAAAGCTAGACTGAGAATTGAACAGATTTTCTTCTTTCAACAGGACTATACTTCTGTTGTTCTATATTCTGTCACCAACATCCCAAGCAATAATAAACTCTAGAATGTACTAACAAAGTGTTAAAAAATATATGTAGACAAGAGGCGTTTTTAAATGTTAGAATACAATTATTTCTCTGCATTCTTTATGCCAGAAACTCCTTTGTGGATACAACTAGCAAATATTTCTGAGTTTAATTCCATCTTCATTTTAGCTTTGTATTTCACCTTTATGATCATGGAAAAATACTTGCATGCTATTTTACAAAGTATTAATTAAAAAAAAATGTTTAGAAAAAGGAATAAAATAAATACACAGTTTGAGCTACTAAGTCTTCTGGATACTTGCATCTATATACCAATTTTCTCAAAATGTATAACGGGTTTTAGAATTAGTATTAGAAAAATAGAATGCGATAATACATACATCACTATGCTTCTAAAATATATGCAATTCTGAGTTATCCATTATCTGTATAACCATTAGAGACCTCTACCACAATATACTACACAATGTAGAAATGTTAAAAAATAAACAGAAAATCTCTAATTTGTATGCCATAAGGAGGAATACTGAGCTCTAGTCCTTTAGGTAATTTTCAAAACTTAAATCCAAACCTATAAAAGATAAAGCCATTCTTTAAACTTTCCATTTTGGGATTTTTCACATGTGGACCCCACTGTGTTGCTCCACATACCCACTACACTATAATCAAAAAGCGTTTCTCCTAAAAATGGATTTCTCTTACGTATGCAATATATTCACTTTCATTCCTTTAGCTCCTTTTTTAAATTAAAAGCATGCAAATGGACAAGATACAGTTACACAAGTCATCAGCAATGTCTCGCTACTATTCACGGCCTCCAATTGTTTCAATTCTAAATCAAATTATAAAGTAGTAGGCCAACATTTTTTTTTTTAAACATTGAGGGTAAAAGCCTGCAATCCCTGCTTCCCCTCCACTTCACTTCAGCCAACAGCCACCCCTAGACAACCAAGCTGTAAATGGGTACCCTTGTCACTGGCTGAAGAGTAAATGGTAGCTGGACATACCAGCCCCATCATTCCCTTTGGTGCCGTTGACTACAGAAATAGATGCACCTTAATCCCATTAGCCCAATGGACTACCAGGTTCACCAGGAATTTTAAAACTATTTGTTGAAAAAAAGTATTCAACTAAAGTTTCATAACAAATTCACTTTCCTCCTTCATAGCCAAAACTAACCTTGCAACCTCTAAACCAAAGCTGTTCAATCCTCAACCCACAGAACTACTTCATCCAGCCTGCAGATCTCCCCATGAGTCCAGAGATTTGGCAATGGGGAAGCAGTGATACTGCTCCCCCACCACCAAATTTCAGGACCTCTGGGGAGCCCCAGGCTCTGCACACTGAAGCGGCTGTCCAATCCCAGTGCACAGGGCCAGGTGGGGGTGGTGCTGGGCCATAGCTTGCATGGGGCTAGGAAGGGGCAGCACCAGATCCCAGGGACCAATCTCAGTGGGGCGCCAGGAGAGGGCAGGCACCAGGCCCCTGGGCCCAATCCAAGCAGGAGGGGGCAATGCTATGCCCCCAGGGACCAATCCCAGCATATGGGACCAGAAGTAGCAGTGCCCAGTGCACAGAGGTAGGAGGGGGCAGTGCCAGGTCTCAGGACCTGATCCTAGTACACAGGGCTTGATCTGGCCCAGGGATCAGCTCCACTCCACTCCGCTGGCTAACAGAGCCAAAAGGTTGAGCACCACTGCTCAAAACCATAGAAAATGGATAGTCTGTGGCAAATTGGCCCAAGAAACCAATGATCCAGCAGCAACGGCAACTAAGAGCTTCACAGTATTGGACAACCTCAGTACTCTGAAATCAAGACCAGCACTCAGAATTGTTTGCAGTAGCTCAGCTTTGAAATCACTCAAAATGTTAGAGGTATCAGAAAATATATGTGGCAGGCAGTAAACAGAACTTTGAAAGGTAAGATCCTCTTAAAATCTTTGTAGATTTCCACATGAAAGCTTAACTTGCACATTTGTTTAGGAAACAAATTCCTATGAGCAATATTCCCCTCCAAAAATCTATTAAATGTTGCCCCTCTCACAAATACAAGCTTTTAGTTTAATATTAATATTAAATGTTTTTGCAGGATTCCTTATTTTTAAATTTCCTTTCTGATCATGTTAAGGTACACACAGCTTCTGCAATCAAATTATCTTTGCCTCGATATTTAGTTGAACTTATCAAAGGAATTTCCCAGTTGATGACAATGTTTAGAAGCGACTCAGTCACATATCCTAATCCTAAACCAAAAGGTTGACCACAGAGCCATTTTATTATTATGCTTTTGCATTTTCCATTTACTTTATGATGCACTACAAGGGACAGCCTCAATATTAAATTCCAAAAAAGCTCTTATAAAAGCATTCATTTTCCACGTGCACGGGCATGTTCTCAAACTGCTGACAGCATTTACAAGGGCTTCAGCACATTATTATTATGTTTCTAGTGAAATAAAATTCCTTCAAGAATATAATAAAAATAAAATCACATCCATGGAAGTGACCTTCCCCTATGAAGGAAGGGGGGACTCAACTCTGCCCAGAGGCAACTATCTATCTTTATGTTTCTGCACAAAAACTCCCCTTGTCTGGGGAAAGCGGGGGAAACTAGGGGAAAGGGAGGGGGAATGCACATTAAAATGACAGATTTAAACATTTTGCTTAATGAGAAAGATTAGATTCAAATAAAATCTCAGAAATTAGAAAATATATTGAGATGAATGTACAAGTTCAGTTAAAGGAATATGTAGTAATTTCATTATATTTTCAAGTAAAGTTAAACGTACTCGGGGGCTATATATACTGTGCTTTGCACAAAACATTTTCAGCCAGGAGAAAGAGAGAGAATAAAAGTTGATGAGACTTACTCTATTTTTAAATACATTTTTAATCCCATAAAGGGTGTGGCACAGACTCTCAAAAATTATATCTTCACTTGTTCTAATTCAATCTTTTTATACACATCAAAAGCATTATTAGCTCAGGATAACCCTGACAGTTACAAATTAAGCCGTACAGTGAACTAAATCAAGTGCCAAAAAATGTGCAACATGAATATGAAAAATATCATATGACACGTTCTGATAAAACAGCCTAATGCAATTTTATCCAACTTTCCAGAAAATTTCACAGCTGGAATGAGAACAAATGAGACTGACATTTTAGCCAATAAGACTTTACTTTTCTTTTCTTTTTTTTTTAAAGAAACTTATCAGTGATTAAAGACAGGAGCTTAAAATAAAAATGCCTCCTGCATCATAACTACAGTGTTGCTAGTGTGGTGCTATAATTATAGGATTTATTTAAATACAGGAAAATATCTTCCCCACAAATTAACATGACAGCAACAAGCATTCAAACAAAAGGATGGAAACCAGAGATGTCAGAGCAGTCCGTGAGAGCAGAACTTTTGAACCCCTGATAATAATGACATCTTTGTGATATGACGGCAAGAGGGTTAGGGATCAGATATCTGGTATCCCATTGCCATTTACTCCATAATGTGCCTGTAAGTGATTAGGCCTGGCATGCCCGTAAGCTGAATCACAGGAAACAAAAAGTGCCCAAAACAACATTAATTAAATCAAAATCATCTTTAGAAGACATACACTTGTGTTCCACTGTCTAAAATGGTGCCTTTTATGAAGTCTTTGGGCATTTTTTAAGGCACTGTAACATGTCACCTTTTCAAGTGTAACAAAATACAAACAGAAGAATCATTATGCTACAAAATGAAGCAGTGCAATAATTTAGAAGCATTTAGAATACATCCCCCTATAGTGAAAAAAGGCCTTGTTAGTGATGGGAATTTTTCTAAGACTTTTTCATTTTTCTGATACACAAGATAGATTACATTAGTGATTTGCATCAAAGGTTTCTCCAACATGGGTGAAAAAGGCAGGAAATTACACAGTAAAATTTTTTTTTTCATGAAAACGTGACAAAAAATGGAAACTGTAACTAGAAGTGGTTTTGATAGATGTCACATAACAATATAGCTAAAATGATTTAGGGTTCTGTGTCCTATTCTGCCGCGAGATTTGAGGCAGAATGAAAAAAAAAAAAATGAGTGGAGTGGAAATGACCTTAAACCACTTCTCCTTGCCTTTGTCTTTCCTCAGGACCACTGTACAAGGAGGTTGCATGGCTCCGATGGGAAGAAAGAGTAATTGCACTATTCTTTATTAGCAAAAAAACTTCAACCCTAGGACCTTCTCTAGCTAGCATTATATGTGATATTTACCTTTAGAACCTCTCAGGAGTTATTAGTAATTAATAATAATGAGCATGGAATCTCCAAATATGTATGCAGGGGTCCTCAACATGCTTAGACTCAAGAAAACCCTCTACCTTTTCTGAGTTTAGTAACACTCCTAATTTAATATAGTATGGATATTGTAATAAAACATATGGGGCCATATGATCAATTAATATACTATTATTTAAATATATTATTATATTAGAATATAAAATAAAAATATCAGCCCCTCCAGGCTGCTGGTAAAGAGTGCTCCACTAGCTCAGTCTGGCCCCGTATATGTTTGCTCCCAGGGCATCAAGTGGACGTTACACACATAGCCTCAGGTTACCGCTGCCCCCCAACCACCAAACAACCCCTGTGCCAGCCACTCCCATGCTCTGTCATGGGTGGGTCAATTTTACTGTTAGTTACCCAAGTGCAGAGGAGAAGGGGGAGGGAAGGAGTGAGTGCTTGTCTCCAAGTGCAGGGGCCAGGTGCCACAACCCCTCCACCTTCTCCATGCAAAGGTCTTGCAGTACCCTAAATTGTGAACCACTGTATTAATGATTGATGAGAAAAAAAGTGTGGAAGAAACATCAATATTTATTCATTAGCACTGGGAGATGGGAGGAGACTTCTGTGGGAACAAAGAGCATTTAGGATAACAAGGCCTCTGCTTAACCCAAAGTAAACCCAGAAATTTAACAAGGTTTGGGGGGGATTCTTTATGTGAGGGATGCCTGCTGAGAAGCAATCCTGTATATCAGATGGACAGACTTCCACTCCTATGCAGATCTTCACTGGGCAGGTACATTTCACCTGTACAGTATCACTTCCAGGATTAGAAATTGGCTTAGAGTCAGATGTAACTATTAAAAAAAAATTAGCTTTAATGATTTATAAATGATCATTTACTTGCTACTGCACACATGAAAGTACTGCAGTAGGGACTTCAAAATACTTCTTCAGCTCTTACATTAGGTATTATTGAATCATAACTCCACCCTTCTATCAAAAATAGACGTGTTTTGGGGGCCTTTTGGGGAGGGAACATATGGAATCGACAGCAAATATGGTTTTGATTTCTGAATAAAGAACACTATACTGAACAACCAGGGTAGGACAATGATTAGGTCACAAAAATACAAGAAATACCCATGTGGAAATAATTGCTTTCCTGGCACTCAAACTCTTCCTATTAAGATCAAAACAAATTGATGTTATCTTAAGAATCCTTCCAATTTTTCTGAAAAATAAAACCTCAGCGTTCTGCAGATATCCCAGCACCGTTTGTTTTGTTTCAGTTCAGAATTATGGCACATTTATTTTTGTACTCAAATTAAAAGCAGAGTTAGCATTATGAAGGAAATGGGAGCAGTTCTAGAGATAACCATCTCAGGATGAAATGGCAAATATGGAGAGTTACAGACAAGGCCACCACTGCTTCAATAACGCATGATGATGCAACAGTGCTGTTATCTGACAGACCACTGCTGTGGCCTGGCTGAGAAAGCATATTCTTCTTGGGAGGTGGTAGAAGAAAAAATGTCTTAATAAGGGCAGTGGTCAAAAATCATATAGATAAGACAAAAACGACTTATCTCATGCTAATTGCAACTATGTAGTACAGGCAGGCAGGCATCTGAGAAGCTATTAAAGATCATGATACGCCTTTCAAATGTTAAGATTGGATCTAATCATTCTAACAGGAACCTGACAACTTTCTCTTTTTAATCAGTATCTCCCTGAACAAATGACTTTAATAAGCCTGAAAAAAGCCCTCAAGTAAATATTATTTTAAGAAAATACCAGAATTCATATTTTCTGCCAGCTGTTTTGTTCCTCAAAATTCTTAATGGAGTGCTGAGAAAATCCACTTTACTCTTCCCCCATTCTCATTTTGGCTTAGTACAGACAGTCAAAAAGTCCAAGTCCTGAACTGATTCAATCTTCACAGGTTAGTCTAAGCGGCATATATTGAAATATAAGCAAATGAACAGACATTCACTTTCGATTCTGGAAATACAGCCACATTCCTGCAGTGGCCCAGGCCAGAAGCCAAGGGGCACTAGAGCATTCCTCCCTGCTCAGCTGGAGCAAACAAATTCGGCCCAGGCAAGCCCACCAACCAGGCAAGGGTGCAGGGGAGTTTGCGGGGAGCTGCAAAGCAGCATGAGATTCTGGGGGGCTGCAAGTTAACTTGAATCTGAAGGGGATCTGGGACAGAAGTTCAATAAACCAATTTAACCTAAATCAGTTAAGTCTGATACTACATTCACCCAGCTTGATCTTAAACCAGTTTTGGCCATTTTGAAAGCAATTTATGTACACTGAACTTCTGGGTTAGGGACAGACATTACAAATAAACCAGTTTAAGTGATCAAAAACTGGTTTCAACCTGTAACAGAACATAAACTCAGTGCACATAAATCAGTTTGAAAATGGCTGAAACTGGTTTAAGATAAACCTGGTTGAATGTAGTATCAGACTTAACCGATTTGGATCAAACTGGTTTATGCAATGTCTCTCCCAGACACCTTCCTGGTTTAATTTAAACCAGAGTCCCCCAGCATCCCAGATGCTTTGCAGCCCCAGGATGGGCTAGGCTGTGCTCTCGGCTCCAAACAATAGGCTGACTCTGCCCCTCTCCTCCATAGCCAGAGATCTGGGGGAGACTGCAGGCCCAGCATGGTCTGCCTGGCTTCCCTTGCTGCTCAAGCAGGGATTCCCCCCTCCCAACCTCCCACAGCACAGACCCCAGCCCCATGGACCCTAGGCAAGTGGTATCCTAGCTAATACTGAGAGGTGTCTGCGTGTCTCCAATTTCACTGGGACAAGACAAAGGCAGATAAGACAGTGTCTGCTTAGGGCATTTTGGAGTTGCTGTTTAAGAAGAGGTCGAACTAATGAGAGAGGCTTTTGTTTTGCTGATGGGTTGATACACACTGTAGTTTTAACAACCCCCTGCTGGTTTGCAGCCCTGCCAGGTTTGCAGACAGGGAGAAGGAGATCGAAAAGCTCAGTATCATCAACAGATGCATGCACTGCACACACACCCCTTTGCTCAGAGTACTAGCCTGAGGCTGGGGGCTGGCAACACTTGAGCAGTGAGCGGGAGAAAAGCCTGAGACCGCAGGCAGGGTGGGGGTTTACACCCCTCCCTAATCAGAGGATCCTGGCCGGGCCTGGCCACGCCCCACCCCAGCTCAGCACTGTAGAAGGGTAGGGAGGGCTGCTCTAGCACCCCTCAGCTTCTACCCTGAGCCACTGCAGGCATGCACCTGCATTTCCTAAATCCAGAGGGAATATCTGTTCAGTTGCAAACTGGTTCAACCTAGGCAGATTAGACTAATTAGCAAAGATTGAATCAATTCAGGCTTAGGCTTTTTGCATGCCTGTCCCTAGCCCTGTTGTGTTACAGATTTGAAATGATTTCCAATCACTATACACTTATGTGTAATTTCTGTCCCTGGCCTTTCAGTTCCTGATTATGGACACCATCATTCCAAACAATTAAGAACAAAGTATCAAAAGATTATTAAGGACATTAACTTACTTGACTGAAGTAGTTAATTATGAAACATGAAGCACTGTCAACCCTTTAACACTCTTCTGAAAATGCTGCCTCCACATACATGTATCTTCTAGCCCAAAGAACAAGAGCATGGAACTAAAAAACAAAATAAATCCTATACAGCAGGACAAAACAGTTATAATAAAAGTACTGACTTGATGCTAAACTTCAAATCTCTGAAATCAAATGGTGATTTTCAAAGAAAATTCATCTGAGTGAGAACTGGGATTTTTACCTATGTCTTACATTTGATAGGATATATTTGGGGCAGTGAGGGTTACCTTAGACTCAAGGTACACCTCAGAAAATACAGCTCTTAGTTTTCACTCATTTTTGACTAAAGTAAAATAAGAGCAATTCTTCTGTTACAAAACAACTCAAAAAAAACCAGAGGTGCACCGATACATCGGTTGAGTATCAGATCGGTACTGATAAAAGGAAAAATAAAATTAATCGATTATCGGCTTCTTTTTTGTTTCTGAAGCTTTCACTAACTTTATTTCAACACTAGGTTATCCCAAGAAGCCAGTCCTTCTAGAAGGATATCAGCATCCTCCTTCTTATCATAGAATCATCAAAATTTAGAGTTGGAAGGGACCGCCATCAGGTCATCTAGTCCAACCCCCTGCTCAAAGAAGGACCATCCCCAGCTAAGCCAAGGCTGCGTCTAGCTGGGGCTTAAAAACCTCCAAGGATGGAGAGTGCACCATCTCTCTGAGTAACCTGTTCCAGTGTTTCAGTATCTTCCTCATGAGAATGTTTTTCCTAATATCCAACCTAAACTTTCCTTGCTGCAACTTGAGACATTGCTCCTTGTTCTGGTAAGAAAAACAAATGATGGCATAGGACAATAATTGAACAGAGCTGCTAAAACAAAGAACATTTTTACATGTGCTCTGGGGTTGGGGTGGGGAGTGGCAGCACTTTAATTACAGTAGCTCCGAGATCCACTCTAATTAAAGCACCACAGCATTTTGTGTATCAGTGTCCCCGCGCTTCAAAATGGCAATGGGCGCGCTTGAACTAAAGCTCATTTGATGATCCACAAGCCAGCAGATTTGATTAATCAAGTCTGCTCTGACATGCTATAATTACGTGTCAGAGTACCCTCCACACTTGTGTACAGGCACCCAGATATTCAAGCTCTCACATTCTAAAGTCTGAATTGTTATATAGATATCCTTGCTTTCTTAGCAAAAAAAAAAAAATCTCACTTTTTAATACTTTCTAATGCACTGGTTCTCAACCAGGGAGCCATGAGAGCCTTCCAGAGACACTGCAATGTGGGCACCACTGCTGTAGCCAGATGAAAGTGCCTTGCATGCCTCATGTGCTGCCAGACCAGAAAGGGCTATGGCCTGCATGAACACTCCTGACTAAATGAGGTTTTATTTGATAAGTCTAAAGCAGGCAGGAGCTCTAATTCTTGCTGTAACCCTTTCTTTTCCAACCCTGTATCCTCTTCCTAGAAACAAGGGCAGATAGAACTGGAGCAGATAAAACTGCCCCACACCCGTTTCTGTGCAAGGTCAGACCAGGAATGGTTCTGGCAAGAGCAGTCTCTCCTGCCTGTTTTAGGGTTATCAGATAATCCTAATGCAGGAAGGAGAGCATGTTCCTGCCACAGCCTTTCCTGGTCTGGCTCTCCACAAAGCACGTGGGGCATCTCCACCCAGCCGTGTCAGCCGCATTGCCCCAGCTGAAAAGTACTGAGAGAAGCTAAGGCAGCACAAAAATGGATCTCAACTGGGGTGACGCTATACTCAAAATGTTATGGAGTGGTGTCTTGTATTTAAAACAGTAGAGAACCACTGCTCCAATGTATGCCATTTTGCTACTTTTTTAATATACAAAAGTCACCTTTAAAAAGAAAGGATAGTTTTCTAGTACTCAGAAAACATGGGAACAAAGGACCTGGAGGGACCCAGTGGGTCATCAAATCTAGTTCCCCACTACTTATGACTAGAGCTGCACTCATACATCGGTCCAATATCAGATTGGTACCAATATAAAGAAAATTGTCTATATCAGATTTTGGCCTATGGGGCCGATAATTTGGCCAATAGATGCCCATGGTGAGCGCATCCATAGCACAGCACGGAGCAGAGCCAGCACTGTAGAGAGCTGCCTCCAGCTGGTAAATCAGAAGGGGAGGAAAGGGGCATGGGGAGCAGATCAGTGCACCACGCAGTGAGGGAGGGGGCAGAGGCAGGCACTGTCCAGCCAGGGTAGACAGGGTGCAGGACAGAGGTGCAACTCGTGGGGTGGGGGCAGCTCCCAATGCTGCTTACACCCCAGGAGAGTGGGCACGGAGGCACGTGTGCCCCCAGAACTGTGCGGCGCGGGGCAGGCTGCAGCTGTGGGTTGGAGGAAGAGACTGTGCTGCGTGGGGCTTTTTTTGCTGGGGGCTGGGCTTAGAGCGGGCTCCAGTGGTGCTGAAAGGAGGCTGCAGCCATCCCAAATTTTGCTGCAGCTCTGCTCCCAGATCCGCGCCATCGTCCAGCACAGCCCCAGCTTTTACTGGCGCTTGGGTGGAGGCAAGGTGTTCAGCTGCAGCAGTGCCGGACAGCAGTGTAGGGCTGGGAGCAGAGCTGCAGCAAAATCTGGGGTGGCTGTAGCCTCCTCCCAGCGCCACCAGAGCCCACTCTGAGCCCAGCCTGTGGCAAGAAAAGCCCCGCGCAGTGCCAGCTATGGCTCCACCCCATAGCTGCAGCCCACCCCACGTCACTCAGATTCAGGGGCACATGCCCACCCCCCCCGCCCCCCCAGGGTGCAAGCAGCAGTGGGAGTCGCCCCCACCCCACGAGCCACGACTCTGTCCTGTGCCCCCCCGCCCCATCTGGGCAGTGCCTGCCCATGCCCCCTACCTCACAGCGGGGGGCATTAATCTACCCCCCACAGCCCTTCCCTCCCACCACACTGGACTTACCACCTGATGGCAACTGTATCGGATATCAGATCAGTATCGGCCAATATGCCTCCTTAAACATCAGCTATCAGTGCACCCCTACTGGTGACAACAGCATATAAAGTCCTTCATAACCTGGCTGCGAGTCCAAGTTAGCTTTTTCCTCTTCCCTACCTTTATGTCACAATTTTACCTGACTTCAGCCAAGCCATTCCTTTTTGAGCCTCAAAGGGTTACAATTATAAGCTCACTTCTTGTACCATTTGTCTTACCTGTTTACACTGCAATCTCTTTTGAAGTAAAAACCAACTCTTACTAGGCTTGTGCAGTACTCAGCACAATGAAGGTCCAGGTCTTGGCATGGCACCACCATAATGCAAACAGAATAATAATAAAACAAATCTATGAAAAAATGGCTAAAACTTTGGCTCAATTGTTTTAAAGTTTCACATTTATAAAGCAACACATAGCATATCTATTACCTTATGAATAACACAAAAGGTAGGCCTTGTTTCTGCATAAACTTATATTTCTGTGCATTTTTCAATACAGATTTCAAAACCGTAACCTGTAAAATTATAGTAAACACAGGGCTGCACTGTTTAATTGTTAAGAAGAAGCAGATCTATTTTGGCAATGCAAGTGTGTTTACTGTGTTACCTTTGGAGGTTACAATGGTAGCACTGTTTAGTAGCAAGATCCAAGTAAAATCTGTCTATTTAAATTTAAGCAAATCATACTAACTTCTGAAGCATAACATATGTTAGTAATATTGGTTTTAAAATAGTAAATAACTTTGTCTTGAAAACTTCAGGACTGTAAAAATGTTCTGAGATTCAGGTGGCACTGTTTGGCTTATATCTCCTACATTACAGGTTTGGATTTTAGCCATTTCTCATTCATAACAGTTTTTATAAATCTGTATACTGGACATTTGGACGGGATTTTCAAAAGCACATGAAGGAGTTACGTGCCAAAATTGTCCTGAATTGGGTGCTTAACTTCCTTGGTTTCACAATCTCATCCTTTTTATTTTTTTACTGGGATGTATTTCTGTTATAATAAACTGCTATATTTATTCTAATACAGGACAAAAGTTTTTGTCCCCCCAATCAACATGGGGGGAAAGCCCCTCATCTTACATTAGTATACAAGGAAACCTATTTAAATACACTGTCTATCATTAAACTGCTGTCAAAAACAGTATGTGCTCAGCTAGAAATATTAAGCTGATTAAATGTAGCCAACACTAAGCATGACAATAAAACACATGGCCCATATAGGGCAAACATACTGATGGGAACTTTTATTTTTGGAGTGGCCGTTAAAATATATATAATAAAATGAACAGGCAGGTGTTCCCTCCACAGGGAACAAGCACCAGGCCTGGAGGTACTACAATACCAGGCCACCAACGGATGGGACAAAGCAAACCCTGACACCCTCCCCTTGGTGCCAAAAATGCTACATTTGAGCTTAGCAAAAAGGCCAAAATGCTGATAGGAACCTTACCACAAAGATAAGTCAATGCAGCCCATCTGAACAACATACACAGTGGTGTCCACTGCACACAGTTCCCTTGAGCACCAACTCTTTTACAAGTCATGGTGAGCCATTACACTGAATACATTCTGACTTCCACTTCACTCCCACAGCTGAGCTGCACCTTTCTTTCCCATTTCCAATTATTCCTGTTTCTTCACCAGCCTTAAATGTCTGGCAAACATCAAACAGTTCACCCAGGCTATGGACAGAAAATACATATAAGCTGGCATACGTGATCATCATACCTTGTCTTAAAATTCTTAATTTACTAGACAACATACTTAGCAATAGACCGTTCCAATTTTTTTCTGAAAACATCAGTAGACCACAAACTAAACAATGAACTCCCATGGGGATCAGTCCTTGCATCTCTGTTGTTTACTCTTTACATTCATGACCACCCAGGCACCTCCTCAAGAAAATTCACACACACTGATGACATAGCTCTGGTTATGCAACAATCTTGTTTCTCCAGAGCAGAAATAATACTCACATCTGATCTGAATACTTTAGATACCTACTTTAAACAATGACATTTGTGCCCAAATCCTGGGAAGCATCTACATTTCACTTAAACAATAAACAAGCTACTTATCAACCCATTACTGTTTTCAGAAACCAGCACCTATGTTAAAATGGTACTCCTAAATATTCAGGAATCATCCTAGATAGAACAAAGTCCTATAAAAATCACTTAACTATGAGAGTAGCCAAGTTAGAACTCCAAAATAATTTGCTCCAGAAACTCACTTTCATGGGGAGATGATGTCAATGCACTGAGAACAACAGTCTTAGTCCTTGTCTACTCTTTGGCAGAACACTGTGCTCCAATCTGGTTAAACAATACTAAAGCTAATAAAGTTGACATACAACTCTACCAAGCAATGCAATTCATTACAGGAAGAATCTGATCCAGTCCTCTTCAATGGCTCCCTATTCTTAGTAACATACATTCTCCCCCATTAAGAAAGAAAATGTCTTAGCTAAGTTATGTACTAAAATAAAAAATAACCCACAGCTGCCTATACATGAAGAGCTCTTAAGCCAACCATGTCCAAGATTAAAATCTAGACATCCTACTTAGAGAACAGCAACTCAACTTGAGCAAGAATTATTTAATATCCAAAATGCCACAAAAGAGTGACTCAACTGACTCCTTAATATAGAAGTTATTACTACAAATCCTACCATTAGACCAGCTGGCTTTCATCTCCCTAGACATCTTTGGTCTTCTCTAACCCAAATCAGGAAAGGACACAGCAGATGTAGATTACTGTTACATCAATGGAGCTGGACTAGCTCACCAAACTGCAACTGTGGTGTTTCTTTTCAAACTTTGAACCACATCATCTCTGAATGCCCTCACCATGCATTCAATGAAACTCTATTTGCACAATAACAGTAATCAACAATCAGGTGGCTGCAAAATTTGGACATAAAATTGTGAATATGTTTTTCCTTGTTTTGTGATCATTGTATCATATGCTAAAAAAAGTGTGGCCCACCCTCCATGAGGTGCAGTCAGACCAAGCTGTCCTTCATCTCATCTGTATATAAATTTTTGGAGGATTCCAGGACTCATGACAAGAACACCCAGTTCCAGTCATGACTGGAGGGCTAATTAGCACATGGATCCTTTGTGTGTGTGTGGGGGGGGGGCATAATCTGGAGGACACCCACATAGTAAGCAGGGGTCACCATGGTTTGAAACACTGTTGATTGAGCTGGGACCCAGCCCGATGAAATATATAGTAAATTATGAACCTTTTAGCTTTGGACTAATATCATGCATAGTTTGTATGATGTATAAGTAGGTACAAGAATGCTCCTTAAAAGTGGAATATCTGAGCTAAAACCTACAACAGTTTAAAAAAAGGTAAAATGCATCACATCTGGATCAACTAAGTCTAGGAGTACCTGTAGTATATGCAAATTACTAGAGGTATGTTTATTTCAAGGTCAGTCTTTTCAAATTTGCCCCTCACTTCCATGTGCCCAGGGAGAACAGGGTCTGACAGAAAGAAGGGTGAGAAGGGGCTGCATGAGGAAGAAGCTGGGGTTGAAGAAGTTTAGGTCACAGTTACAACAAACTACAGCAGTCCACTGTGCGGCATGGCTAAGCATTATTTCCAGTCAAGTTGCCACATCACCACCACCACCAAAGGATACACACATTATTTGTCAAATAATCTCATTCTTAATTGCTCAACTCCCGAAAAATTTAAAATGCAACAGGCTGATTCCTTGCATCGTGGTAAACAATACCTAGAGACTGGTTCTGCTTTCCAAATAATGCAATTTATTAATCCTGATGAAACACGGCATCAATATACTAGACATACTGGAAGATTTGGCAAGTTCCACAAAAGCACTGTAGAACATTCACACAGATGCCAGGGGTATTTTTTCCATCTTAAAGGAATTTTTTTTAACTCAAATGTTCAGATGAGCAATGTAATCAGAACCCATAATTCAAGATTCATTGGGCATCAGAACATAGAGCTTTCTGTATGCTGCCATCCAGCATATCCTCAAAAATTAATGCAATATTACATCTCTCCTAGAAAAAGGCCACAGATGTAAACAGAGTCATCACACTGGGAAAAAAAGGAAACTTCCTCCAGTTACTTCAACCACAGAAGAATGAATAGACAGGAGAGGCCAGATGTGGACTCTTATTAAAGACCCAAATGAGAAGCATTTGATTTCCTTTACCATTACTGTATGAGGAAAACAGTTAGTCACTGGACCTCCCATGGGCAACGGGATATTGGCAGTCTCCCTAACAAAAGTAAAGGAGTGGGGATACCCACACTGGGTGATGTACAGATCCAAAATATACCCAAGTTTACTGAAGTCAGTGCTGTCTCACATACCAGATCCTAATGTTCAAAGGAAAAATTATTATAAAATACTTAATTTTCATATTTCACTTGGATGCAGGAACAAGAGGTAGGGCTACCAAAAATCTTATAGTAACAGATATCTGGTAAGGAGGAAACCAATTTGGTCCCAGTAGAAAGAAAGAATTTATTTTCTAACATGGGAAGATACGTTTGATAATCATTAATGCTGTACCCCACAGAAGTAGAGAGTCCAAAGGAACCCCCTAAATAAATTCTGAGACAAAATGCAAGATGAATAAAAACTGGCTTACTTTATGTTATGGAATTGAAGTGGTTTCTACAGTACCTAACTCTCTGGTTCTTGCTAACACGACGTACAGAAAATTAGGATACAAATCCAGTTGGGATGGTATATTAGAATCCACAAATACAGTGCTAGAAGCATGCTTAAATGGCCACTCTTGGTTCTGCAAGCAAATGCTCAATGGAAGTTTTTTACTTTAGGCCTAGCCGTACCCTACCCACTTTTAGCTGCCCTAGCACTTGTGGCAAACTACCCTCAATCATTTTGATTTGTGTATGGATCATAAAGCTATTAAATCTTCTGTAAGAACTTAGATGATGGGGATCCTCTTGCAATTCAACTTAAACTAACGGCTGACATAAGTGCTTATCTTGAACTCTCTGGTCTTATACAGAGAAGTTTGCAGAGCAATACAAGGAATCAATCCAGTCACTTGCCCTGAAAGGAAGAGAGATTGTGGGAAGAATTTAGGAAACAACTTCATGGATGTTTGAGAGGGAAAAACCCACACTAACCCCAAGCAATCAGAGCTTAATTGCTCCACTGCCCAGAATTGGACTGCACCCTCTTTGCAGTATCCTTTATCTTTCTAAATGTTTCCCTGGCATTTCTCAGACACTTTACACAGACCTCTGCCAGTGCTCTCCTTTGGGACAGTTCAGCAGCATTATAAGATGTTCCAGACTACAAAGATAAAGACTGGGTACTGCTTCTCTTTCTAAAGACCCCAGATTCTTTGGCTGAAAAAGCCACACCAGAGCTTGCAAAAAATCTGGAGAGTCAGTCTTTGACTTCATAAGTACAGAAGCTATTGATAAACAGCTAGGGATCTGTAAGAGCTATGTTCCCTTATGGCTTTGTCTGTCTGGTAGAAAAAAAAATTAAAATAAAAATAAAAAATACAAAGTGCTTTTATTTTCAAATGGAGAAATTAAGGAGTGGTGAGACGACAGGCAGACAGACCCTCTGTGATTTGCCCAAGTCCCCACAAGAAGTCTGTGCCACAGCTAGAAATAAAACCCCAGTTGCCTGGTTCCTAGCACACAAGAGAAACCATAAACTTCAGGGCAGCAATAGGACTGACAGCTTTCCTTTATGGGTGAAATTAAAATGAGATAACTTTAAAAATTCAACAGGAAACATTTCACTTTGTATGTATAGGCAAGGTTGAGCACATCTGTATATGCCTTTCTGGAACATCATTATAATGTCTAGGAGCTGTAAAGGAAGTTGGTATATGGATGCTTCTGCCCAGCACACAATCCCCAAAAATGGAGCCACTGATATAAATACTTCTGTAACAAAACATGAAGATGACTGCATGTTGAAATCAATAATATTCCGGGGTTTGATTCCCTCCTGTGAATGCTATTATTTTTTTCAGTATTCAGTCAAAACAAGGCCAAGACTTCTATTGAGCAAGTCCTTCGCACAATTTCATGCATTTTCAGACAGTGAAACAGTTCTTAACCCCATCTACCTCATTTAGATGAATGAGGCTTGGCAGCATCATTTCCAAAGTGCGTGCCAAAACCTCAGAAGTTATTTTGTAATCCTCAAGTAAAAAGAAAGATAATGTAGCATCTCAACAGAAATTTCCAATTTCTTCAAAGATAATAAAAACAAAGCTTAAAAACTCTGAATGCATATGCAAACAAAGGCTGAGAGGATGAATACCCTGGCATACAGAAAGTCTACAGGCAGGCAGAAAGAGACAAAGTTTCTTCAAAACTATCAAAACTATAAATTACAAATCAGTCCATGAAAACTGGCCCAACTTAGATGGTCCTTAACGCTTTCCCCATTGTTTATACAGTAAAATGTTTAATCAGTTACTCCTCAGGTTGGCAACCTCCGGCCAGATCTGGTACGTAGTGCTATTGGATCCAGCCCAGACAGCCCCCTGCTGCTGTGGGGATACGCGCCAGGAGTGGCCAAGCCCTAACACCTGTCCACCTACCTCCGATCTGGGGCGAGTCATCTGGCCAGCAGCCAGAAGAGGTTCCTATTCCTGAATTAGTCTGTTATTTGCAATGTAACATGAACGTTTTTAATCAACTCAGATTAACCTTGGTTTTTCCTTCTAGTGTTAAAAACATTTATACCCAGACTTGCATGTTAAATAGTGCTATGACAAAGTGACTTTATTTTTTTCCATTTAACTGGTTCCTTTCTCAATCTTACCTTTCTGATAAACGATTTAGCCGGATTGAGTTTTTACTGCCAAGTTATCATCTCTCCGACTGAATATAGCCAGCAATAGATTAACTTCAAGCTTTCTCTTTTCTGTTCTGGCTCATCAAGTACACTTTTTATTAAGAGAAGAGATAATTTCATATTTCACAAGGCACAAGGTAACTGCATTCCTTTGGGAAAATACCAGTTTCATTTTAATAATGTTATTCTGGATGGAATCTCCATCCTTGGAACTTTTTGAGACCTGACTAGACAAATCCCCGGTTGGGAAGATATAATTGGGGATGGCCCTGCTTTGACCAGGGGGTTGGACTAGATGACCTCCTGAGGTCCCTTCCAACCCTAATTTTCTAGGATTCTATGATTATTTAAATACAGTACACTGTAATGTTCACAATGGGAATTTGCATCAAAGCATCCTGTCTGATTCACCAAAGTTAAGTATTCAGCTTTTTACATGGGCACAATATACATACAAACAAACCACACATGCACTTCATAATTTCCCTGCATACTTCCAACTGAATAGGAACTGCATTTGAAAATAATATTATGCTGCATCACTTTGTTATAATTTACATAACTCAAAGATGTTCTTTAAGCTATTTTAAGGTTTTCTGTTGTATTCAATGTTACTAGACTTTTCACCATCACCAACAACTGGTTTAGTCAATAAACAAAACATAATAAGCCGGCTCACTCTTTTCATTTTAGGAACAGGAGGTGGATGTGCCTGGGGCAGTCGTGTTCATCTGTTATATAATACCTCAGTGAACAAAGCACTGCCCAGGAAGTCAGAGACTCATGTTCAATGCCCTACCAGCCCTGATGGTTCACCCTAGTCCTAACCCTAACTGCCAGGACTAGGGTGAAAGCATACTCTTTGGAAGTTATGCCACAGTGCTGTCAATAATGAAAGATTCATAGGGCTAGACAGACAGATGGATGCTTACAGACATTTAAAAAAGGGCGCTTTACTTTAAAATTGCTATACTCCCACGAGGCATTGTATTAGACATTGCATTAGTTGGACCCAACATCTGTATAGATTGTACAGTGTGGTGGGGTTATTTTGGTGCTTTTATCTAACAGCTGATTGAATCGGCTGAAGATAAAACTGCTAAAAAGCCCCGCTAAAGCACCCAATCTATACAGACACCAGGTCGAACTACAGGCTGCTGCTTCTGAGGGATTTTTTTTTTTTTTTTTTTTTTTTTTAAGTCTGTAAGCATCCAAAGTGAATAGAAACATGATCCTTACCTTAAATCCAGTGATAAATGCAGTTATCTGGGCAGAAGAAGCCCCAGGTCATGGTCTCAAGATTTCATTTTATCCAAAGTACTTAAAGGTTCTACGTCAGCTTCAATTTTCTGTACCAATATTTGTGGTTTAGAACCTAATTTTCTTAGTATTTAAATGCATTTCTTTTCTTCCTGTAGTTTTGTAAAAGATGGATGTAAACAAAACACCACAGTACAATTGTTTTCCCAATCAGGGCGATAAAACAAACTATGCAAACAAATGGAATTTTTTTTTAAAATCCTACCATCTTAGTGATGATTGGAGATACAATTGTTTCAACATTTTTTTTTTCAATTGATAACATGTTTAATCAATTCACTGCCTCTGCAGTAGCACAAATGTCTCCATGATTTCATGCTTTGGAGGGCGAGATAGTAGAAGATGAAAATGCTGTAGACTAGAGCTTTGTGGATGCAGAAGCATTTCCATTCAAATACACATTTCCACTAGGGGAGGATGCTAACATTATGTAAGAACCATAACCTTAGTCATAGCGCATAAAACAAGCAGCTACTTCTAGTACGAAAAATCTTAAACACTAGATCAACAGTAAAACCGGTCATCACAGATTTTCTGGCTGTTCACATTTGGCCCAAGATTCCCATAAGGCAGAGAAACATTAGATTGGAAAGGGTCATCTGGGTTGTCAAGCCCAGTCTTCTGACATCATGCATCATATAATCATAAGAAAATAAGAATTACCATTTACTAGATCAGATCATCAGTCCCACTTGCCTTGTACCCTGTCACACAGTAGCAGTGAGCAGTTTACAAATCAGTTTCATAAGTGATGTTCCATTTTAAAATTCAGTACGGTTAAGAGAAGATAACTGATTCAAAAGAGCTCATATCCATGTTGTTCAATAAGCGTGATTTTGCTACTGAATCCCCTTTTTAATAGGATGAGGTTATCATGAAGGAAGCAGTACGATGATATAGGACATGCTTTTTTATTACCACCATACTACATATAAAAGTTATGGTAATTGTTTGTATTTGGGGGGGGGGGGGG
>NW_017729032.1:13789740-13791710 GCF_001723915.1 Gavialis gangeticus | reverse complement strand
GGGGGGGGGGGGGGTTGTTTGTTTTAACTGCAGGATCTAGTTAGTATTCATTAAAAATGAACCTGATTTCTCCACAATCCACTTGGCTTGCTACAAACAAAGTGCACTTCAACTTTATTAGAAGCAATAGAACATTTAGTCTAATACAAAAAAATTACAAAATCTTGAATGAAGCATGTTCTGCTATCATAAGAAACAGCCATACAGCATCTCTCTCAAAATGCAAAGAAAAGCTGGAAGTCTTGCATATATTCCATAGTTGGCATCTTGCAGGAAGATCCATCATATTTTACACCCTTTTACTGACCAATTGCAGAAACCAGTGCTTCAAAAAGCATAAAAGACACATAGTTAAACCTATGATCAAGGAAATGCTATAGAAAGGTGATATCTAATACTCCTCCCTTAGCCATTATGCAAGACAGAAAAACTTCGTTTTGAGGAAGAGTTATTACTCCACTTCAATGGCAATATTAAATCAAAACTGATCCGCACAGTAAGAGAATATGTTCTATCATACAATTGGAATTATAAAGTCTATATTGACACTCACCTGCCTCTGCTACCAGAACTGACAGACCATCACCAAGCCATCAGGACATCCTCACACTTGTGTGCTTCTAGCAGCACCACATAGCTACACGGAGCAGCCAGGCCAGAATGTGAAATATGCTTTGGAAAGGCACCAGCTGCTGAATGGACCTCAGCAGCCAAATGAAGATCTGGTAATGTGTACACGTGGTATATTGCTGCCAGGCAGAAGCAGAAGAATTATTCCACTGAGCAGAAACTGATGGTCCTCGGCTCCACAAGGAACTAGTAGTATAGACTAAACCTAAGGGCATATGTACTAGGCAACGAATTTGCACTCAGAATTAACCCTGAATATAATCAACACCAGGCAGACACAACAGCACATGATATTGTTTTCAACAGTACTGATCCAAAATAATGCAGAGTTGCTGCATAGTTTGGGCCATTACCGCAGAATGCAATAATCAAGTGTCAGGTTCTTCATGGACTTCAACCTCAATGTGAATCGCTTCCTGGATACTAGAGTTACTTCAACAGCAGAATTCTAACAACAGTAATTACACGTAGAGCAGCCCAAAGGACAGAGAAAAAAAAACACCCGACGCAGATACTAGCAAATATGAACAACCTAAGGATTGTAACGAGGAGCGAATGTTAACTAATTAACCCTTGCAATAATCCTTGAAGGAGGCAATTTTTAAAGATAAACTAAAACAGGTGAAGTGACTTGCCTGCAGCCACCCAACCTCAGAGCCTGATCTCATGCTAGTTCCCTCAACCATGCTGCCCCTGTACAGGATGTTTAGTAGAGAATTGTTTGATGTAGGAGGATCCTCAGATGAATGATCTAGATTATGGTGCCACATGCTGATTCAGTGAAAAGAGAAATGCAAAAAACTACTAACACCATGCCCCTCTCCACTGCACAGGATCTAGGCTCTACTCTTCAGTGGGTAGGTAAACTGTAAAGCAGTTAAATGCTTCAACTGCAAGGCCAGCCACACTTCAGTTACTTGAATACAATTTATAAACACCCAAAATCATCAAAATATCATGAATAAAACTTATTGTATTATATTAGAGAGAGAGAGAGAGAGAGAGAGAGAGAGAGAGAGAGAGATCGAAAGAGAGAGAGATATTCAGTCTTACTTCTCCATGCCTTAAAGGTGTAATGGCTCCTCTTGCTACCCCCATTCGAAATAATGTCTCTGTGGCCTGTGTTTAAAAAAGCAAAGAGGTTACTTATTTTAAAGATACATTACAGTATGTGACAGTTTTTCAACTGTTCCCATGCATTAAATGCAAGTCATGATTGCTATTTTACTATTATATCACTTAAATAAGAATATTTAGGGAAAATCTACAGGGGAACATTATTTAAGGGACTGTCAAAGAGAAGGGAAACTCTAGGCTGAAATCTTTGTAAGGTGTGATAT
>NW_017729032.1:13772088-13784740 GCF_001723915.1 Gavialis gangeticus | reverse complement strand
TGCAAGTCATGATTGCTATTTTACTATTATATCACTTAAATAAGAATATTTAGGGAAAATCTACAGGGGAACATTATTTAAGGGACTGTCAAAGAGAAGGGAAACTCTAGGCTGAAATCTTTGTAAGGTGTGATATTTTCTGTATCATCGTTTTCAGTTATCTTGTTTTAATAACATGAATTTAAAGTAATAAACAGCTTTGAAGGCATACGATGTAAATCTGTCCCTTTGCATACCCAAGCCCCTTTTGGTTGGCTCCCTGTTCCAGCAGATTATCTCTGCAAATCTGCAATACCAAAAAATGGGACATTATATATTAGAAAAACCAAGTAGTACCCTTACTCTTATTTAAAATGATATAGTTTTAATTTGTTTCTGTACTGACTGTCCCATCATTTGCCTGATTAGGCAGAAAAAAAATTACATACATTTCTGAAAAACTGAATTTACTAATTTTACATTCAAAGTTTAAAAGGACATAAATGGTGTTGCCTATGTTTTACTTGAAGGAAAAATCATGAAACTGAAGCATATTCAGAATAGTAATAAACATTAGTATTTCTATTGCCTGATTTTTTAATTGCTTAGTTTTTGAGAAAAAGAAGTAGGAAGCACCTTGCCTGTGTGTCAAGTTCCTGTATTCATAGAACGTGACAAAATAGGGGAATAAATTTTCTCTTTTGGCAACAAAAAGGTACATTTGCATTTTATCATCTCTAATTCATCTGTTCTGAAATAAAGTAGTCTGTCTTTCATAACAACTAGTGTAATAGGTTTACATTTTAACTGTGAAAGAAAACAGGCTCTCCAACACTAGTTTCTGATATGCAACTGATAAAAGTCTGTATTTTAGAGTAACTGAGCAAGTTATACTTTCCAAAGACAAAAACACAGGAAAATTAAAATACATTTTGAACAAAATGTTAGCATCTTCACTGTATTTATTTCTAGTTTGGTCACTAGCATAATAATGTACAATGACTGATACAGTAAATAGCTTCATGCTACCCAAATTGTTGGTTTCATATGCTTCTGTTTCAAGGCATCTACCACAGAAATACTGTAAATATTGCAAATATTGTATTGCAAATTAAACAGTAGCTCACCAACCTGCTACTATTCTAAATGGCATACATTCCAAATAATCTACTAGCTCCACACACTTTATTACGTAGTGTTTATTTTCTTTTTTCTTAAGGAACTGCCTACAGAAGTAAATCTGTAAAAGAGCTTTTAATTGCCTTGTACTTTTTTCCTTTTGTAAGTGAAAATAACAGCCCCAGAATGGTAAGATTTCAAAATTGATTACTTTATTTGCACCCATACCAATCCACAGCAAAACGAAAATCTGATTCTTCTTCACCCTCTCAAAGAATAAAGTGAGAGAACCTCACACAATCTTTTGTGTTCTGCAGAATTGGTTTCTTTCATCAACTCTTCCCACCAACATTTTTAAGGATGTTTCAGCCAAATAGAGCATTCCGTCAATACAGCTAAGCTGCCTTTGTTTCTATTGAAAACCACTGGTGTGTGTGACTTTGCTTTCACCTCTACTAGTAAGATATCTCTCTTAATACACTTATACTCACATTGCTAACACCAGATGTCAAAGCCATTCAGATGCAAGACAAATTCACAGCATTTGCAAATCTGACACCATAAATTTCTTGATAGGAGCACCCTTTATGTGTTGAGTGGCACTAAGAAGATTAAGCTACAAGCACAGGAGTGGGGGAAATGAGGCTACCTATGTCCATTCGTTAATTGTCAATGACAAGGTCACAGAGATGGAAATAGTTTTCTGGTATGCAACTCCTGAAGTTGGCAGTAAGAGGCTGTGTTTTTCAGAGGTAACAATTAGCTATAAGACCAGGGAACATCACCAGGTGAGAAGGTGGAAGTTAGCACAACCCTTTTTAATGTATAGAGAGCATCTCTTCCATTCAGAATAAAAGGTGTGCCATATGTATGAGTTGAAATTCTAAAATAGCTACATGAATGCAGACCCACACACAAGTAAACCTGTGTTTACTTTTACTTTTTGTAAAGTGCTTTTAACATATTTTCAGGTATCCAGGTTGTAGCTGCATTGGTCTAGAGGCAAAAGGAATCAGAACTCATGGTACAGGTGATATCTTTCATAAGACCAACTGGATTTTTGCAAAAATAATTTTAACTGAAAGTACTTGTATCATGAATCATCCTGAACACCTTGTTCATCTGAATTTACAAATTATGGCTAATCTTTTCATTTAGCGAGCCAGTGAAAAGTTGCAGTTTACTGATTTCTGTTTAAAATATATTTTTAAATATACAATGGGCAAGGTTAGAAACATTACCTCTTATTTAGACTAACACTCCCCTTTGTGACCCCCACTATGTCTATTTCTCTGCTATGACCCTCTGAGAAATCAGCTGGCAAAATTTCACATCTGACAATGGCCAACATAGAGAAGAGTAACCTACTACTGCTATTATTTATATTGTATAGCTCAAGTGACAGGAGTTTCTGCACTATACCTAAAACTTTCAGTCCAACTTATGAACTGTGTAGGCATTATGATACCACTTTTTTTTTTTTATTAATGGAAGAGAATTAAGATTGAAAAGTTAAATGCTCAAAAAGTATGTTCCCTTATTATGCAAATGTGCTCCCATCTTGTGTATTGCAATATAGATGTTAACTGCATAATTATGTGTTTCCACCAGACTCCTCTCATTTGGTACGAAAGACAGAACTGCTGTCAGAATGAAATTAGGATTGTGTAGTGAAAGAGACTTGTCTAAGGACTCCCTACCTCAGTTCCTGTAGAAGCGTTGGAATGTGTGTACCTTTTGGGAAACAGGGATTGCGGGCCTCATTTCAAGAGAAGGGCCATACAACTCCCTGATTATAGGGGACAAATGATGTGAACAACACAGAGAAGAGTAAGGGCTAATGAATGAAGCAGAGGACTGTAGAAAGAGAAAGGTCATTTTCATGGTTAGGCCAGCTGCGTAGTGCCCTGGGTCACTTTTCAATGCCAGCCAAAACACTTAAACCAGTCTTCTCATGTGTATTCACTAATTGTATGGTTTTCATTTTCTGAATGTCTAACTTGAGATCCTGGGATCTGATTTGCAGAACTGCTAACAACTACTGAATACTCTAACAATATCAAATACTAAGTGATGCAGACTGGACACCCAAAAAAAAAAAATCAGGAGATACTTTTGACCCCTTTGTACCTCAATTTCCATAATCTCTTCCATAACACAAGACACCAGAAATTCACTTAATTTCTAAAGTGACCACTCTAGTAAAAGCTGTAGATCTAAATAATTTGTGGCTGAATTAAGGGCAAGATTTTAAAAAGACAATTATATCTAAAAAGTAACGAATTGCCCATCAAGAATGATGGGGGGGAGGGGCAGGGACAGAGGGGGGGGAAAGCTTCCTAACCCTAACCCCCACCACCTCCCAGAAGCAGAGGGAGGGGGGACAAGTTTGCCCTGCTGTCCCCTTAGGCAGAACCCCGCACCACCACCACCTCCAAGGAGCAGGGCAGGGGGGAGGGGAGGGAGGGAGAAGCAGCCTGCTTCATTCCCCCGTCATGGTGGCACTCCACTGCATTGCCTCCTCCTGTCCATAATGCTCTTGGAGCACTCTGATTAGATGTTTCAGTAGCCAGAGTGCTCCAAGAGTGTTACGGATGGACAGACAGACGGACTAGGTCCTTTATTATATTAGAATGCTTTTCCACGTGGAAAAATATTGCTTGCAAAAATAATCTGCCATACAGGTTTCCCTCAATTTATGTGGGTTCTTTATATGCGAATTCGCTCTTATGCGATGAGCCGCACAGTAAGAGAATTTGGACTAAATATGGATTTAGACCCATAATTCATTATATGCGAGGTAAATTCACTCTTATGCAATCAGCATAGATGCCCCCCCCAAGCAGTTGAGTCTGTAGGGGGAGGGGAAAATGTCGTGGCCCCACTCACCCCAGCCCCAGCTGCAGCAGCCCCGGGAGCAACCAACACCAGGGCATGGTGCAGCCCAGGAGCAAAGGTGAGTGAGGATAGGCAGAGCACGATGCAGCTAGTGCCGGCCGCTCCCGAGGTTGCTATAGCCAGGGCTGGGATGAGTGCCACTCTGTTCCCTCTGCTTTGCTGCCTTGTACAGGAGCTGTACCCCTCCCCTCCCCCCACCCCTTCCCTAGTCCCAGCCTCACTCCCTTCCTCCTTCCCTCCCCTCCTTGCATGGGAACCTATCCCTATTTGTTACAATGTAAAGTGGGTTCGCTTTATACAAATTCAATTTATGTGCCATTCTCCAGGAACGCACATACAGCATAAATGAAGGGAAACTTGTACTTTTTTATTAGTAGAAGAACAGTAGAAAACTACTTGTTTTACAAATCTCCTATTGACCCATCTTTTACTCTCTTTAAAATTCTAAATTACTAAACAATTTTAAGATGAGGAAATTAATTTTGCTTACACTGAAAGGAGTACTATTTCCTATGTTTTGTAATGTTGTGAATAAATCCATTTTTTTATACTACAGTATGTACAATAGCTGGCAAACACTTGTATCACAACAGTTCTCCCTGTGTGTCTCCAAGCTGACAGATAAAGTTATAGAGTAATATTTATTAAACTAAGCGATATTCATTTTACGTAAGTGCACAAGCATACTTGCCTCACAAAGACTTTCATGCTTATATATTTCATTATTCTGCAGACTAAAAATCTGAAGAGACAAAGACAACTACTTTAATTCTGCTTAATGCTACAAAAATGAATACAGGTTTGTAACAGGGAGCCAGAGGCTCCCTGATATTTCAAGAGGCAAGCAAGAGCAAAGAGTTCCCGAAGTGGAGGGAAACACTGCCCTTGATGAGCTGGCCACAGGGGAATAGGCAGCCTGGGGCCAGAGACTCTGACTGCTAGCTGCTCTGCAATTCAGTCAGCAAGGGCACTGCTAAAGCAGCCAGAGCGGCAATTGCAAGCTGCCCTGGAAGCTAGTCAGGCCCTAATTGGAAACCCCTGCAGGTGGATGAGGAGCCATTGGACCAGAAGTGGCAGAGCTGAAGAGGCATATAAGCCCAGGGACTGAGCCAGGGCAAGCAGCCAGGCCCTGCAGGCCACAAGGGGAAGGACTCTGCAGTGAGATGGTTGTACCCTTGCAGGGAGCTAGGACCAGGTAAGGAGGGTTTTGTTCTAAAGCTAGTGGGCTTAGAGTTTAGTTTCAGCTAGGGGGCTCATATTCTTTTGTTCTAGTTTAAAGCAGTAGACCAGATATGTCTGATGGGTAGGAGGAGTCACCAAGCACCAGAGAAGCACATAGGGGCTTAAGCTTGCCAGTGGCAAGACACAGGTTGCAGTGGTGTCTGAGGAGCACAGGGTTCTTTTGAGCCCTGCCCGGGCTTAGAGGGTTTGGGGCCAACAAAGGCTTAGAGGACTGAGGTGCTCTGCCACTGGCTTGGGGCAAAGTACCCCCCCAAATGATGAGCAGTAACACCTGTGAGGCATGGGCATGGTTGCAGGGGAGGTCAGAGGCCACGAATATGATCCTTAAGGCAGCTGGTGCCTAGACACCCCATAGAACAGGTTGAAGGAGATTCCCCTGGGCTTTGGGCAGCCTCCCAACCATTTTCTAAACAGCATGGCAGTTTAAGCAAGGAGTGCTCAAGCGACAGGAGGAGATGGGCCAGGGGAGCACACTATTGCACTACTCAACCCCAGCTCTGTCACAGGGTTACATCACAATTAAACTTCCTAACAGAAAGGTGTTCAGTGATAGCTGACAACAGGGAAATAACAATTAAGTAAATGAAACAGAGGTGCATATACAATATACTATACCATGCCTTAGTAAAACATATCATGACTATAAAATTTTCATTTTACTAATTATAAACTATCTACACAGTTTATTGGCTTAACAAAGTTGCTTTTATTTTTGCTTAATTTGCTCATGTTACTCAAGTAATTGAGAATATGTAAACTATGCACATTCATTTAAATATGGATCGTTTCAAGTAGGAAGGTATAAAAGAGGATAAGATTTGACTATGCATCAGTCAAATCCAAATAACAAATACACCAAGCCATAAGAAATTCTCTCTTTAGTGCTTTTTGCTTTTTTAGCCAAAGAATGAAAGTGGCAAACAAGCATGGGGGTATGCTCTGCTACAAATGAACCTCTGTTGTTCAGCCGTGTAAATTTCATAAACCATTTCTTGAACTTCATTATTTCATCTTGACACTCTCGTGGAAACATTCTGAATATTTCAGGCATAGTGTCAAGACTTGTTTTTTCCACATACAGCAATTTTACAGCTGTTCAGTAGCTTTCTGGTGTACAGTCCAATATCCTTATATGAAGATACCAATACATATTTAGATCATTTTAAATGAACATTTTATGTCTTTGAATAGTTTACAGTAAATTTCAGCATTTTTAGTATGCTACCCAGTTCTTGCATATTTTTCTAATCAAGACATGTATGTATAGACTGACAAATTGGATCACATGTTCCCCACACATTATGGAGACTGCCACAATACTCTTCCAAAATAAATATACATCTTCATTAGATTACTCTGATTTTTTACAGATAAAAAATTCCATAGATTCATCACCCTGTGTGCCATAATGTACAGTTGTAACTACAATGTATGATTAATGTTGCTGCACATTTCACTTTAACCAACATCAGAATACCCTAATAAGCAGAAAGGCAGGATCTCAGAACTTTCATTTTTAAGATATAACTGGAAATCAAAAGAGCTTTTAAGGAGCATTTTTATCTACTAATGTTTGATGCAAAATTAATTTTAAAGCTTTTAGAGAATGAAAAAGTTTTGTTTCATTAAATTTTTTAGCTACATTCCTTAATTATTGAAAGATATGGCTCTCATGCTAAGCTTTTGAAATACTCAAAAGAACATTATTTATTAAATGTTTGTTCTGTCATATCATATCTAATGTAACATTTCAGTGTATCGTACCATGGTCTATCCTTTATGCTACATTTATCATACCATAATTGCTTGCATACAAGACGCATCTAAATAAGATATGTACTTTGGTTTTGAAAGGCAGAATGTAGAAAAAAACTACTTTTCCTTGAAAGTACTGGTAAGTAAAAGAAAAAAAACTGAGTAGCAGATTCTGTAGAAGGAGCCTCTGCTGGCAGAAAATGTTCACAGCCAGCTACCAGAGGTATAAATATTTCCTCATTTATGATATAAACCACAATGTCCAGCAGCTGAATTTTGAAAGAAAAATTGGGGGTGCATGTGTGTATAGCATGTGAGTGAATACAGTAATGCAAATTAAACTAAAGAAACAAAAGCTCTTTAATTACATGCATAATGAACCCAACACAAGGATGGAAATGAAATTTATCAAGCTAAACCTAAAGTAAAATGCATCAACAAAGAGCCATGAAATGCTGCTTTGAGTTCCACTCTTCATTTCTCCATAAAGAGTATGCAAAAAGACATTTTAAAAAATACAGATGACAGAGGTCCCCAGGGAGAATGGATCTTCCTCTGTGGTTTAAACCTACTTTTGAAGGCCTGTTCCTTAGCAACAAAGATTTATACAAGTCATTCAAAGTAATTCAAAGGATTATCAAGAAATGAAAAGGTGAAATTTCTCTCTGCACATGTAGACTATATCTACTTCCTTATTCTGCAAAATATTGTCTCCTTCCTACTAGGATTGCAGATTTTGGATTCTACAGCTGGGTTCATGCTTTAGCCTATAAAAATGGGGAAAACTTTTATCTTTCAAAAACTCTAAGAACCCACAAAATTATACATTACTGAAATATGGTTTCATATAGATGTTTTAGTTTCCATTATAATAATATAACATTTTAAATAAGCCACATTTTTAAAAGTTAAATTTCTATTCTTGTATATCTTGGATATATTCATGACAGACATTTTAAAAACTTCTTGGCACTCCAAATGAAACTAAATATTTTTCAATGTGCATTGCTTTTCATTATTACATTTTTTATATATGTCTTTATTAAGTATGCATCACATTAATACCCAACAGGAACAAGAAAAGACATGAAAATCCGTCCATTGCACAGGCAGAAAATAAAAAGTATGTTCTCAGTGTTGTTAGTGTTTTGTCTTTAAAATTTATTATTAAAAGGAGGGAGTAAGAACAAGACCATGCAGAAAAAAAAGTAACTCTCACACTTACTAATTATTTAAAATATTTTATACATATAAAAGCTGGAAAAAATTCTAATAATAAAAATTCTAATAATATAAAAGCCTTAATCTATCTGTCTATAATGCTTTATTCACTCTCTGACTGGCTGACAAACAGCCGATCAGAGTACGAATAAGCATTCAACCAGGAGCTGGCAGCACGGTGGGGCACCACCACGATGGCAGGGACACAGGGGATGGAGGGGGGACTCCGCCCTGCTCCCTGGACATGGCGGAAATGGAGCGGTGGCAACAGAGGGGAGGCAATGGAGCAGACAGCATGGGGGAGCGAGGCCCACCCTGTTCCTTGCAGGTGGTGACAACGGAGCGGAAGGGGGGTGAGGCCACCAGAGCTGGCCTCACACCCCCTTCTATCATCACCACCTGCAGGGCCTGACATGGGCCAACTGTTCCCCTCCCCCCACCACTGCAGTGGGGAGGGGGGGAGCGGGTATGGAAGGGGGAGGCATGGGGCTCCATCCCCACATGCTCCCCCTCCTCCCCCCCAATCATTCTTGACAGGCAATTGGCTAGTATAATACAAATATACAATATATAATATCAAACGTACAAAATATATAAGGTAATATTAATGTAAAAATTATACACAAATACACAGTCCCAGAAAAAAAAAATTCAGGCAAATTTTGTAAGAATAAAATGTTATTTTTTTCCCCAAACTAAATACAACTAAATTCCAACTAAATACAATATATGCAACCTTCGCCTTATTTTCATTCTGAATGATAGATTTGTATCTAAATCAAAGCTCCCTTTGCAACCAAATGCTCTTATATACAAAGTTTCTTTATTGATGAGACTGCTTAGTTGTTTGTATTATTTAATGCAACTGCTGTATCACTAACACTGAATTTATTTTTATTATACTTTCAGTTTGTAAATGAATATGACATGACAACTGTTTAAGACAACTGAATGCTTTATAAAGAATGAGTCTTATTGTTGATAAAATGATGGAAAATAAAATAAAGAAAACTTCATAGATTTTTAAGGCCAATGGGAATCATAATCACGATACAATTAATCTGTTGAATTTTGACCACTGATCTTGGCATTAAACTCAGAAGCTTGTGACTTAACAAGATAATACCTTTGAGAAGCTGCATGTAATCTTAAAGTTAAACATCAAAGTAAAATGGACAACATTTTACCACATATTTTACTATGCATTTAATATAGTTAACTACCCTTCACTATTCAAAACTTATACTGTTTAAACAGCTTGTCAGACTTTTGAAAGACACTGCACCAGTTGCTGACCAGTCCCAAAATTAACAGGCAGAAATCAAGTTTATAGCAGATCAGCTGATTTGGCCTTTTGTCTTATAATTAGGCATGTACTCAAATCATGGAGCCGAGGGCCCAACTTCACAGGCTCACCATGGCCCTGGGCTCCAATTTGGTGTGCAGATCACAGCTGCTGCCCCCCACCACACACACACACACACCTTTGATTAGCTGGAGCAGCCGGCAGACATATGGGGTGCCACCACCCCACTGCCACCTGACCCAGCCTGACCCAGTTCCCCACTCAGTCCTGGCCTGCATAGGGGAAAAAATTCTCCCCTTGACCCCATGCAGGCACGGGCTACTGTTTCCCCCTCCCCCTTGCATGAAAATGGTTAAATCATGATT
The DNA here is from genome assembly GCF_001723915.1 of Gavialis gangeticus. Taxonomy (NCBI): domain Eukaryota; kingdom Metazoa; phylum Chordata; order Crocodylia; family Gavialidae; genus Gavialis; species Gavialis gangeticus. The sequence continues at coordinate 13,774,855 of NW_017729032.1, read as the reverse complement.
TCACTACATCCCTTTTTATATTAGATCCCTGTGAAAAGTCCCATATTCACTAAAGGAGCCCCATACATGAACAATGAACTTAAACCTTAAAATGTGTTTGTCCTTTAAGCCTATTTGTGATAGTCCTTTTACCTTTTCTTACCAACTTCTTAACATCAACAGTATAGACTCTCTTTGCTATTATATTTAAGTTAATACTTTTCTCCTGCTTTAGAACTTTTCACTTTAGTTAAGCAAAGTAAACAGCATGGCTTTGTAGACAACAACTAGGCCTCTGTGATTTTGCACACCTTTTTAGTCTATTCAATGCAATTCCCATTACAAATTCCTTCTGCTTGTCCAACAAAACACACTTTTTCAGTGACTCAAATATCAACTAATCCATCCTGTTTCTGCATAATACCTTAGGGAGATTACGGCTAGAACACATGCATCATGACAATGGCAGTTCAAGTGGTACTGTGTTTATAGTGGATTTCCTCAGTGTAGTGAGTATACCGAAGAGATAACGTCTCGGATTGCTCATTAAAAACAACTTACACCAATTTCCTTACACAATGAGGAACTGTAATCGAACAGGCATACGCAGGATAATTTATACTTTTGCTGAGTATGACCCAGGGAGGCAGAAGAAAAGCAATAGCAAAGATGAAACCAGGACAATATATTAAAATATATTACAGCATGATTCAATTCAAGTTCTCAAAATCACATTATGAACTTTAAGCATGCCCAAAATCTATGTATTTTCTAATATCACAACTACAAAATTAATACTTCATTCCAGCCTAGCATTCAAGAATCTCAGCTTTCATTTTAAAATATTTTAATGCTTCATGACATTGAAAAAGTGAACCAAGTGTAAAATTATTCACTAATGTCAACCTAAGTCTACAGGGAGTATGAAACAATACCACTGAGAGAGATGAAATGATTTAATCCTTATCAGGACCCAACGAGCTGCAGCTGTTATACGCAGGGCAGAATTAATTTTCATTGTACCAGAACTGTAAGGGCCATGCTGTTGAATAAGGACCCAGTGTGTCATGTGGTACACAGAGCCCAAGACTCCAGTGATGCAGGCAGACGTAGACTTAAACATATATGAAGCTTATGCGATTTGCTCACAGCAACCCAGTGAGTTATGACACTGCAAAAACAAAATCCAAAATGCTTGACTTTTATTCTCTGTTCTAAGTCCTGGAACATGTCAAAGATTTGAAAACTTACTGACACCGGCAAGTTATTTTAACAGACTTGGATCTTACACCATGGACATTTATAAATTTCACCATGACCACTAAATGAATCAGTGTTGCAGATTTAGAAGACAACATATGAAGACTATCCAAGTGTACTCTGGAATTTTAGAGTAATTTTAGGGAACTGTAAATGACTATATTAACTTGCCTTCATTGGTGAAAATTTCCTACCATAGTGAACTCTGAATGGAGTTAAGATAAATGCATTAACTATACGCTTTACGAAATTTATGGATTAATGTTTCACAACCGTGGTACTTTAGAGAATTAAATCATAATTGACATTTCCCAGAGGTAAAAGCAGTTTTATAGAGGAGGACATCTTAATACTTACAAAAATGGAACAAAAAAATTTACTTTCTAAACTGTCTACTTTCCATGTATTTTAATTTACCCACACAGATTTAAAAATTAATACAAACCTAATGAAAAAGCATGTTGAAATCAATCATTAACATGCATAAATCATTGTAAATAAGAAGTATTTCTGACTAGATCTACCTTTGGTCAGGCATTTAACTCATTTATCAATATTTAAACATGTCTATGCCATACAATCATTCTCAACTAATTAGAAACAGAATATATTGCACTAACCTATTTTGTGTTGGTGCAGTTTATAAAAATGCCTCTAATTCTGTCTAGACGATTTAAACTGATGTCTGACTAGGGTTGCATTCTTTCTGATGAGGGATGGTTTTACTTCTGAAGTAAACTGACAAATTACTAATTGCTGTTACCTTTACTTATAAGTAGGGATCTCCGTAAATCACACCAGAAGTGCCCTCCGCAGGGGCTCCTTTAATGTTTTTCATTTTGCTACTTGCCTCGCAACCCTCCCACCCCCCACCACTGCCCAATTGATAGAAGGGCCCCTCCAGCCAGGCCATCTGGGTGAAGTGCAACCTGTTTAAATTCGCTGATGATACCAAAATTTGGGGTGACGTGAGCACGCTAGTAGGGAGGGAAAGATTGCAACAAAACCTGGATAGGTTACAGGAGTGGGCTGACATAAACAAGATGTGTTTCAATACTGACAAGTGCAGGGTGCTGCACTTGGGCAGTAGAAACCAGCAGCACACTTATAGAATGGGAAACTCCCTTCTTGTGAGCACGGAGGCAGAAAGGGATCTTGGAGTCATTATTGACTCCAAGATGAACATGGGCCGACAATGCGAGGTCACGGTTGGCAGGGCTAACCGGACCTTGTCGTGCATCCACAGGTGCATCTCAAGTAGGGCCAAGGAGGTGATCCTCCCCCTCTACGCAACACTGGTCAGGCCACAGCTGGAGTACTGCGTCCAGTTCTGTGCGCCCCATTTCAGGAGGGATGTGGACAACATTGAAAGGGTCCAGAGGAGGGCCACCCGCACGATCCGGGGACTACAGGGCAGACCCTACATTGAAAGACTGCGGGACCTAAACCTGTTCAGCCTTCACAAGAGAAGACTGAGGGGGGACCTGGTGACCGTCTATAAACTCACTGGGGGGGGACCAGAAGGGTT
>NW_017729032.1:13764751-13767088 GCF_001723915.1 Gavialis gangeticus | reverse complement strand
GGTGCTGGCTCCTACCCTGGGGATCTTTAAGAAGAGGCTTGATGACTACCTGGCTGGACTCATTTGAGTCCAGTCTTTTCTCCTGCCCAGGCCGGGGGTCGGACCTGAAGATCTACAAGGTCCCTTCCGACCCTACTTCTATTATTCTATGATTTGCTGCCGATTGCCATGGAAGCGAAAACTGTGGCATATTTAAAACTTCTGCCAATTGTGCAGTGGGGGCAAACAATGAAATGAAAAACATTAAAGACAACGCTATGGGGAAGCACTTCCAGTGTAATTTACAGAAATCCCCACTTACGTCATATGCTAATGAGCACTGGAAGTCAAATATTGACCGTTAAAGACAACTTTTAAAATCAAAATTTAATCTGTAAGAAAGATTAGAAAAGTTATTTTGATAAGTGTTCCATGGGGAGTGGTAACTAACACTTTACTATCACTTTTATTAAACCAAGTGGACCAATTTTTGAAAAGGTCTAACACCTCCCTGGTTTGGCACAATAGTTTCAGATTTGGCAGGAGCATCAGTCAACCTTTTCCTGTTCTCATGAAAATCTTTCTTAATTTGCCACATTGCTGAAAATAGTTATTTGCAGTCCATGTTATGCTCAGTAAAGGACTTCTAGTTAATCACCTCCTGCTTTCGCTGAAAATGAATAATTCACTTCATCATCTTACATCAAGCTTGCCATATAGAATTAACTAACTAATCACAGGAGCTCTGTGCCACATGCCTGCAGGTCCGCACTTGCAGCGGGGAATCCCCGTGGTGGACTCTGCAAGGAAGCAAGGTGTGGCACTCCCTCCACTCCCAGCAGAGTGCAGGGACCAGAGCAGCAGGCTCCAGTGCAAGGCTTCCCTCACTGCGAGTGTTGGAGCTGCAGGTGTGCGGTGCAGAGCCCCAGCCATAGAACAGGCTCCACTCCCTCTCCCTGCACAGCACTGGCCAGTGCCGTGCCTGCACCAGGCACAAGAACCCTGTCCTCCCCACCTGCTGCTGCTGCTGCCAGGCAGCGAGGGCTGCACACCATGGGGAGAGTGTGCTGGGATCCTTACACCCCCCATCCTCCCTCACACCCACACCCTGACCCCACAATCGCCATCAAGAAGGCCTTGACACTGTTTCTCACCCCATGCTCATTAAAAAACTAGGCGACTGAGGCACTGATGCCTTTACGGTCAGATGGGTGGCAAACTGGCTTGATGGTCGCACCCAGAGAGTGGTGGTGGATGGGCTGTTTTCAGCCTGGAGGGATGTGGGCAGTGGAGTCCCCAAGGGCTCAGTCCTGTGCTATTCAACATCTTTATCAGCAGCTTGGAGATGGGCATGGAAAGCATGCTGTCCAAATTCGCTGATGACACAAAGCTGTGGGGAGAAGTGGGCACAATGGAGGGGAGGGACAGAATCCAACTAGATCTAGACAGGTTACAGAGGTGGGCGGAGGAGAATAATATGGAATTCAACACAAAAAAAGTACAAGATGCTGCATCTAGGGAGAAGGAACCAGCAACACACCTATAGGCTGGGGAACACCCTTCTCAACAACACAATGGCTGAAAGGGATCTTGGAGTCATTGTTGACTCCAGGATGGACATGAGCCGCCAATGTGAAGAAGTGGTCAGTAAGGCTAACCATACCTTGTTCTGCATCCACAGATGCATCACAAGCAGGTCCAGGGAGGTGATCCTTCCCCTCTATGCAACACTGGTCAGGCCGCAGCTGGAGTACTACGTCCAGTTCTGGGCACCGCACTTCAAGAGGGGTGTGGCTCAACTTGAGAGGGTCCAGAGGAGGGCCACCCACATCATCAGGGGGCAGCAGACCAGACCCTACAAAAATAGACTAAAGGGCCTGAATCTATTCAGCCTCCACAAGAGAAGGCTGGGAGGGGATCTGGTGGCTGTCTATAAACTCACCAGGGGAGACCAGCGGAAAATAGGTGAGGCTCTGCTCCCCCAGAGCCTCACCTATTTTCATCCCTCACACGCACACCCTGACCCCACAATCGCCATCAAGAAGGCCTTTGACACTGTTTCTCACCCCATGCTCATTAAAAAACTAGGCAACTGCGGCATTGATGCCTACACGGTCAGATGGGTGGCAAATTGGCTCGACGGTCACACCTGGAACATGGAATAACAAGGAATAACGGCCACAAATTGATTGAGAGTAGGTTTAGGCTTGATATCAGGAGGCACTACTTTATGGTTACGGCTGCCAGGCTCTGGGATAGGCTCCACCAACGGTGGTAGTGTTCTCTCCTACCTTGGGGGTCTTCCAGGGAAGGTTGGCTAGATATCTGGCTGGGGTATTATGATCCCAGCACTCGTTC
>NW_017729032.1:13759599-13764740 GCF_001723915.1 Gavialis gangeticus | reverse complement strand
TTATGATCCCAGCACTCGTTCCTGCCCAGGGCAGGATGATCTGTTCAGGTCCCTTCCGACCCTAGAAACTATCGATATATACATATACCCCAACATAGCCTATGCCTCCCTACGCAGCCACACTCTCTCACAGCCACCTCACACACTCCCCAATCAACAATATAGCAGAATGACACTTTATATTTGAGTTATTATGCAATCCCTTCTATATAGTACACAATCACGTCATGACAAATATCTTTTGTAATAAAGTTAAAATATATTATAGTAGGCGTTTGACTTCTAGTGTATGATTTGCTTTTTTTCTGGTTCTAAATGGCAATCCCCCCCTCCCAAAAAGAGTATGGACAACAAGGGGAGGGACTTGGGATTAGGGGGCAGGGATTAGGGGGCAGGACTTCTGGTCCTAATGTGGCGACCAGGGGGTGGGACAACTGTCAAGGGGCAAGGCTATCTATGCAGCTCCCGACAGTTTCCCAATAATTGTTAAGCAGCCCTCTGCCTGAAATAATTGCCCACCCCTTCCTTATATTCTGGAAATAAATCAAGTTGTAAGTTTCTCCAAGTTGAGCATCCATCATTGAAGCAGCCAAATAGGAAGTTTTATAAAATTATTTGCCTAAAATCACACTGTACCCTCGGGTCTTTTTCACAAAATGGATAGGACAACTTACTACCTTAAAGGCATGTTGCAAATGTATTATTAATGTATTACTGCTTGTGAGCCAATCAAGCTACATTCAGTTAGCATCATAGATGAGCCCAGAAAGAAAATAATAATTCTGTATTCTGAACAGGGCTTGAGTAATGTGCAGCAATCACAAACTGAACATTGTGGCTAAAACAAAATATTAGCTATCTGATGATTTAGTGAACATCGTCCATCCTGAAAAGGAAGAGTCCTGTGAAACACATAGCATATGATCACAAATTAGAGGCCGTATACAAATGCATACACAGAAGAACCAGAACTGGTTATACTGGTACCTTTTAACATTCTATAACTTTTAAATATTTAACCTTAAAACCTTAAGGAGCAGTGTTGTCATAGAGGGGGGTTTCCTTTAGCCTGTAACTATAAAATAACACAGAACATTTAAAATAAAGCTACATTCTCCTTCTAGTGAAAGTATAATCTTTCTCTTAGACTTGTCTTTACACACACTGCTTTCCATTATATTTTAAATGAAGCATCATTTGCAGTACAAATTTAAGTTCTTCTAGCTACAGACTTCTAGAGAAGTAAGCTAAGACAGATAGTATTAAGGCTGAGGGTCATAGCTCCTCCTGCACTAGAACCATTCTACAGTACTCTATTCTAAAATGGCAAAAACTTAAAAAATCCAAAAGTATAGTTACATTTAGATCAAAACTGAATCTAAATTATGAAAATGACAGGGGAAAATATCTGGCTCAAGTAGTTTAATGTCCAAACAGTCAGGCCAGGAAAAAAGAGGGGGAGGGAATCAGAGACAGAGGCAGAGTTTTGCCAAAGATCCCAGAAGTCAGTATCAGAATAAGGAGCACAACAGGTCTCTGCCGTTCTAGCCCATACCTCATGCACTGACCAGACTCTCTCTCCACATTACAGTGATTTTGGAAAGTTAACTTTTCTTTTCTTCTTGTACCACAGCTCCTTTTGTCTCATTTACTAAAACAATGTAAGATCATAGGAGAAGAATTGGGCTAAAACATGGTACTTTCTTTAAAAAAGAAACCCACTGAAAAGTATAAAAATCAACAACACTAAAACTTTTCTTTGAAACTGATAATTCAGAGCATATCTGAAATGGATAAATATCTACTAAGCTATGAAACTGTTCTATATGTATACATTTACTTTTTGTTAATACCTTTCTCCTGCTTTAGAACTTTTTACCTTAGCTCAGCAAAGTAAACAGAATGGCTTTGTAGTCAACAACTAAGCCTCTGTGGTTGTGCACACCTTTCATCTACTAGTCTACTTTACAATAAATAACATTTATCTATAGTACTTTAACCAAACAGTAAATGGAATAATTTAAGTAAAATTTCAGTTTTTGCAAATTAATATTCTGATTTTCCTCAAGGCTTGGTTACTATGTATAAATCCAAAACAAAGACTTACTATATGTTCTACGGTAGCTTTGATATTGGAGAGCTGCTTCACCCATCAGAGAGAAGTCATAGAAGTGACCAGAGAACCACACAGGCCTTTTTAAGTCTTAAGTACCACATTTCTAAGTGCCACATTTCAAAAATAGATAAAACATGAATGCCAAGGAAGCTTGGTCACCAAAAGTTGATCCATGATTACGGACTTACCAAATTCATGATTACGTGATTTCCACAGAAGCCTCGAATTTGGTAAGCCCCATGTGAAAAAGTCCAGTCCTGCGAAAAAGCAGGAAAATGGGGGGGGAAGGGGCAAGGGGTGGAAGGAAGCTGTAAACAGACACAGGAAGCCCTGGCATCTTGAAGCATGGGGAGTATTCCTCTAAGTTGTACGGCATACACAGCCACGCAGGCACACCTGGCAGCACAGCACAAGTGCACCTGCGCAGCTGCACACACCGCACAGCTTACAGGGAACACTGGGGAGGGGAGGGAAGATTTTCATGGCAGAGCAGAGCAGAGCAGGAACCCCACCACATCTCTGATTGGCGAAGGGGCCCTGGAAGTCCTGCCCTTCCCCTGAGATTGACAAATGGCCACCTGTCAATCTCTGGGAAGAGGCAGAACTTCCAAGGTCACTTGGCCAGAGGCATGGAGCGGGGGGCCACTATGCTCTGCCACAAAAATGGCACCAGACACTGAGCTGGGACCAAGAAATATGGAGACAACCTCTGTAGATTAGGTAGATCCTTATCTTTGATCTTTTAAATTAATAGATCAGGTACGTGGAGATGCTGAGTATGCAATAAACATTTCAATATAGCTAAACGCAAGACCATACAAAAATGTTATTCAACGATCTGGTAAAAATGTGACATTACAGCAAGTAAAGTTCAAACCTGACAAAATAGTGAACTGGTAAACAATGCTAGGTTTGTTTATATAGACCATCCTGGGTCATGTGGAAAAATAGGTTCACTTGAACACTATGGATTTTATGATGGACAAACTGTAAGCTTTACATCTCAAAAATGAAGAAGGCAGATCAGCATTCCAAGAAAATGAAGTGTATTGAAATACAGTAAATACTGAAAAAGATATAGGTAGAAAACCAAGTGAACACGAAAGCACAGTGGTGCGTCACAGTTGGAAACGCACGTGTTCCTCAGAAGTACGAGCAGAGATATATCAGCTAAAATTAGAGAGGTGCCATTACTTCTCTAAACAAGTATTAATGACACTAAATCTGGATCTGGTTTTTTACTTCAAAAACAACGTTGAAAATTTGGAACGTTCTCAAAAAAGAGCTAAAAAATTACACAAGGTCAGAAATGCATGGATGATAGTGATAGGACACCTAAAAGAAGGCTGAGGTAATTCATCAGTCTAAAAGTACCTGCAAGAAAAGATTTTTCTGGTAGTATACAACTCCTTAGCATAAAAATAAGTGTAATAGAAGCCAATGTTTAGAAGCTAAAGCTAGACAAATTCAGGCTAGATAAAAGGTGACAGATACTACTGAGTATGTAAATGAATATAAGCATTTAAGCGTGATTATTTACCAACCTGTTAAAGTGTCTGAAAATCCATGTTGTTTTTCCTTTCTTAAAACATTACCCTTAAGATTGTCTCACAAAAAAGCAGCAAGGAAGAGGAGGAGCCACTCATCTTTTTCATTCATAGTTTTTCAGGGACTTGAACACGGTAGAACAGATTCACACTTGGGAAGCTAAGTATTAACAGAATGGCACACTGCTATTTCCAAATGCTTGATGCTTATGCACCTAACAGGTGGCACAGAATCTGGCCCAAGATGTTTGTTTCTTTATTTTTACACCAAGGTAGTTAATCACTGGGAGAATTTACCATGGGATGTGGTAGATCCGCCATCATTTGAAGTCTCTGAATTATGCCTTGGTAACTTTCTAAAAATTATTCTGTAACTCCAACTGAACACACAAGCTTGTAGAACTTACTGAAACAGAGTCTCTCTTATGCAGAAGATTTCTGTAAATGATCAGAAATGGTTCCTGCTCCCCTTAAAATCTAAAGACGACAAAATAGTCTCCCGAAACTAGGGTGGATATAAGTAAATTGTACTCCACAGAAGATATGGCTCTTTAGAAGCTTATAATATCCAACTGGGAGCTTCTCTTACAAATTAGTAGTGACGTTTTGTGATTCATTTTATTTGCCATTGTGGGGTCTTCCCAACTGTCAACATGCACCAGGGTTTCCCTTGCATAAACTACCGCAGACAGGAACGTGACGCCAAAGATAGGTATTAACAGAATGGCACACTGCTATTTCCAAATGCAAGTGCCACAGAAACATAGAGACGTGAAATTTGATTAGGCTCCAGAAGTCGTGGAGTCTCGCTGGCTGGCACCCCCGGAGTCTGCAACTCAGACTGAATGGATCCCTTAATGTGTTACAGTAATTGAGTATGTTTCCAAAACCAACCGTCCTATTGCTTCATTTGAACCAACTGAATATGATGCTAAATGTTATCCTGAGATACAAAACTACACATTTAATAACCTTATAAACCAGGCAGCTGTACAGAATTCTTTGTCTTATTAAAAGGCAAAAGGCACCAGTCAAGCCTGTCACCAGACAAAACAGGAGACCTGGAAAGCTTCCAAAACTGCTCAGTACGTGTTGCTTTACTAGCTTGAGACTGTTAATAAATATATTGTAAATGAACTTATACTTGCCTAGGTGGATACCAAGAAACAATGAATCACTGTTCCTGCAACATTTATAAGGTATTCCAATTCTTCACTTCGTCCTAGTTACACATTTTCCTACACTACTTTTACCTTAGCAACAGACATTTATTTGCACTATAAATTATCCTAATGCAGTTTAGTACTGATACATAAATTTTACAAATGTAACACTTACAGAACGTAGGCTTGTAGTAATTAAAACCATGCCTACACAAATGTAATATTTTCTTTACATTTTTACCTACTGATGATTCTGGAAAATTCAGATAGGTACTTTTCACAAGACCCCCTCCCCTCCCGCCCTCCCCACCCCAC
>NW_017729032.1:13748318-13759588 GCF_001723915.1 Gavialis gangeticus | reverse complement strand
GCCCTCCCCACCCCACCGCCCAAAATGAACCTTATTTATGAAAATCCACACCTGAAAACAGGCAGGTTTTGGAGAAGGAAAAAGACTCCTTTCCTTTCAATTACACAATACGCATTTGTGAAAGGTACAATTTCATGCAAGAAGATTTTAAAAGGGGTAAAGTTATAGCAGCATTAGCTCGTTTCTGCTGTTCAGGATCTGTCATTGTTTCTAGTAAATATTATTTAGCCAAACATTTAAGGCCAACTGATAATGTTTGACTATTGATTTAAAAATCTATATTCTTTTACACTGGCTCTATAATGCAGGAGAAAAATCAATGTATTTGTTAGAATTCATTAAAGGACAGTGACTGATCAAAAGAAAAAAAATCATGAGACTTTGAGACTTTGCATTTAGTTAAAAGCTTGCCATTCAAAATCAATGTATTAGCACCAACCCTCTGTAAAACTTGATAATGCCTAAAGTTGAGCAATCAGAAACTGAGATGCTGGTCAGAATAAAAATTGTGTAACACAAGGCACAGAATAGTAGTAGACAAATATACATGACCCAAAGTTAAAAGTGGAGTGAGAGCTCATTGTGGAACCCATTACTACAGGAGGTTGAAGAGGAAGATAGTACAGCCAGGTTCAATGAGGAACTGGACAAATTAACGGATGATAGACCCATTAATAGCTGTTAAACAGAACTGTAGCATCTCCAAAGCAATGATGGTGGATGTCAGAGATCATATGACAAGGGATATACCTTATTCAGGTGGACTCTTTCTAAAGCAGTGGGGTGCCATAAATTATCCCCATGTCCTCCCTGAGTTCCCCTCTGATCCCCTTCCCCTGCTCTATTTTTTTCTACTCCCTTCCTGATCACTGCTTCCTGCTTCCTCCCCTATATGCCGTTGTGTTGCCTCTCCTCTCCCCTAGCTGCCATATGCCACATTCAGAAGCTGCCTGTGCCACTTGTGGTACACGTGTCACAGGTCAGCCACCCATGTATTAACACATACACTAGTGCCACTGTCAGAGATGGGACAGTATGCTAGATAGACCAATGGTCTAACTCAGGATGGCACTTCTTATGTTCTTATGCGAAATCTGTTTTTTCCCGTTTTACTCTGATTAGTAGGGATCCAGATTTTCTATTTCCTGCAGAAAAGCACAAATTTTCCCCTTCAGAGGAAAAAAAATGCAGATTTTCCCATTTGAAGTGGGAAACGATGGGTTTCCTCTTTCATAGTAGCTAGGGTCAGGAGGAACCTGAACAGATCATCTAGCCTGACCCCCTGCCACAGGCAGGAATGAATGCTGGGTTCACAAGACCCCAGACAGATGATCATCCAACCCCATCTTGAATTTGCCCAAGGTAGGGGCGAGAACCACTTCCCTGGGAAGTTGGTTCCAGATTTTGGCCACCCTAACTGTAAAATATTGCCTTTTGATCTCTAACCTAAACCTATTCTCCATCGGATTATTACCATTGTTCCTTGTCACCCCAGGTGGTGCTGGGGAGAAAAGGGCTCTACCTATTTGCTGTTGATCTCCCCTGATGAGTTTGTAGGCAGCCACCAGGTCCCCCCTCAGCCTCCTCTTGCTGAGGCTGAACAGGTTCAGGTCCCTCAGTCTCTCCTCATAGGGCCTGTCCTGCTGCCCTCTCACCAAGCGGGTGGCCCTCCTCTGAACCCTCTCCAGGCTGGCCACATCCTTTTTAAAGTGCGGCACCCAGTACTGGACGCAGTACTCCAACTGCGGCCTGACCAGTGTCGCATAGAGGGGGAGTATCACCTCCCTGGACCAGCTTGAGATGCATCTTTGGATGCATGACAAGGTATGGCTGGCCTTGCTGGCTGTGGTCTGGCATTGGCAGCTCATGTTCATCTTGGAGTCAATAATGACTCCAAGATCCCTTTCCGCCTCTGTGCTTTCAAGAGGGGAACTCCCCAGCCTGCATGTATGCTGTGGATTCCTTCTCCCAAAGTGCAGCACCCTGCATTTGTCTACATTGAACCCCATCCTATTCTCATCTGCCCACTTTTGTAGTCTGTCTAAATCTATTTGCAGCCTCTCTCTCCCTTCAAGTGTGTCCACCTCGCCCCACATTCTAGTTTCATCAGCAAACCTGGACAGCATGCTTTCCACCCCCTCATCCAAGTCACTGATGAAGATGTTAAACAGTGCGGGCCCAAGGACCGAGCCCTGAGGTACCCCACTGCTTACATCTCGCCAGGTTGAGTACAACCTGTCCACCACTACTCTCTGGGTGCGCCCCAGCAGCCAATTTTTTACCCATCCAACTGTGTAGGCATCAATGCCACAGCCCCTGGCAGCATATCAACCTGCAATGAGCTGCTTGGGGCTGGAGGGAGCAGGGGGAAGGCAATCAGAGGCACAGCCATGCTCTCCTCTTCCTCTGGTCTGGGCCTCCTGAACGCCTTTTACTTTCCAGCATGGGGCTTGGAGTGATGGTAGTGTGGGCACCTGGGAACGGAGAGGCTGTGGCAGGGACTGAAGGGCATGGAGTGCGGCAGGCTGCAATCCCTGGAAGCGGCTGCTGCCAGCATTGTACACACACAGAGCAATACAGCCAGGCAGCTCCAGCACGTGCATGCAGGTAAGTGTATGGGATGGGAGGGGTGAGGCGGGAATTGGAGGACCAGGGCTTAGAGACTGTTCTTGTTCCATCAGGACCCGGGGGCTGAGCTCTGGTGAGCCCAAATCATCCCTACAGCATTGGGGGGATCCCCAATGGCATGGAGGTGGTCTGGGCATGGCAGAGCATGGTGCATAGCCCCAGTGGTGCACAAAGCTGCAGCTTCTGCCTGTCCACAGCCACTACTGCTCAGCATGGGTGGGTGAGTCTGGAGCCGGCAAAGGGTAGGCTTGGGGCTGTTTGCATGGGCTCCAGGCTTGTCTGCTCTGGCCAGCGTGAGTCCAGAGTGGGTGCGGGGCATGCCAGGGTCAGGGCTGGGGCCATGTGCTGTTGCTGGTGGCGAAAGAAGAGCTGCAGTGCACATAGTCTCCAGGCTGTTGGGTGGAGGGTGCTGACTATTGTTGAACTGTGCAATTAAAATTGTAATTAATTGCAACTATTATTTTTTTTAACTCAGGATTAATTGCAATTTTTTTTTTAGTCATTTGTCAGCCCCCATATATAGGTTTTTCTGTGATTCAAAAGAAATGCTACTCATATATACACATATACACACACATATTTCATTTTAATCATGGAAAAACACATATTTTGGGTTTCTTAATGAGAGAATTTGGATTTTTTTAAATCAAAGAATTCTGTATTTAACAGAGAACAGGATCCCTGCTGATTAAGCATCCCTTCACAGTCACTTTAATGCAAGACTGAATACATAGACATACATAAAAATCCTGCAATTAATTATAGGGGGATGGGCTACCTACATAAGGAGGTAAGTTCTAAATTTGGCATTATATGTAATATAAGATTTTACAGAGTAATTTAAATTAATGCAGTACTATAGTATTTATGCCACAGTGAAGCCTCTGAGATGCAACAAATAATGTATAAAAGCAGTATAGTTATTACTAGTGTTTGTTTCCATAGTGGTCTACGTTAAACCAATCACTATTATTAAAACTACTACAGTATTGGGAAACAGGCATTACTGGTTGACAACTTTTTATGAGCATTACTGAGCAGTCTTAAATTAAATAGAAGCAGAAATATATTTGTCATAATACAATTTCAGTTTTCAAAAAATCTGGAACCAATTAACTTTGGGAAAGTTTCAAGAAGGCCACCCAGTAATAAACACAAAATAATTTGTGTCTGCTGTCTTGTTTGTGATAATTTTTTTTATTGCTACCTCAGTTTCAGATGTCAGAGTAATGACTTCCACATTCCGATTAAAACGGGAATTGATGCCATATGTAAAACATGTTCGTATGCATCAAAATCAAAATAAGTTCTCCTTTTTAACTTGTTATACAGTGATGTTTATAAAGCCTAACATTTTGACCGTACATAGAAGATTTTTTTTTTAATATTGGTATTATCCAAACAATTGAACTTCTACTTATCACTGCCCTGAAGCAATAAAACAATAATGTAATCACTCTTAATTAAATCTTTCTAGAGAAAAAAAATTAAGTAACCCCTTCAATGCTACAATAGCCAGCATCTCCCTGGCTGTTTCATTTCCAGCAATAAAGATAGTGCATACATTTTATTCTAATTAAACAAAACAACTATTTAACACTTTTATGGAGTCTTGTAGGCTAGGATCTGTAAGTAACAATAATCTCAATACATTGCTTTAACTGGGATTTAAGAAGCCAAATTTGTTTTGTTTTTTTAAAAACGAGACCACTCTTCCAAAATCACAAGGGAAGTATATAGAGGAATCAGAAACAGGATACAGATTTCCTCACTCCTTCATTATACTTGTACGACATACTTAGTTCCCAGCAGAGCTGACAGTGGCACCTACAAGTAAGGCTGTCCACTTTCAACTGTAGACCGTATCTTCAGTTGCATCTGATGTTGTCAGATTATAATAGCTTATGCTGAAGTTTTCCATACCGGATAGCTGCCTTGCATCACATTTTTTTGTTGTTATTTAATAGTTTCAAACAGAAAAAGAACCCAGCTGTTTCACACTGCTACCTTAGGGGAAATGTACAACGTTCAATGGTGTTTCAAATTCTTCCAAACCGCACTTGAAAAGTTCCGTCGTGGTGTGGAACACCTACATTCGGATTAACTTTAAGTTCTAAAATATCAGCGTACGCTCCGTTGAGGTTTGCTAGAGATGGAAAGAGTTTTGTGGCTACTCTCTACAGGGCATGCTCCTCCCCAAAAAACCCCAGAGTTCATTAAGCATACACTCCCGGAAGTAGCTAAGCAAGCCTTTCTCTGCTTTGGCTTTTGCTGGCTCCTAGGGCCACCAAGGCACAGAACAAAGGAACAATCTCTTAAGTCCTCTGTTGTTCTCCTCCTGCTGGCACTGAAGCAGCATAAAATTGAAAGTGAAAAAAGCAACAATCTTAAACTCGAGTGCAGCAGGGTGACTATTGTAAAAGGAATAGGACAGGTTGGAAAAGGATGAAGCAGAAAGAGCAAATGGGGTACAAAACAAGCTGGTGTGCAGAGGAAAAACAAGTGTGTAAGGAAAAAAACAGACGGACACAGATAAAAAGGCACCAATGAGAGATACGCTCTCAGGGGAGAGGGAAGGGAGTCTGCAGCCCCTCAAAACACTTCCCTCCTAAATGTGGAATAGAACTAAAGATATTTCACTCTGTAACATGCACATATTTAAATATTGATTACACAGTGCTTGTATGTAGTTTTACATTGATATTAATATCAGTCAAATTTATATAACATAAAATAGTCTATTTATGATTCTTTTAGTGCATCCAGGTTCAGATACAGCTACAATTGCTACTTATGCCCAGTGTAAAAGATGCTTCAAATAGCATCTTCAACTAGAGATGCACCAATATATCGGTCCATACCGGATCGTCACCAATAAAAGGAAAATTGACATTATTGGCAACTGGCTTTTTTCGCCAATGTAGCTAATAACGTCACCAATAAATGTTGTTTTCATACACGCGTGCAGCCAGGAACACAGCCCAGCAGCGACGAGAGCAGCATCTGGCTGGCAAGTCTGGGGGCAAAGGACCATGGGGAGGGGGGGTAGATCAAGGTAAGGGAGGAACTGGGGTTGGGGCAGGGGCTGTCCAGCTGGGGTGGGGCACAAGACGGAGCCATGGGCAGCTCATCCAGGGAGCACAGAGTGAGAAGGGTGCAGCTCCCACTGCAGCGCGCACACCCATGCTCTCAAAAGGTAAAGCTACCACACACCTTAAGTGTAAGATACACATGCTGTAGCTCACAAGGTTCTGCTTTCACATCAACCATATGTGAAAACACACTACAGATCATGCAAAACTATCTTAATGCATGCCCAAGAGGACTGAACTGAAGCTAAATGCACAGCCTTAAGTTTTTAGTTTCCTAACTGTTGAGAGCTTTAATTTGTAATCTTGGCTTTCTTTGCATTTTTTCTATGAAATATAAAAAACTCTATAAGCAGGATGCAACCTAAGATGCAAACATATTGTGTCTCCATCACTTTCTGAATCCTACTCATACCACTGGCCAGACCCAGTAGTACAAAAATTCGTAAGTATGTCTGCCTGAAACTTGCATTAGCTCAAGTAGCAGACCCTTCTTTTGGTAGTTCATGCCAAAACCTGGCAAAACTCAGAGCCACGAGTGCCAAAGCACTGCAGAAGCCACCAATGCCAAAATCCCTTTCTTGCTAGACCACAGCTACAGGAGCACATCCAAAACATGTCGCAGAGGGATAGCAACTGCCCACAAAAGTTGGTCAAAGTTTTGGATGCTGGAAAAGGAAAAGAAGCCACAGTGAGTAACAACAAGCCTGTTATTACTGTTACCTCTGAGTTTTTGTCACTATTCTCTACCATGGTGCGCACACAAAAATATCATGAGGTTTCCATTCCCCTTGCATACATGCCCCTCTGAGTTGAAGGGGGCGCAAGCAGAGTTTCACAACCAAAAATGCTAGGGAAGCAGCTACAGACTTCTGTAGACATCTGTGGATTGTGATCAGCTATGCCACAACGTATTGTGGCACAGTCCATCATACTCCACAGAAGACATGCATTTCCATTCTCAAGTGTGAGAGAAAAAAAAGTCAGGATGTCAGGTCTCAGAGTTTGCAAAAACTAAAATAAATATAAACTAACCGACAGAGCATCTTTTTCATTCAAACCAACAAGTTTTGTATAGATGCACCCAGGATTCACTGCAGGCAGTCCTGGACTCCAATGTTTTGAGTTACAACATTTTGCACTTACAACGTATGAAATGTATACATTGACACCCTGTTTCAACTTTCTGGTGTCAGTTTTGACTTTACAACGCTTGATCTGACACGACACCATGCCAGCAAACAAGTTCGCCGCATCGCTCATCTCCCTGGAGAATATCTGTCCAAACTTCCTTGGACACTTTCTTTAAGACAGCAGACGAGACTCCAGGAAAACCTGCAGCCAGAACTCCAGAGAAGACTCCAGCCAAGGACCCGTCAAAAAGTCCAACCAAGAGCTTTTCAAAAAGTCCAGCAAAGTCACCTCAAAGAAGTCCTTCCAAATCAATACAATTGCTATTTACCATATAAATACATTCATGTAGCTATATTACTCATCTATAATTGATGAAGTACAAAATTCTGGGTTATTTTTGGTGAAAACAGGGTATCAAACCTTGGTTCAAGAGGCAATCCCCCATTTATAACATTGTTTCCTATGGGTTCCGAGTTACATTTTAACTTAAGATGCGGTTTTCAGGAACCAATTGTGTCACAAGTCCAAGGACTGCCTGTATTCTATTTATAAACGTTTCCATTGTAAGGCTTTCTCATATTAACCTATAACAAAATGCAATTGTGGTGAACAGGAGTAAGGGTTAATTTGTGTTTAGTGGTTTTTGTTTGTTGATTTGAAGGGAAGTAGGGAGGGAGAGAAGGGGGCCAAGACCTAGAGAGAGCTTGGTAGATTCCATGGTTGTGGAAAATACTTCACAGCCCAGTAAAAAAGGCCAAGGTAGCTCCTGGCTGAGGATAGGGCACAAAGGTGTTGGAAAATCTGATGTTAGACCTCTACAGACTGAAAAAATCTACTGGGATAATAATCTGAAAGTTTGCAATATGCCTACATGGTATGAAAGTGCCCTGAAGAATTTTTTTTTTTATATTGTATATAGTTATCAGAGACACTGGATATATTTTGTGTGTATTCTGTACATTTAAGAATAGCTCTAGGTTTTAGATTTTAGAACAATGTTTTGGGTATTGCTGAAAAAAATAGTTCAAGACCATAAAATGCCACAAAAAAGCCAAACAAGCCAGCATTTTGTCTATATTTCATTTACTGGCAGAACTGTCCTTGAGAACATTAAGTAATGACATCTTAGGTGTAACAAATGTGGTGAGATAACTGAAACAAAACAACAGAAAAGACCAATAATTAGTTTACAAATGGACAATTTTCATGTAGTTCACCAAATCAGACAGTAAAGTATCATGGATAGGGTGAAGAGACTGCCACTAAAAACAGTGGTCCTTAAAACTAACAGCACTCATGTTGTATCAGTGAAACAGAACTGCATTTTGCAATACATCCAATGTGGGAATGGAGTATTGATTGTTCAATAATGATCTTGCTTACCAACTGACCCACAATATGAAAGCATATTCCCATAAGCCCTTTCCCATCTTATTATAGACAAAACTGGCAGCAATTCCTACAGTTAAGATTGCCTAATATTGCTTATAATAGTCCTGTTTTCAGTCAGCTGTAACGTTGCCAAACCCAAAATACTCAGGTTGTTGCTCTGCCCCCATGCTCACCCATCACTCCTGCCCTCATTCCTCTGCCTTGGAAATATATTTTATATGGGAAATGATGCAAGATGGCATAAACCCAAAAGATTCAGAACAGTAGGCCTCAACGTAAAGATGTTCCTGGATTCAGAGTTTGCAATTAAATGTAATTTTAGGGGTTTTGACTGAATAGTATATCTAGTTCATTAACATTCTTAAAACTGTCTAACTTAACTTCAACAAAAAACAATTCCAGGATTTCACCCATCAGAAAGGCTCTTCTATCTACTCTACTATCAATTTGTCAAGAAAACATGGTCAGACAAGACCAACCATTCTAACTTGTTCAAAGAAACAGTAAGAAAAAGAGACCATAGAGTTTGACAGGTAAAGCATCCATCTCCACCAAAAAATAAAAAAATGTTTCATTTACAAGGGGAGACTGCATCAGATTTCCCAACATGTTTGGGTTGTAAGCTCTGTGCTTTCCTGCATCGCTTTCTGCCCAAAAGCCCTTTTTTGAAGTTTCAGCTGATCAAGAATAATTTCTGTAATAAGGTTATTAAAAAAGTCTTACCACTGTACAAGAACACCAACTATCGAAACACTTCACACACTAGTCTACTAGATGAGTTCACTAACAAAAACCCAAAATCTTCAGGGGCCTGAACTTGAGCTTCAGCTTACATTTACAATAAGTGCAGCAGTTTAAAAATCAGAACAATCATTCTTGTTTAAAAATCAAAACAGTTGAGGAAGGCAGGTTTCACAGTTTGGGCAAAACTCAGCAGCTGAGGGAAGGGAAGAGAAGGAAGTGGACATTCTTTCTTTCCTTCACAGTTTCTATGCTTTGATCTTCCTTTTACCTCTCCCATTTTGTACTTTCTTTGTCCTTGCTTTACTATTCTCATCCTCTCCCCTCCCTTCATTACCTGTCAATCTTATTTTCCTCCTTTACCATCATGTAGATGCAGAACAGCATTTAACTACAGAGGCAATAAGCATTTGTCTTCCATTGGAATCCCCATCACTAATACTTACCACTACTTTATCTTGCTTGTAATTCCTGTACAGAATGGAGAAATAAATATGGATACCAAACCCTTTCAGGATTAGTAACTATCTGCCCCAATGTGTAGTACAGCTGAACTGCTCGTAGTTCACAGTAGTGCCCAGAATCTCATGTTCTGCATACAAGCATCCAGCCTAATTTGGAAGAGGTGCGACCCAAAGGAGGTGCTCGGAGAGACATTATGGTATACAGGATAACAACACTTTAAAACAGATTTGGATTGTTCTTTTATAAATAAACACTAGCAAAATGCCTGTCATGAATGACCGGGGGAGGGGCAGAGTGGAGACAGAGACCTGCATCTGCCTAGCACCCTCCCCCCCCGCTTCAAGTCTAGCCCCAATCCCCCACTCCTGCCGCCACTCTGGGTCCTTCCCTGCTGTCCCTCCCCCGCACTGCTGTTCTGCTTTGTGCCCCACTCCCCCTGTTGCTCTGGGTCAGCCCCACTCCACCCCCATCCCCACGCTGCTCTGCATGCAGGACGCATGGCATGTGGCCGTAGCACATGGAATGGCCACGGCAAGCGAAGAGCTCAACAGCTCCGTGCTGCGGGGAGCGGCCCCAGGGTGTGGCGCAGGTGTGGCACGTGGCCGTGGAGGGGATGGCACAGACCATGGCATAGGGGGTGACCATGGCCAGGGGAGCACCCATGGCTGCAACCACATGGTGGTGAGAGTGGTGCAGGGGGGTGTGGCATGTGACCCTGGGGCATGGCGCAGGGAGCAGCCACAGCAGGGGGACACGGGGAAAGCCCATCAACTGCAGCTGCATGGCTTGGGCAGCATCCCCAGAGTGTGTTGCGGGAGTGCATGGTGCACAGCCACAGGGCATGCCTTGGGCAGTGGCCCCTGGATGTGGCATGGGACGCATGGGGGGGCGTGGTGCATGGCTGTGCAAGGGGGGCATGGCACGGAACTGCAGGGCATGGCACAGGATGCAGCCATGGCACAGGGGCACAGGAAATGCCTGCTGGCTGTGACCACGTGGTGTGGGCAGTGACCCCAGGGTGTGGCATGGTGCATGCAGGGGGTGTGGTACATAGCCACAGGGCATGGGGAGCACCTGCAGGCTGTGCCTGCGTGGCATGGAGAGAGGTCCCAGGGTGTGGCACAGGACACATGGGGGGGCATGAATGACATGTGGGGGGGGTGGCAGCACGTGGATGGGGTGTTCCACACAGGCATGCAGGCGGGGTGGCACACAGCCGCACAGTGTGCCGAGTGGCCCCAGGGTGTGGTGGCGTGGTGTGGTGCAGCATGCCACACAAGCATGCTGGGGGCATAAAGCCACAGGACGCAGCACAGGGGGCCACCACAGCACAGGAAGCACTCGCCAGCTGCAGCTGTGTGGCACAGGAAGTCGCCCCAAGGTTTAATGCATAGAGGGGTATGGTGCTTGGCTGTGGAGGGGCATGGTGCAGGGTTGCAGGGGGTGGCACACTGCTGAGGGGTGCAGCATGAGGAACAGCTGTGATGCAGGGGGAGCACCTGCCAACTGTGTGGTATGGGGTGCAGCTCTGGGGTGTAGTGTAGGGTATGCATGGAGAGCACGCCCCACCCTGCCCCATAGCCAGCGGATACTCCTGGGCCCTCATAATGGCTCCCTGCATGGGGGCACACAAGCCCACCCCCCCACACACACACACCCAGCGCGCCTTGTGGCCGCAGCTGACAGTCACTCCCCGCACGACCCAGCCTCCACAGCCACAGCCAACGGGTGATCCACGTGGGGGGAGGTGTGCAGACACAGGGGGCTTGCCCCACCCCACAGCCACATCCTGCAGCTGGTGGACACTCCCGCAGTTATGTG
>NW_017729032.1:13736022-13743318 GCF_001723915.1 Gavialis gangeticus | reverse complement strand
ACAGTCACTCCCCGCACAACCCAGCCTCCACAGCCACAGCCAACGGGTGATCCACGTGGGGGGAGGTGTGCAGACACAGGGGGCTTGCCCCACCCCACAGCCACATCCTGCAGCTGGTGGACACTCCCGCAGTTGTGTGCCACACATCCCCTGTGCCCAATGCACACTGCAGCCATCAGCCACGGTACAAGCGTGGAGAAGCGGATGTGGGGGGATGCGCCCCACCCTGATGCCACATGCTGCAGTCCATGTGCCCCCATGCCAGCTCCCCATGCGCCCCACCTCCCTGCACACCCCACAGTCACAGTTTGTGCTGGCAAGCAATCCCCACACCAAAGGACACAGAACATGGCCACAGGGTGCACCCCGTGGCCATGTGCTGCAGCTGGAGGGCGCTTCCTGTGCACCCCGCACCCGCTCCCTGTGCGGCACCCTCTGGCTACACCCCACCTCCCTTAGGGCCGCAAGCCGTGTCCCTCCTCCCATCTCCCCCAAGCGGCAGAGCACAGCCTGGCCCCCACCGTCTCTGCCTATGTATCTGTCTGTAAGACTCTGGGTGGCGCATTACAGAGAGCGTTCCGGCCTGGAGCATTACAGATAGACAGACACACAGCTGGAAGTGCTACTGCTTTAATTATATTACAGTATATACTCACCTAGTTTATCAAGCTCACCACTTCCACTGTCTGAAAGCTCTCTGGGAGAAAACAAGACATCACCTGACCTATCACTGGCTCCCCCATAAAAATTTGGTGAAAATAATAGATGTCACTACCCTTCGTTGTGACACCTCAAAGGAAAAACAGTGGCATGACAAAAGCTAGTAATAGACTCTGCCACTTTATTGTGGCAGACATCATTTAGCTCTGGTGGGAGAGCACCAGTTCCCCACCCAACCAGACCCACTCCTGGTGATCCCAGGAGCAAAACTGGGTGAACAGAAAATGCCACCTGCTCCCCAGCTTCTGGACCTATTCCCCCCATGGTGGTTAGCAAGGCAATCCCTGCAGGGGATTTGTCCTTTTTTGTCTGCAAGCACAGAGGAAGGAACTCCTATGAGTTACTCCAAGTCCGATGAGAGTACAGGAGTTCGAGTAGTTCATAGGAGTTCCACCGTCCCTGCTTGCAGACACATGCCCTGGGTCTGGGCACAAATACATGCATTGGGGGTTGCCTTAAGCATGTGCCTGCAAGCAGGGAGAACTCCCATGGGAACTCCCTGCTCCTTCCTTGCAGATGCCCTCAGGATTCCCTGCTCCTTTTTATACACTGCTCTGTGCTGTCGATTCACAGTATATGAAGAAATGAACTTGGCTATGTACAGAAATTTGGGGAGGTTAAATTGGGTGCAAAATGGCCTCCAGGTTTAAACTTTGCTCATCCCGGTTCCAAGCTTACACTTACAGACCCAGTCTCAGTGACCAGCAACAACTTTAAAGCTAAACCTGTACAGAAGTTACACACACACAAACTGGTCTATAAATTGCAGAACGCAGTTTAAGATAAACATGGATCTATGTAGTACCAGACTTATTTGATTTAGGTGAAACTGGTGCACAGAAGTTCTGTTCACTTGGCCTGCACAGCCGCAGGGCTGGGAAAACCCAGCCACTGGCCCCAGCCCCAAGGCTGCTCCTTTCACTCCACCCTTCCCCCACACTGATCTATTTTTCACCCCCCACCAGCCAGCCCTCTCAACCCCCATCCAACAAGCCACTGCAGGTGCAGCCACTTTTATCAGCATTCACCACTGCCAGAGCCAAGCAAATAAATCCCAGTGGGGGGAGGGATGAAAATGTAAGGTTTGCTGTGGGGGACCCCAACCCCATCTACGGGTCACACCTGCCGCCCTAACCCACCCCTCACAGATCATGCCTGCCCCCTACCCCATTGGCAAGTCACACCTGTCCCCACCCCTCAATGGGTCACGCCTGCCCCCATATCCCTACACAGGTCATGCCTGCCCCCTCTACCCCACCCACAGGTCACATCTCCCCTCCCACCTCCCCAATCTTGGCTTACCTGATATTGGGCAGCAATTTTCAATCAATTTAACCACACCTAACACCCCTGGATATCTGTAATTAGCTCTTTGAGTTCACAAAAATTGTGCTCTACATACACCTTATTTAGTTAGACTATAAAGTGCATATGTACCCTGCCTTCCACAAGGCTCATCAGGACAGCAGTAACTGAGCCACTCTGATGCTGCTGTGTGGATGGAGAAAGATCCTTCAGCAATGGAATAAGTATCCCCCCATAGTCACACATCGTACTCTAGTATAAGACTAGCTGCAGGAATCACTTGTTGCAATAGCTGAGTAATGCAAGGCAAACCATGGCTAACGACTGCAAAATCTATATGGCTTCTCAAAACTAAACCATATGAAGGAAAGCTGTAGAAAGACATAGAAGTCATGTCTTCTGTGAGTCCTAAAAATGTCTGTTTCTCCCATGAAGAAGATTGGGTCACAAAAGATTCTATTGGCAATCACCTCTTTATATAATAAATATTTTTTTCTGTGAGAGTTTATTCATGCTGTCTTTCAGAAGAAGGATCTGGTCTTAAAAGAAACTGGAAGTGCAATACTTCAAAAAAATACTTGCGAGTGAAAAGATATATTAAAAAAATGTTATATGATAAAAAGAGCAAAGTGCTTTATATCTCCATTTTGAATTTTCATTTTTAAATTTTCCCATTTTGTAAAAGTGCAGTATTGTTTCAAGAGTAATTTTTACTTTTGTTACAGATAACATTTAAAAATTACAATTTCTCCTAAACAAAGTTCCCTGATAAGAGATCAGTCTTAAAGACTTTTTCCTTTCACTTTTTCAACACCAATACTGTTTACTAGTTTCACTGTCTTCCATCAAGACTGACATTTACAAGCTGCCCTCAAGATTGTCCTCCTCCACGTTTCTAACCCTATTACAGGCATAAGGAGCATGTCACATAGACAAGATTCCAAATGCTCCCTCCTCCCTCTGAATACCAAACCAATGACTGTTTACACAATTAAAACTGGGTCTCAGCACTGTTTAAAGTCTACAGATCTTATGACAGCATCATGTAAAGAACTTAAACCTCCACGTGGTAAGATTTGCCAATTTACGCAAACTGATGGCTACACACCAGCACATCCATTACACGTGATTATCAACATAAGGAAAATACTTGGCTATTTAAAGAATCAAAAAGCCTTTGGAAAATATTTATGTGGCAGAAAACTCTTCTTCCTTAGAGTGAATGCTGAAATGTGTGCCTACAGTTATAATAATACAGTTTGTAATTTTTGTACATGAACACTCTGGACCACAAAACAAAAGAAAAAAATAAACTGTGAGTGAGCAGGGAGCTTTCTCTGAGAAAAGTTTACAAAGAAACTGTCTGCTTTTAGCTCCTTAACATGCAGTCTAAACAATTCGTTCACACAGAAGTGATACAAGTACATTTAATTCTCTCTGATTTTAAACAAACAAACTTGCTAGACTGTTTTAGCCTGAAACATTCACAGTAGTGCTAAAATTTAAACACTGCAATTATATACCAGTGCTTTATTGCTTTAAACTTTGAGACAGCAGGGACACAAGCAGTCTCTCAGCAGAAACTACTGCTATATCTAATGAACGCGACTGACCTTTAGAAAAATCTCAGAGTTGGATTCTTATCTTGCTGGAGTGATCTGACCCCAGCTGACTTCCTGCCACTTGGGTAGGGGGCTGGACCCGTTGATCTTGCAAGGTCCCTTCCAGCCCTAATGTCTATGAAATCTATGAATTGGTCCCTAGTGCAAAACTGCTAAAGACACTTAACAGTTTGAAGTGTTTTATTTAAATTAATATATTTTAAATGCAGAAAAAAATCAATACATTATTTTAAAATATGTAGCTGGGATTCATTTTCCTCCTATAATTACAACTCATGGTACTGGATCTACGTTATAAAAAGCTACAATCAGCAGAAAAGACTTATGTAAATCAATATTATCACATACCTTAGCAGTGCCTCCTTTAAATATTTTTTTGTTTTTATTCTAAAAACTTTGGAATAATTATTAAAAGGGTAATTAAAAATTATTAGATTACCTCAATGTACCCACATTGAGATAACCAATTTATAGGAATATCAGGACATAATTTCAGAAGTTTAAAAAATAATTACTAAAATGCAAACCACTATACAGAAATGATTTTATATATTGTACAAATATTTGTTTAGTGTTGCATTTTTATTATTTTGTATTTCTACCTTACTTTCTTATATAGTTCCCATTACTACAGAATCTGAATAACTCATAAGTTGGTAAAGTAAATAAGTATTTCTACGACAAGTTAGTCATTATTCTAAAATGGTATTTACACTCAAATTTAGAGTTTTTTACTGATATTTTTTCATTGCTGCATAATTAAAAGAATAATAATGAATTACTTTATTAAGAACTTTAATGAAGTTTTGGAACCCTAATGGACTTAGCATTATGTGGAAAGGACATCACTGCCCTACATGTGCATGTGAAAGTGGATATACTATGTAGATCAGGGTTGTCTAACTGGTACCCACAGGCCAAGTGGTTCATTTGTGGCCCGCAGGCCCCCACCCCACCACCATTGTCTCCACTGCTCCTCTTGCTGTGGCGGCTGGGTCTCTGAGACAAGGCAGCACAGTGAAAGGGAGCCTAGTGGGCTCATGCTGTCCCTGCAGCAGCAAGAGGGAATGGAGGAGGTCATGGCTTCTGCGCAGCAGGGGTCCTAGCGTGCAGGAATGGCATGGTATGCAACCCCCAGCCATTCAGAAGTTGGACAGCCCAGATAAAATTGAAACACGAATTAGGAGGTTTGGGTTTGAGAAAATAAGGTAATAAAATGAATGAAGAAGTTTAGCTAAATTAAAGGTCACAATCTGCTCAAACATAACTTGAAAAGAGAAAAAGTGCAACATATGAATTAAAAAAGAATCCCTTAGTAAAAAGTCACCAATTCTCTGCAATATCAAAGAAAGAAGGAAACCTGCTTTTGAAGAAGCAACTCGTAACACAAGATCTAGAAGGATTATAAAAGAAGAACCCAAGATACAATTGGGGGGGGGGGGGGAAAAGAGGGGAGAAAGGGCCCATACGATGTAATGAAGCAGTCCCTTGAGCTGAATGGGCAAATGAGAGAAGCAGGCAAGATCAGCATATAAAAATGTGAGCATAATAAGAAAGTGTCGTGTTTATCAACTTGGGTAAAGGAGCTACTTACACACACACACTTTTTTTATTTAAAAATAAATAAATAAATCCTGAATATCTGTAACCATTTGCTATCTTCAATTGCTTTAAATCATATTGAAGTCTACTCCTTCCTTAAAGTTCAGTCTCTATGGAAGGGTTTATTAGACAGGGTCCCAAATGTCCAGACTAACTAAAGGACGTTTGAATTGAGAGCATATCCCCCCTCCCACAAAACTGTCTCAATAGACACAACCTAGACAATCCATAGACTTCTGAGTACAAAAACATCTGTTTGCGTTCTTTTGTTTTGTTTTTAAATCTTAGACTCTCTTTTTCTTAATCTCAGAATTATACAGCTGGGTTAAATAATATAGGTATATTACTAAACTGATGTTTTTATAGCCTGCTCACAAGTATACCTGTGGAAAAAAACAGCAATGGAGTTCAGCTACCAGATCTAAACTATGTGAAATATGGAGAATTCAACTACTGCCTGCAGTCAACGATTTTAAAAGGTCAACATAACATTACTAAAAGTACTTAGACATGCAGGTAACAAACCTACTTAATCTAGACAGAGCTAGAAGAAAGTATTCAAATTCATTTCTCCATTATATTTAAGTAAGTTTAGAATCAGAGGAATTGGAACAGAAGATGTACATGAGACTGTCGACCAAAAGATCAACTGAAAAGAATCCCAAGGAAGTGCCTTTTGCTAAGTAACCACCTTGATGGTAGTGTTTAGAAGGTGTCACAACTGAAGTAATTTAAATACAGATTTGTCAAATTCAGGTATCTTGAAAAAAACATTCACTTCGAATTAACCCTGATACTACTTAACAAGCTAGTGTAAAAGTTGTTCCTAACAATGGGATTGAGAGAAAATGAGCTCCGTGATTATATCTGAAAGAGTCAAAGCCGCCATACTCAAAAGGATGCAAATACTTCAGAATTAGCCTAAGAATGTTGTACAGGCTCCATGATAAGTGAAATATTTCTTTTACTTTTCAGTTCTTGAAATATTTTCCTAGAGCCAAGAACACCCCAGCAACCTTTCCATCTATCTATACCTATAGTGTACATTCATACACAAATTAGAATTGCTGTTTACTTTAACGTTAGGTGCCCAAGACACTTCGAGAACCTGAACACCAACTTTCCTTTGGTATGAATTGTTCATGAGATCCTCAAGCATTCACACCTATAAAAAGCACCTACCTTGCTTTGGCATTTAGCGTTTTTCTGGAGGAAAACTAAGTACACAAATATCCAATCCATACGGAAACAAAATTCTGACTGGGCAACCGATAAGTACGACTTGCAGACAATGATATTTTTGCTAATCCCAGAAGTCTATGAGTAAATATTAACCTTCATTTGCTCAGTGGGAAAAAATATAAAGAGAGTAAAAGGCAATCAAAACTCATCGTAGAGATGATATCTTTTATTAGACCAACAAGATTTTTGCAACAACAACAAAAAAATCCTTTAACTGCAAGCTTTCAGGCACAAACACCCTTCATCAGGCACTGGAGAAAAGACTGTAAAAGTTCTCCTGGGTAGAAGTGAAAGTTCATATTTCATATAAAGACAGTAAACACATTTCAAAATCAAATGTTGTACCAAGCTTGTAAAGCGTTACATGGAAAAATTCAAAATGGCAAAGCAGCCTTGTATAAAAGGCAAGAGACAAAGTATTAAATGTTTTCCCTGGCTCCTGCCAAACTTCCTGCTCTGAAGTGATGGATGAGGTTTCCTTGCGCTAACATGCCAAAGCTAATTAGTCATGTCAATCCACAAGAACACCAGCTGCCAGGATCTAACTTTATTACTGTATGATTTAAAAAGTGAAGACACAAGAAATGTTTATGTTCATGTGACACATGATTTTGAAACTTGCCTTTAAAGTTTTACTTCACTGATTAGTAACAATGACTTTAAAAGTTTCAACGTTTTAAAAAACATCAGAGTGATATAATCTATAATTTGATCATGTTCAGGATTCTGTTAATAAAACTATTTCAGACAATTCCCCACTCAAAAGAAACAAGGAGTTGAATCTATTTCTCCTTTTATAAACAGT
>NW_017729032.1:13721428-13731022 GCF_001723915.1 Gavialis gangeticus | reverse complement strand
GCAATTCAACCACCAACCCACTCATGTAGACAATACAGCTTCTGTAATTTTTATATTTACAAGTAGTAATTTAACTCAATATTGCCTCATTTGCCAAACAGCCCATTCCACAAAACTTAGTATGTATAAAATACATTTAGAGAATTAATTTTGCACACCAAAATATAAGTCTTCAGCCAGCCTTTATCAGCTAGTTAAAGCATGCCTGGCCCTGATTGATTTAAAAGATGCATTTGATTTTCAAGCTAGGAATTTGGAAATGCCATTTATACATTTCCTTGCAAATTCAACACAACAAACTTTCATAAATCAGTCAAGGACAAATAAATCAGTCAAAGACAAATACAGTTTTTTCCATTTGCACATCTTGGACATAGCTCTGTGGAATAAGTATTTTCACTGTGCAGTAAGAGGAACTGCTTTTTCTGAAAGTCCAACTTATAAAATCTTTCACATTTCTTCAAGTTAGTCATAAAAATTCCACTCCAGTAACTTTTGTGGTAGGCTCAGACAACGTCTAACCTACTCAGAAATGAAGATTGTTTTCTTACTACAAACTGCATGGGTTGGGGGAGAAGTTTGTTTGTTGTTGTTGTTTTTTGGATAACTACCTTTTCACTTGATCAATTTCTTGCATATAGGTAGGAGACAAACCCTAATCAGTTCAAAAGCGCTTTTTTTATACATCATTGTGAATTCCTAGTCATCTCACATAAATATACTGAAATGGGTTAGGCCTAGAAGAATGTGCTTTTTTTGTGTGTCCAAGCAACATTATTTTCCTCCTTCAAATCCCTATCCAAAACTCCCTTTTCGATCAATTTTTCATCATTAATACTTGAACTGGAGCTTTTAATTTCTTCATTACCATTCGATTA
The DNA here is from genome assembly GCF_001723915.1 of Gavialis gangeticus. NCBI lineage: Eukaryota > Metazoa > Chordata > Crocodylia > Gavialidae > Gavialis > Gavialis gangeticus. The sequence continues at coordinate 13,730,144 of NW_017729032.1, read as the reverse complement.
CTTATTGAAAGATAGAGAAGTTTAAAGCTACACAAATCATTCACTGAAAGACCTAAATCTCTCTTTTTTTAAGTAAAGGGTAATACCTTTTTTTAAGCAGAGGGCAAAATGCTGGCGTGCATCTATAGATGCTTCTCAAGCAAATCCCAGGACATCGTTCTCCTGTTGTACTCAACCTTGGTGAGGCCGCAGCTGGAGTACTGCATCCATTTTTGGCCTCCATAATTCAAAAAGGACGTGGAGAAGCATGAGAGAGTCCAGAGGAGAGCCACACACATGATCAGAGGTCAGGAAAACAGACCTTATGATAAGAGGCTGAGAGCTATGGGACTCTTCAGCCTGGAAAAGCACAGGCTACGGGGTGATCTGATGGCTGCCTATAAGTTTATCAGGGGTGCTCACCAGGATCTGGGGGAACATTTGTTCACCAGAGCACCCCAAAGGATGACAAGGTTAAACAGTCACAAACTCCTCCAGGACCATTTCACGCTGGACATAAAGAAGAACTTTACTGTCCGAACACCAAGGTCTGGAATAGCCTGCTGCCGGAGGTGGTTCAAGCACCTACCTTGAATGCCTTCAAGAGACAATTGGATGTTTATCTTCCTGGGATCCTATGACCCCTGCTGACTTCCTGCCCCTGGGACAGGGGGCTGAACTCTATGATCTTCTGAGGACCCTTCCACCCCTAATGTCTATGAAATCTTATGATTTGAAATAACACTTTAGTCCTTTGTTGAGACCTAAAATCCACAACTATGGCACTCCTTCCCATTTTCTAAAGGCAGCAGAGATAGATACAGCTAATATTAAGGGCTAAAATGCAAGACTATGAATGTTATTGCAATCTTTCTATTTTTAAAGTGTTCATGTCATTTTAATGTTGAGTGTCTCAGTTTACCTGTAAGGCTAGTTAAGAGAACTGTCTAGGTGGGCGATGAAATAAAACAGACCTCTGGCATCAGTGAACACCTGAACAGCTTTGTTGGCAATCAATAAACCAGGATTGATGGTGACACCAAGGAGGATCCAGGGAAGCTGAAGGAGATAAGCATAGCAGGACAGTTTGAACAAGCAGAGATCTAGCTGGTGGGAATCAGTCTGAAGATATGCCAGCAGAACAGCTTTCCAGGCTCCTGGCTGTTTGGACTGGAGAAGGAACAACTGAGTAGCTTTTATGAAACGCTCTCTCAGGTCTTCCATACTGAGAGGTTAAGTGTCCTTTTCATTTTATGTAGAAGACTTAAACACCAAAACAAATTTTTATTTAAAAAACAAACAAACAAACAAACAAACAATTCTATGTTTTTTGCCTCTTTTTAACCCATGGCTTCATCAGGTAGGCTAGGGACAGAAGTTACACAGAAACCAATTCAGTGATCAGAAACCATTTTAAAACTGTAGCAGAACAGAAGTTCAGTGCACTTTAACCCACTTTCAAAATGGCTGAAGCCAGTTTAAGATAAACCTGAGTGGACACAGTATTAGACTTAACTGATTTAGGTCAAATCGGTTTATGGAACTTCTGTCCCAGACCCCTTCAAGTTAAAATCACAGTCCCCCACCATCCCAGGATGCTTTGCAGCCCTGGGCTGTGCTGTCTGCTCCAGCAGAGCAGGGTTGGCCCCACTCCTCTGCCCCCTAACCAGAGCACTATCACTGCTCCAGCATGGACTGCTTCGCCCTTGCCAGGCTTGCCCCAGCTGCTGTCTTGTGTGGGGTGGGAGGGTTTTCATAGATTTCATAGACATTCGGGCTGCAAAGGACCTCGGAAGATTATCGAGTCCAGCTCCCCCCCCCACAGGGCAGGAAGTCAGCTGGGGTTAAATCCCCCCCCTAGTTCTGGACCCCAGCTGGGGTTTGCCATGGAACAGGGGACAGCCTCTGCCATGCTTTTGCCCCCCCCACTCCCCACTCAAGGGGAAGGAAAGAGGGAAACCCTTGCCAAGGTTTTCACCCTCACTCAAGCCCTGGCCCAGGGCTGGCATGCTGAGGTGCAGGGCTGTTTAAGCCCCGCTCTTTCCCCACCTGAGCAAGCAAGCCTCGCTGGGGAGTGGTCACACCCCCACTCCAATAGCAAAAATAGCAAGGGGGGGGGCGGAGAGGCAAAAGCCTAACCCCCTCCCTCCCTGCCTCAGCCTGAGCCTGTGAGCTCCTAAGCTCTCTACACAAACAGGAGGCAGAGGCCTGGTAGGGGCTGCCCCCCTCTACACCCCCCCCCATAGATCTGGGCGGCAATCCCAGGCAGCCAGGAAGGGGGTTTAAGCCCCCTCCCTCCCCACCTCCGCCTGCAAGTCCCTAGCCAGGGCATGGCCAAGCCCCCTGTTCTTCACTCAAGTGGGGGGCAAAACTCTAGCAGGGACTGCCCCCCTCTCGAGTGGGTAGCAGGGGACAGAAGCTTAGCAGGGGCAGTCTTCCCAGACAGACCAGGGCTGGGGTCCCATACAGGCCTAGAAGGGGGTACCTCAGAGTGCTAGCCCCAGGCTGGGGTCTGCCCAGGCACCTCACTCTGCTCAAGCTGGTGGACAAAAGCCTGACAAGGGCTGCCCACCACCACCAATGTATAGACCCTGGCTGGGTTCCTATATGGGACTGGAAGGGGGTTTAAAATGTCCTCCCAGCTTACCTCAGTGTGCAAGCCCTGGGCTGAGACACGGCCCCAGTCCCTGCTCTCTGCTCAAAAGGGGGGGAGGGGTGAGGACCAAAGGCCTGGCAGAGGCTGCCCCGCCTCACCCCACTACCAACTGACCCTGGCTGGGGTCCCCGAAGGTCAAGGATGGGGTTTAAACTCCCCCTCCCTGCCTCTCAGCATGGTGAGCTGGGCTGGGAGCACAAAATGGGGGATAAGCGTGACAGGAGGGGAAGGGGGCACCAGACAGACCTGGGCTGGGAGGAGTGTTTGAAGTCCCACTCCCCCTGGCCTCAGTATGCTGGTGCCAGGTTAGGACTTGGCCATGCCCCCTCCTCTTGAGCAGGGAGGAGGGGAAAGCCTTGTAGGGCTGCTCTCCTGCCTTTCTTCTCATAGTAGCTGGGAGGTGTGCTCTAGCACCCAGCAACTTCTGGTCTGAGCCACTGCAGGCATGTGGCTGCATTTCCAGAATCAAAATGAATGCCTGTTCACTTGCTTTTCAGTTCAATCTATGCAGTTTAGACTAAGCTGCAAAGATTGAATCGATTCAGCGTTTGGCTTTTGGACTGTCTGTACTTAGCCCTTGGGACCACAGTACTGAACACTGCTACACATCCCTTCAGCAATTCAAGATACCACAAACGTAATTCTGTTCTCCACACTGACTTCCTATATAAGAGGCAAGTTCAGGGCCCCAGATCCTATCTTCAAGGCAGGCAGTGAGCATAGCATATCCAAAAAGTGGTTATTACATTACTCATAAGAAATTGCATCATCATAATTGTTGAACACCCAGGGGGGCTGCACAGTATAAATTAAGGTAAGGAAGCAGACCAAAACTATTGATTTAATCTCTGCTCTCGTCCCCTAAATATCTCACTAATCTGAAGGAAAATCTTACCACTGTGTGTGGTTGTGGTTGCATATATGGGGAAATTAAAAAACAAAGCAAAACACACAAGTGCTTTGCTTGGGTCCAAGAAAAAAATAGCATTCATTAGTACTTCAGACAACAACAGTGCAAATGTGGTAGGTATCTTCACCTATGCTTGCACACCATCCTCACTCTGACACAAAAAGTTTGCTGTTGACTACACTGTTTCCCTGCCAAACCTACTAGGGCTAAAAACAAACCATGTATGAGGCCCCTAGCAGACTCAGCAAAATAATTCTTCTCTAATTGGTACAGCAACCAAAAATCTAAGGAAGTGTTCAGTATCCACCTGAATACTTCTCCGTGATATATTATTTCATTTAAATGTCAAACACACACATTTATTGTATATTTTATGCTTCATCAATTAAGTGGAAAACAGACAAAAGTACATCTCTGTGTAACAATTAGTGTTCATTGAATGTTTCCGCTTCATTCCATCCTTGAAATACCCCTGGGATTCTAAAAAGAAACAGCCACATTAACAGACTTTCAAAAACTTTTCAAAATGTCATTTATAAATTTCTCTTGATATCAAAGAAAATGTCATGTTTCTAAACCATTCTGGAAAACTTGACCTATATTGAACACCAACCAATTGAATTAGTCACAGGAGTGACTTCCTGATGGCAAATTAGAAAAAACTAAACATAGTTCACTTTTAAGAAAAATGCTGTTAGAGAGTTACATTCAGTGAAAAGCCTACAAGAAAAAGTATTACAACAGTAAGAATGACAGAAAACCTCATTACACACTTATTGTACTTACGTGACTCCAAGACAAGTTTCCCATCTCCCCCCCTCCCCCCCAACACAGGGGTGGGGGAGGGGAACCTCATCTTTGATTTGAGTACAGGCCTGGCTCTGGCTCTGACCCAGGGGACAGATCACACAGCACAGGGTGGAGGCACAGGGGAGAGATCATACATCAGGACTTACCTAAATCAGGACAAGACAGGATTTTTTGCAGCCTGATTGCAACATGCAGAACCACTTTCACAGGAATTTCATGGCACCCCTCGCTGCTGAGTGGCCAAGATGCCCCAGAGGTCCCACTCCTCACCACTTATTAGCAGAGAGGACTGCTCTTCACGCAGCATTGCTCCCTGCTGCTGATTGGCAGAAAGGCAGGTTGAGGGGGCAGTCAGCACCTTGACTGCTCCGTCATGCCTCTGCCAACCAACACCTTCCCCCTTTCCCAGTGGCCTGCAAGGCCAGTCAACAGTGGCCATGAGAACTGCTAGCTCCCACTGGGGAGTCAGCATTTTATTTTAAGTTTTTATTCTTTTCAGGCAATTCTGCGGGAAATTGTGGCAAATGCCATTTTTCAGGGCATTTGCAGAAACCCCTGTTTTTCACTGTTTCCGTGAAAATTGTGAAAGCATGATTTAAGTAAGTCCCTAATTATTTAGCAGCAGGGAAGCTGCTGTGTCTCCAGCCATGAAGTGGGGTTAAGCCCAGGGCTAAAGCTGCAGCTTCTGGAGCTGTAGTCAGAACCACCACATAGGATAAGCAGTGGTGGAGATGGGGGAGGAAAAAGACATGAGGGCAAATGGCAAGGGGAGCAGACTACCTGACCCCTGCTACTACTGTTTCCACTTCTTGCTCCCTCTGCCACTGCTTTTCCCAACAGCCTCCCAGACTGCAACCTGCTTCAAAAGAGTTGAACATTATGTATATGCTGAGTCCTACATATATACAAACTCAAAGGTCCTTTTCATGCATGGCACTTGCCAGAATAAAGGCCTAAGACAGTGAGCCAGCAAAAATATTTTTTCTTCTCAACATACTAAAAATAATCAAAATGTTTATTTTTTTCTATTATAAATGTATATTATGCACTTCAAATAGTTATTTTTTATAATATTAGCATTTGCAATTTAACTATTACTTATAACAAAAGTTAATAAAGTTAATAAGTATTATGCATTAAGATATTTCAGATTACAAACAATATCACTAACTAAAGATTATCACTCAGTATCCAATAGCAGTTTGTACCTGGCATATATCACAGTACCATTTCACAACTGCCAATGAGTATAGGTGAATCGCTTTCTGTATTTATTTTCAAGCATATTCCTTCGTATTGTCTTGGGTATATATTCAGGCAAAGCAACATAAATTGTTGTTTAGGAGGAATATACACAAAGAGAAAACAACTCCATAAATACCCCAAAACCCTAGCTCTTATCTGAGCACAAAATACAATTCTCCTTTTTTATTTGGAAGCAGATAAAAATATTTTTTTCTGATTTATATCATCCAAAAGTTATCACATAATAGAATAAAATTTCTGATAAGATACTGTTAAACTAATATTATCGATGAAAGACAACGTTAGTCATTAGAAAAATGAGTGAAGTTTTCAGGACCTCAGCAAGCAAAATCCTCCAGAAGAACAATTTGTATTTTATATGACACTGTAGAGTAATGGTGGTTCTTTAAGATGCTCTCCATATACATCCCTTAAGCATACAATATATGAACCCCTTGAATACAAGACTGGAATCTTTTTGAACAGCAGTGTCCACTGGGCCAATGAGGATGTAAAACGACAGTATGGCCAAACCACCACGCTAAACCTCAAACAAGAAGATTCCATAGCAGCTGTCGAGTTCAGAGCCATGTCGATGGAATATGAGAAAATGACCATTTCAGTAATCAGTGGTTCTCAAGCTGGGGGCCACTTCTCTAGAAGTCACGAGATCTTTTTCATGGGAGTGGCAAGCACTTGTCAACTTTGTAACTATTTCACTAAACAACTCTTGATTTTGGATGGAGAAGCTAGGAGTTAAAATTATGGAAAAACAGTCAGAAGTGACCTCAGGAGATCATCTAGGCCAAAGAGGAAGTCAAGGGTCCCCTTTTAACTAATTCTAGACATATGTTTGTCTAACCTGCTTTTAAAAACCTCCCTGGATTGAAATTTTACAAACTTCTCTAGGCAATCTTTTCCAGTGCTTACCAACCCTTAGTTAGTGAAGTTATTTATCAGGTCAGTTACTAGGAAGTTCTTCGTAATATCAAACCTAAATTTTCCTTGTTGCAATTTGAGACCTTTTTGCCCTATCCTCTGCAGTCACTGAGCATAAGTCAATCACCATCCTCTTCTATTTACTTACATAACAACTGCAAGACAGTTAATGAAATTAGGAATCGGAGCTAGATGGCAATGCTAATGAGCAATGATTAGTTAATGCATTAACTGAATTGAAAGTAACTGCAAGACAAATTTAATCTGGAAGGATAAATGCTAAATAATATACTAGAAAGGATAAATGCTAAATAATATACTGGAAATTGCCTGAACTTTGGCAGAATTAGATTTAATACATGGAAGAAGAAACAAATTTACCCCTAATCATAGGGATCCTGATATGATCAGATCTGTTTTGAAATCTTTGTAGTGAAATAGCACCATCTCTGGATTTATTTTCATAGGCTACAAAATAGTCAGAATTATTTACAGAACTGTTTGGTCCTATGCAGGTAACCTCCTACACAAGTAGTAAAGTCAGAAGGTCAAAATTTCCCTTGTGCTTGAATGAGATTTTGGGGGAAAAAACCTGTTAAGAAACAATATTTGATAGAAATCTTGTTTAGGTCTACAAAGTCACTTTATCCTTATTAAAAAGGATAAAATATCATATGGAGGAAACCCTACCATTAAGGCCTGAATCTTGCTTCTTCTCTCTGGTTAAGTAATTCCAATTCAGAAAGCAGATTTCATAGATTTCATAGACATTAGGGCTGGAAGGGACCTCAGAAGATCTTCGAGTCCAGGCCCCCACCCAAAGGGCAGGAAGTCAGCTGGGGTCATAGGATCCCAGCACGATAAGCATCCGATTTGCTCTTGAAGGTGTTCAATGTAGGTGCTTGAACCACCTCCGATGGCAGGCTGTTCCAGGCCTTGGGGGCTCAGACAGTAAGAAATTCTTCCTTATGTCCAGCCTGAAACAGTCTTGTAGTAGTTTATGACCATTCGACCTTGTCGTCTCTTGGGGCGCTCTGGTTAACAAACGGTTCATTTAAAAGAGAAAATCTGCCTTTTTCAGCATTTTTCCACCGCAAAAGCAAAACCCAGATCCCTGATGATGACAGTAGTTCAAAGGTCAATGCCATTAGAAATGTAAAAAAATAACTCAAGCCCTGTGCAGGGGGGATCTCTCTGGAAGACACATGCATTAAACCTTCTGGAAATGTGAATACATTATGGTACAAAAATATAGGGCATTTTTGCACAGTGAATCTTTACTAAACTTAATGAAGTTTCAGATATTTTTAAAGACAATTAGTCCAAAATATGAGGGCTGGAAGCATTCAAAGGAAAAAGGCAACTCTCCAGGCTATCCACAGGAAGAAAGTGCCATTAGTTTGTCAGTTATATTTTGGTCTACTAAAAGTTTTTCTACTCCAGATCAGAATACCTTGAACCTCTGTAGAACAACTTCTGTCCACAGCAGTCAGCCAACCATCAACAGCTCTTAATGAAGAAATAGAAAATCAATTTCAGAAACTATGTTTGGCTTGGAAGCGTGACAGGTGGTTGGACTCTCAGAACAGATCTGAAAATGAAAATTGACACGGCAAAGCTGGAACTACAAGAATCCGCTGGGCTTGGTCTCATCTCACATTAAAAGGGACATTGGAGATTAGAGGAAATGGTAAAGTCATGTTTTGGCGACTGCTCTAGAGCAGGAAAGAATCCAACACAGACTTTGCTCATCCTTCGAGAAAAACTCAAGACTTTTTTGTTCTTACAGGTCCCCTCCCAAAAAAAAGGGAAAAAAAAATCTACATGAGCCACATACATCCCATTTTTAAATATTTGAGTTTAACCACATCCTTCTGAGACTATTTGAGTTAAAACACCCTTTCTGCCAAGCTGGTCTGCTAAAATCATTGTATTCTCTTGGTAGGTGTTCTAGTAGTAAAGCATCAATATTGCTCTCTCCTTCCCCCTCTATACACAATATGCTAAAAAGCAAAGGAAATAAGTAATGCAAGTACACAAGCTACTTTAACAATAATGCAACCACGTTCCACAGGAAAGCTAGCTGGACAATGAGGTTCTTGCATGTGTCTGACTATAAGAAGGATCCAAGTAGCAAATGGTGCTTATTCTTTGGTGAGGGAGTGGGGGGACAGGAC
>NW_017729032.1:13718697-13721209 GCF_001723915.1 Gavialis gangeticus | reverse complement strand
TGGGAGCTGAGCAGCACAGGACTAGGTGTGACAAGGGCATGCAAGTTTTAAGGTGCTCCAAAGGACACTGCTGGTTGAGATGTTAATCAAATGCATGTCCATCAAGAGTGGGATCCACATGGACAGATATCTGAAGCAGAAGAAATGATATATCACAGATAAACAATGAGTCAACCTGTAAAGAATCACTAAAGAAAGACAAGGCACCATCAAAGCCCTACACAGTGACAGATGTATTATTAGATTAATGTACATATTATGTATTAAATGGAAAAGAGAGGACTCAAGTCGATGACCCAGGGAGCCTCTTTCCATCCTCTTTAATTCCTAGGATATAAAAATCTAAGTATTACCAGGTAGCCTTGTAGGGAAATAAAGATGCTGCACGTAGACTATTTCATAACACGATAAACAACAAAAGGAAAAGGGAAACGTTATAAACAACTACATGGTCCTCATTTTAAGAGGCATCTCTCATTTAGTATACGAGACATACATCTATATACATACACATATCTATCTACCTATCGATATACACATATATGTGTATAGATAGTATACACATATAGTGTATAGACAGATGTGTGTGTGCATCTTCCAAAACATTTCTTTGCTAAACCTTAGCATTTGTTTAGCGACCATGTCAGAGTGATCCCAACTTCCAGAATTGAGAAAAAAGTCAGGGGCCAAGCCTGTTTCTACTGAGCTCCTCCCAGGAGGGCGCCAGGCGCCCAGCATGGAGGGGAGGGAGGGCAGAGGGAAGGACCAGCTGAGGAAAAGCAGAAGCCAGGCAGAGGCACGAGGCAGTGGACAAGCAGCAGCGGCCCTGTTCCAAGCCCCAAGCAGCAGAGCTCACCTGCCCTTGACCTTGCCCAGCAAAGAGGCGCACAGGTGGCAGCCAGGCAGCAGCATAGGAGGGTACGCCTCCAGCCCACTGGATGAGAGCAAGTACAAGACGGGATTGATATCTTCAAATGTTCAGCCTATTTTATTTTTGTATAAATATTTAATGTATTTAATAAATATAAAAAGTAAAATCCACCTGTTTGTTTTTGTTATTTGAAATTCATCCATCATTCTTGACAGGCAGTTCACTAGTACAAGTATATGCCCCAACCAGAGGTGCACATCAACATAAAATCCGTCTTTATTTCACCAGTTACTAAGGATTTATACGAAGTGATAAAGTACAAAATATTGTTTATTTGTAAAATCTCCTGCTTGCTGAAGTGTGATCCCTTAAAATAAGCCTTGACCTGGTTCTCTACACAGCTCTCTTTCATTTTGTTGCAACGTAGTATTGTGCATCACTTCCACACAAATTTGTGAGTTAAGAAAGCAAGCTGGGAAAGTGTTTGAGAGAGTGGGGAATTTAGTGTCACAAGTTCCCGTCCTTCGTTTGTAAGTTTGACATTTTGCCCCCCAGTGAAGAGGAATCATCTTAACCTTAAGATACAGAACACCCCTTACAAGTAGATATTCCTTTTAGCAAGATCAAGCTGAAACCATTTGCAATAGTTCATATTTCATTTTTTCCCATTTTATAAAAAATGACTATTTATAGAAAGGGATATCAAAATGATCTTAGAGTTAAAATATCTGCATCATATTTGATGGTCCCCCTTATTTCCCCTATTGATGCCCCCAACTTCTCTTAACTGTCTATTTTGCTACCTATATGTATCATGTATCTTATGTTACCCTACATTTTGTCATGTATTAGAAAGCTTGAAATATATACGAATACTTTGATGCATTGGGACTTTTGTATCCAAAATTCTAAGCACCTGGAATGATGGCTGTGTCTGCATTAAAATACACTGAAGACTTGTTTCTCCATTAGATCCTGAAGAACTTATTTTTAAGCCAGCCTTCAGGAGTCTGGCACAATGTTAGACCAAATATTTCATGTGTCAAAGCTTTATGAGTGCAACTGATTATCCCTCTTTCTTAACAAATGGTTGAAATAGGCATAACTCTGTGGCCAAAATGAACACGCACTTGGTCCACTTATGCAATCAAAGAACAATGTTTTTGTGAAGTTGCTTGGACTCTCTTCAGAGCATATTAAACTGCTTCTACTCAGTCAAGATATTTATGATATACAGGCATCTGTGTATCATTTACTGGAATGCATCTGACCAATTCTCCTGGTACATGTTTTCGTTTAATAAGGCCAATATTTCTAAGAAGCTTTAACTACTCCTCAACTGGACTTGAAAGTTATTTTTGTAAAAACATAAGAAATAACAGAGGCTGACTGCCTCAAGAGAACAGTAAAAAATTATCCAGCTGTTCAGGTTCACTGCTAGACTGAATTCAGTCAGGTATTCATCCAACAAAAGCTACAGAAAGTCATCTCTAAGCAGGAGCTTCAACAAGAAGTGCCACAATTTTTTTTGTATATATTTTTGCATGACTTCCATATCCAGTCTCTACTAATACCTTCCAGATCACTCCTTCCATGTTTCCTTTTGCTTCCTACTAACTATAAACAACCTGTGTGACCGTC
>NW_017729032.1:13716183-13718686 GCF_001723915.1 Gavialis gangeticus | reverse complement strand
TTTGCTTCCTACTAACTATAAACAACCTGTGTGACCGTCCATCTGCCTTCTATCCTTGATCACCTCCAGATTTCCTTCTACATTCTGTTTAAATTTCTCTCTCGGACATCTCCCATTGGATGCCACCATCAGCAGTAATTTCAAGAGGCAGGGGAAGGAAGCTTGAATTATCCATATTTCCTTCGAATTATTCTCCACTTTTTATCATTTACATCTTCTAGATTCACTACTTCGTTGTCAGTTTAGTAAATCCTGTCCTTCCATGTTTTTTCTTACTAATTCTCTGCTCTTCTACTTTAAATTCACCAAAAATTCATCTTTTCCTCTAGTACCAGCAGTCTTTTCTGCTATTCTCTGTCTTAGCTATAATACATTCCTCTCTCTCCCACTTGTCATTTTTTCTCCTTCAGCTAGCCAAGATTTCACCAATAAATTCACCAAATTCTTCTGCTATATCATTCCATTTCAAACATGATTTCTATCCTTTATCACTGACTGAAATTTCAACTTCTCATTCTCACCTCATGCCTATATATCAACACCCATCTTCCTACCTCTCTCCTTTCTCTTTCTAATGCTCTACTAATTGGTTCCCATTCTCTAATTCATGGCTTCATTAATAGTGCAGTTTATTCTGGTCTCCTTTCTCTCTTCAATCTGTGTAAAGTAAGTGAGGAAAGACTTCTGTGTAATTGTATTATCAGACTGCATGTTCTATTCATCTGGCTGTCCTAACACAAGGCTACAGCATTAGCTATCTAACCTATGACCCTCAAGAGTGACTTAAGAAAAACTGATTTAATAATTGTATTAAAAAAATATATACATACAGGACCATATAGCAGAAGCACATGGTTTTTCAAATATGTGGTATGTTCACAAATCAATGGTATGCCCTTCCCTCAAGCATTTATAATCTAAAAATCAGACTTAACGCTTGGACAGATATCAGAAAAAAAATGGAAAGAATGGACAAGATTTATACAATAAGCTCAAAGTTGGTTAATTTATGCAGTTTACAGTTCAGTTGCTATAACAGCAGGTGCTATGCAACTCACTTCTTTTGGACAGCAGATGCTATGCAACTTGCTTCTTTTGCTTAACATTTTAATAAGTAGTGCCTGTATGTCTTCCAGAAAGCGCATCTTTTTCCAACAGCCATGATATCAAATTGGATTCAACTAAGATTAGTTGTTTGCTATCTTGACATTGGCTTTCTTTAATGTAGATCATCCCTCCTGCAAGTGCCAAATATTTCTTCCCTTTCACAACCTAAAATTAATGCAAAGACATATTTTCTTTTACTTCGAAGCAAAGACTACTACTAAAATACTGAATGTTTTCCTACTTCACAATACATTACAACGACAATCTTTTGAAATCCAAGAACCATGTCTTATTTATTGGCCTTTGCTTATTAAGTATCTTCTACCTTTTCAGACAAAAATAACTTTAGTGATTCCATTTCACTTCCCACCTCTTGATGGAATCTTGGGGTTCCTTTTGATCCTAAATTATCTCCTGAAAGATACATATAATTTATTTATTGCCAATGCATCAATTACCATCTTAGAAATGTCTTGACTTCAACATGTGCAATCTAAAATAGAACTGGAAAGGCTTGTGCATGTCTATGTGGCCTTCAGGACTTACTACTCTTCCTTGGCATTACAGAAACTTTGATTCACAGATTGCAACAGGTTCAAAGTTTCCAAGTCTACATTCTTGACAACTTTGTATCTGGTCATATTAGCTTACTTCTAAAATCTTTGTGCTAGCTTCCAGTGAAGTCACAGGTTGATTTTAGATCATGCATATCAAAAATAAAACTCCACAAAGAACCTTGCCCTTTATATTCATTCCAATACCTAATTCACAGCTAAAAGCCTAGCAGTGGATATATATATATCTATAGATATATATATAGCTCCTGATCTTGGCCATTACCTTGGCTGTAGCAGTCATCTATCTAGTTTGAGATCGCATTCAGTAAATTTTCCTGCCCAATACAAATATGAATTATTTTTTCACACTGCCAATTTATTCTTATTAATATGAAGGTGCAGCTAGTGAGAGTTTAGGTTTACAAGTATCTGTAGTCACTGAGCTAGTGGGATCTTTGTACAGGTATTTCCTAGAGCAGGCATATAACAGAGCCGGGAAATCTCTTCTTACCTCTTATTTCATTAATAATTCATGGTATTTCCCTCCCTTAACCATAAAACACTACCCAGTACTAGAGGAGAAGCTAAATATGTCCATTTTGGTGGAAAAAGTTTTTTGGCTGACCACAGGTGGCCCAGTTCTGCCAACCAGGCTACCATGGACAAGGGTATTGCAGGGAAAGGGGAACAGTCATACCTCTGTCTCAAACAATAGAAATGTTCTTGGATTTCAGAATAGGTAAATGACGATTCAAAGATTGTTGTATCAGAACATAGTGCAAAACAGGGAAGGTAGCAGGTTATAATACCTAGCAATAGCTATATATCATGTCAAACTG